>NC_039513.1:12111667-12457313 GCF_003672135.1 Ooceraea biroi | reverse complement strand
TGGTAGGGTACAAATTAGTTTAACCCCCCTTCTCGTCGTATTTGCGCCGCAGTGTATTCGGAAATATTCACGCGTGCCCTCGCGTCGTCATCGTGTGAAATTTTCGCTACTTTTCGCTACCTCAAAGGTATTTTCCGCTATCGCTGGATGAATGAATCGAGGGGAGTAGTGGCAGTTTTAATACGTCTACCCCATAACGCGCGTTGGAGTTCGACGGAACTTTGCCTACATATTTTCGCTAATGTCTCCGATAAATTTTGAAACGTGATACATTTACCATGAGTAAGAAAGAGCGAACGAGCGAGAGAAAGAGGGAGAGAGAGAACATAAATTCTATTTTCCGCAAATAATTTCCGAATATTATTCATTCATTCTCATTTCCCGTACGGTGTTGCGTACGCGTGGAAATTTGGCAGTTAATAAATTACCATGACGTTGCCGCGCGCGCGGTACGCTCATGAAGAAATTATGCGTGATGTCTGCGAATCGCGGCGTGTCATTTAATATGTATTCTATAATTATCATGGCGCAGAGAAGTACGTTATTTGACTTGCGTTCGTCATCGGGCGATATACATACGTCCATTACACAATTGTAAATACGCCTAGCGCGCTGTTTGACATTCCGCGTGAACAAGATTATCACGGAATATTTTCCGCAAGAACGAAATATCACGTGAACGTCAAAATTTATGCGTTGACGTCGGCAATATCTGCCCGTTTAGTGGAATATGCACATTCGACGTGAGCGTATAATTTTCATATAAATGCGATTCGCGATGCGAAATATTGCTTTATTAGTAGGATCAATAATGCTATTGTTGACTTAGGCCGTTTAATTGATTATTAAAATAATCATGCGGAAAAACAGACGAGAAATCTCCGTTCGAATCGAGCGCAATTAAATCATCAAAGAAAAACGCGGCTGATCTTTAATTACATCGCGCTATTTTGCGATAAATTGAAATGATATTTCAATATTAATGCGATATTCTATAATTATCTATTTCTTGTGTTCTTTTTATCCATCGGCTCATGGATCTGTCTCTCTCTCTCTCTCTCTCTCTCGATTTCATCTTTACCTCGATGCGCGAGGTACACGCTGATTAAATCCGCGAACGTTTATAGATTACCCGATAATAATTCGCCGCTAATGTATATCAACATTTATTTATGTCGATTTATACATATGCGCGTCTCGATTAAGCCGTAATTCATTTTATAATCGCACTGCCGAACTGATACTCGCCATAACGTGAAAATTTCATCCGCTAATAAGTTAAATGCCGGGCGCGTTGAAAATAAAGAACGGGATCCCGGCAATTTCGAGTGACATTTATCGTCGTGCTAACAGTCCTCCGCCTCCGCCATTTATCGCCGGGATATTTATAGCGCCTGTTGATAACTTGCTCAGCCGTGAGTGCGATCTGTTTCCGCGCAAAATTTCGGCGTGCCGACAGTTATAAAACATTTGCGTACAAGTAATACGATATTTATGCAAATAGATCTCGTCGACCGCGTTATCTCGGCGTGCAACTTTTCACGTGCCGCGCGGCAAAGGGAACGAGAGGGGTTCGCTGAAGAAAAGGGGATGCACGCGAGAAGCGCACACACGATGGGTGACGTTTTATGCAAATGAAAATTCACCGTAACACGACGTATAACGGCGGACGGACGCGTGACGTGACGTTTCGCTACATCAAATGAAGGGAGCTGCGCCCTGCAAAAAGGCTACCGTCGAAAGAGCTCCCCCGCGATTTACTCGTGACTCGTGGGACGGCACTGGCAACCGACTTTATATGAAAAATGATCGGACTTGAAACTCGCGGCTCTTTGATTCGATGGTGTAATCCGCGCGGAATAATCCCGCTCAAATTTGTAAACTTGTAAATTTTGTCGAGAGTGTTATACGCGCAAATCGAAAAAGGAAATTTCCCAGATTTTCATCGCTTGTCAGCTCGATCTTGCTCCTGCTGGGCCCCTCGAAAAATTCGGCAAAATGCGTTCTTCGTCCCCGGACGGTGTCATTTCGTTCGGTCGTTTTCAAATCCACGAACCTCGCCTCGTCGAGATCGGGGATTACACCGATACGAAGAGATAGGCCTGGCTCTTTTGGAGCGAACGTTCTTTTTAGGAAAGTCTTCCTTTCACGGTCGATAAGCGTTTTCCGGCGAACAATTTCCCGAACATCGTGACAGGAAGGCCCGCGAGTTCGTTCGGCCGACGAGCGATGAAGATTCGAGAGGGGAAGCAGTCATTATCCTACGAGAGAGCGCGGGAGATGGTCCATTGAAACGAGACAAGGCAGCTTCCACGATGTTATCGCCGGCAGGGTAAACGGCGAAGGTATCTGAGCATTTACGGGCCATTTCCTCACAGCCCGCCTTCCCATAATGACATTATTGCCTTCTTGGGGGTTGAATGGTGAACGGTGACGGTGTCCTATCTTCAAGTCGCTAACCATGGTCATTATTGGTTTTCGCTCGGTACACCAGGCCATGCAAATTCGCATTCGGGGAGACAACGTCGCGGCGCTGAGAACATCCGCGTTCTGTTTTCGCGTCGTTCCACGTTGGTAGTCGCGACAAATACGGCGATCGGCTCGGGCTTCTGTGTTTCTGTCGAGTCGACAAATTCGCGTCTGGCTGAATTCTCTTTATTACGTCCTCCCGTATAAATCGAAAGCGATACGTAACTGCTGAAGTTGAACGAGCGGTCCGTTTTCTCGAATCTGCTCGGGATGCTTCATGTTGCAGCTTGGTCGTCCGGTTACTAATCGATTGCTTGAATAAATTATGCAATGCACGGCGCACGGCTTTTAGCCTCTGAACGTAATGTACAATTAATCTCTGTACACAAACAAAATTTGTATTCTGTAATGTGACGCTTGAAGTAAAAGTTGTTATTATTAAGAGTCTGCTTATAGTACTTGTTAGCAAGATATTATTTCAAGTTCGTTACGTTCTGTCGGAATCAAACGTGATTAAAAGATTGGATTACAGTTGTAATTACGGTTCTCGGTGAATAGTGGCCCGACTGGAAATCCAGGAAACCGATACTCCAAACTTCGCTTCGAACATATCGGATATTATACAATCCACTCGCACGCAAAGTGCACGCTTAAGTTTCGCTCGTTACGTTGAAGAACGATCATTTAAAGCGAATCAGAAAGGTTCCTTTCCTAACAGCCGGCACCCTTTCACACATCTTCCACTTTAACGCGCAAGTGCTTTAAAGTTCCCGAAGTTCCTATCAAGCCTTTTTGCCGACTTTCATCGTGTAATACGTCAGGCAAGATACAAAGGCACGAAAAAGGAATCGTCTCGATAGCTCCCTGTTATTAAGTCCACTCTTAATCCGTGTCTCGAAGGACATTAAATCCCGGAAAATTGGAGCGAAAGGTGGCCACTCATTTCTTAAGCGGAATCACGAAGCGTGGGCGCGAACGTGCTCCGCTTACGCACTCGCGAGGCGGACGGCGAACGTTCAGGCGTTCTTTTTAATCCACGATCACGGATTAAAAGCGAAATTACGTATAGCCGGATAGAAAAAAAGAGAAAGAGGGAGAGAGAGAACGAGCTTTACGGTGAAGTATCGGCGTGAATAGCTACACTATCTCGGCGAGCCACGCGCTATAAAAGTACGCGTTTATCGAATCTCGCGGGAACGTCGCGACGATTAAGTCGCGCGGCAATTTATTATACAAAAGTCGTAGGTTCCTGAAGGCAGACTCCCTTCTTATGGGAAGTAACAGTCGCATAATGAATCGGGAACTTGCGTTACACGCGGCCGGCAGTAATGGCGCATTGTAATGTTTACGACGCATTGCAGCGTTTCCCGGCGAGCCGCTTGCACGAGCGTTTCCCGCATGCAGATTCAGCGAAGTGGATTATCCCGGGCAGGAAAATGTGCCAACTTTTACTTAGGCGTTAAGCGGTCCTAATGCAAATCGTCGGGGGGAAACGTGTGTAGGAACTCGACTCGGTCGGCGGCGATCGTATTTCCGCTCTTTAACGCGCGTGGTTTTATCCGGATGATATGAAAAAAGTTAGCGACCGCACGCGTTCTCCGCTTTCGGATACTTTCAGCTCGATGCTGCCGCACACTTTGCGCGCACACCACTCGGCGGAGTTTATAATAATCTTCCTCCCCCATCCGTGCACTCATTACGTTATCTCCCGCGTGCGATTCGCGGGAAAAATAATCGCAACAACTAATTTCTCTTATACGCTCAAGTGTATAAATTATTGCTACCATGCGTAAATGAAAATACGTAAGCCGTTACGGTGAGACTGAGTGAGGAGGAGGGCGATTAAGAGGGTCCACTGTTAACGCGAGTTAAAGTCTCGAGATATAAAATAGGGAAAAGTAATATCGCCGCGTGCGTAAACGTCGCAGACGTAAAATACACGCAATAATCGTTTGAGCGTTTTAAGGACGCTTCTTGATATATACCTGATACTCGTACGCCGTTTAGGAATCTCGCGTTAAGAGCTACGCGCGGGGGAACGTGCTGTTAAATTTAATTCGCGATGATTAAAGTTCTCGGGAGATTACGATACCCACAGGAATATTTATGCCGGTCGCGCATAACTTGGAGCATCTTTCATGGCTGTTAAAACGGGAACAATCGTAACGCGAGGCTCTTGTAGCAACGTCGTAACGTTCCGCGCGAGTGAGACGGTATCACCGACGGCGTTTCGCAAACTTAAAAATGATCGTCGCGCCGTAACGTTATCATTATTCGTTAGATTTACGCGGCGTATCGGTGAAACTCATTTAATCCGGTTCGTCCGTCGTGCGAATGCGTCCTCGTAAACGTTCGTATCGCCGTATAACAGGCGCAGAAGTATGCCGCGCGTGTAACAGTATCCATGATAAAGTAACGTGCGGTAGTCTCGCTCCTCGACGAAGAAACGATACCACTTGAAAGATTTCAGTTCACGTCAGAATCGATCCTCGGTGCGATCGCTTCTCTCTCCTTCCTCCTTTTTTCCTCGGAGAAACGAAGATTGCGCCGTCGATTGGGCGCGTCGCGCGGCTCCGCAGCTGCTGATATTAAAATTGTTAGTCTTGCTGGAGATGAGAAAGAGAGAAAGGGAAGCGGCAAGGGACGGCCATTTCGATGAAAATCTTATTAGCACAGCCGTGAGATCGTTATTAATTAAGACATTTCTCTGTCGGAATCGTCGCCCGAGGACTTTTTTACAACGAGAGGAGGCGGGCTCGTAAATCCGGCGGATCGTAAAGAGAGCCGGGCGCGAAATGACATATGCAGATATTCAATTGCTCGGCGGGAGCCGAGCGTTTCGGGCTCAAGAGTTATCGCGCGGCGAGTTAAGGAACGAGCATTTCAGTCCCGTTTTCTTTTAATGTCATCCTTTTTTCTTTTCTTCTTCTTCTTCTTCTTCGCGACAGACTGATACAGGGGATTGCTGGAAATAAACCTGATTTTACTCGCGCGCGGACCGCGCGCGTCACGCGAGACCGCCCTATCCGAGCCGCGGCGCGAAGGGATGACGTCGAACAACGTCGGGCGGGGCGCAAAATCCGCAACTTTTCCTATTAAATTGTATCTCGCGTGAAACTGCTTGTGGACAGGGGATGAAGACGAGAGGGGTGGTTAATGGTGTGACGTCACGGGACGACGCGATAGTGTGGAAGTTCCGAGAGTGAGTTTAATCGTCTGGTGTCATGTAAGAGGAAACCAACCGCGCGCTCGTGTGATAAGACGCAAACAGGCGTAATAAGCAGCTCGTAGTCTTATCGCAATTGCACTACACTTACGCTATTGTGTCGAGCGTATCAAGCTATACCAACACGCATTGCACACGAAAATCGTTGATAATTTTTAATAATTTTATTATTACCGGTATTCATTCGGCGAAACGCTTACACGCGAGCGATTAATTCATTGCACTTGATTGGCAAGATAGCGGATCGCGAAACTCGATCATCGGACGAACCGTTCGCGCGCGCTGAAACTCGCCGCTATTAATACACGACACGCTCGATACATGAAGAGCCCAGGGAACATTAAACTCACGACAGGGACGGACAAGGGTCGCCGTACTCCCGTATTCGGGGTAATCGAGGCGGGTTTGTTGCACCGGCGAAAGATGTTGACCTAAAAACCGGCGTGCGGCTCATAGCGAGTAAACGCCAACTTTGTGCCAAAGAAAGCGACAGGCTACCGCGTAATAAACGCGCCGGTACTCGCGAATATAGAAATCCGCGTAGACTCGCGCGCGACTCGTAAAACACAAACGTGTGACCGTTCTCTTTCTTCCGGTCTCTCTTTCTCTCTTTCTTTCTCTCCGAGTCATTGTACCGCCGCGCCTTTGTGTACCGAGACTCTCTCTCCCCTTTTTTATACAACGGTAATTGTCATGTGCGGGGGAGAAGCCGTGCTCGGCCGCTTTTACGCGCGTTGCTCTATCGTAAACTCACTATTCCTCGTCTCTCGGAGCAGATCTGCGGGAAAAAATCCCGGCGCGCACACCGCCATCGGCATACGGGAAAGGGGCGCGTACATGTGTATGCGGACGGGGATGAAAGCACGTTCTCGAGTGCATGTTTTATGCAGCGCTACACGGGCCCTCCCAACGCAGAAAGGTGTATCACAGTTTTCCTCCAACTAATCATTTCAGGATAAAAGAGCAGCGTCGGTGCACTCCTCGTGATACTCTTCGTCGCGGCGTAAGCGTAACTGTTTCTTCTCCCGATAAAAATGGTATTCGCATTCGAACAATTTTTTAGCTTTTTACAACAATCTGAAAAATGGTAGATCCCGCGCGTGCACTTTCCGAGCAACAAGTACACGTCTAGAAGAAAAATCTCAAGTAAGAAATGTTATTTTAATTTCACCTTTTCCCTGCGGATTTTCCGCAGATGTTTTAAAATCGAAAAATAATGAGCAAGCGAGATACATCTTTCTAGTGAGCGTGATATGCACGAGAAACGCCGCGCCGCAAAATAAATTTCCGCAAGATAAGCACTTCGTGATAGTACAGAGTTCAACGTTGTTATCGTTGTTGTTGCTGCATATTTTGCGCCTGCCGATCGTCCAGTAAGGGCGATGTTGGATGGGTCGCAGCAAGGGGGTAGATCACACGCGTTTGCGGCGTCGAACTGTGCACTTTGCTGAAATATTCATAAACAAAGCGATGGCTTGTGCAGTAAATCGGTCCGGGACATGTATCTCGATATCTCCGGTGTTTATCGTCGCTTCCACAATTGGTGAGGGGTTGTGTTACGGCTCACGGGAAAATGCATTAATTAATTACCCGGATGCATGCTAATTGATCGCCGAGCCAGCGGCGGGCGCGCTAAAAACGCGTGTCCCACATGCGACGAGAATCAATCGTGTCCGCTTACTGCAATTTCCCGTAAATTAGAAGGTTAAATTAGTGACCTGAATTATTAGCGTAACAATATGAAATTCTCGTAACGAGCGAGCTCTTTGTGTCCAAGCTTGTATTCTCATAATCTGATAAAGAGAAGAATCTCATATTCTTCTCGTTACAAAATCATCCCTCGAAAGAATTCTTTTATGAAAGCCAGCGTAGCGAACTCACTCGAAATTTTATACTGTTATAAATCTCTCACAACAGTTTTTTATACACATAAATTGCGAATAGATGAACCGACAACTGGAGTCTCTTCCGGAATAAGACGCGTTCACGCGACGAGCACGTAATTGCTGATACGACCTGCAGCAGTCGCTGCCGAGTGACGTGCCGACCTCTATACAAGTCTTGCACAGGAGTACAACGTCCGTCGTACGTATTAAATCCCGTGGATTATACGGAGTTAGACGTGTCCCTCGTCGGACACAACGAGTACGTGACCGCGCGAGGGACCTGTAAACGCGAAACGACGCTCCTTTTCTCTCACAATACTCTTTTCCCTCTCATATGTCCTCGTGTGTTCACCCCCTCGCAATTTTGTCAGATTTTCTCCGGAAAAAAATGAAAGGTAGACTCTGCACACGCACACGTCCGAGTCGATCTTGCAGCATTCGAGTATGCCACTTTAATGCGTCGGCAAACTTGACGTCGTCGTCTTCGAGACGAGTTGTCTAAAGCTATAAAGCTCGCCGTAGTCGGGATTACCGCAAGTACGTGACTCGAGTCTCCCGATCGAGTCTCGGGTCTCTCGGAGGCGGTGCTCACACGCACACATGCACGGGAAACCAGTGCGAACTGCGTGTTTCCTGGTGGGCGATCGTTGCTGCGCGAGCTGTCGACTCCCCGCATTGGCAGGGGCTTGTATACGCTGTTACATGTAGCCGCGAGAACGCCACTTTCTCAATGTCAAGCAACAAATCTCGAGAGCCACGCCGCTCGCTGGATGGCGGTGAAGGGGCAGGTGAATACGGGGGCACGTGGCCGTTCCCGCCTCGCAATACCACCAGCAGCCCTCCGTAACCGCGCGCGTAAATGTGCGCGCGTCGACGTGTATAATACATGCACACATATGCGCACACTGCACCCGCAGTTGCAAACCCCATAGATCACCGTACGGTTACGTTACTTGGAGTTACACGGGACCGCAGAAGTTCGATACACGGAGTCCCGGTGAAGTAAACGCGCGCGATCGAGCGTTTGAGCGAGAGAAAGTCGAGGGGGTGAGAGAACGTATGAGAGAAGGAAGAGAACGCGAGAGGAGAATCTTGATTTCGCTGCGGCACGGCCATGGGACCACCATCGGCGGGAAATACGTGGTCGCACGACGACGAAGCGATCGAAGCCCATTATCGTCGTGCCCCGTCCCCGTCGTCGGGGGTCCATAAACGGGGTACGAGCCGGTAAATGTGCCGTGCGCGCGGTAAATAAGTGGCGCGCTGGCACGCGCGACGTAAGGAAATGCTCTCTCCGCGATTGTACGCCGGGGATAAATAATTCGCCGGGGAGGACGAGGGGGTTGGTCGGATTGTGCCGTGGCGGCCGTGCAGGAGCGATAAGGTGCGCGCCGGCTGCGGATTGAAAAATTGGCTCGACGGGAGAGCGCATAAATTCGGAGGGCGCGCAACAACTTCCCTCGTCGCGCGCGAGAGAATAATGCATTCGCTCGATGTATCGTGAAATAGTCGATGCAATCTTACGACGTAGTCTTTGACGAAGATGATGGTACCATCATTCTTGATGCGATGCGATAATAATCCGCTATGAGTCGTTAACTACACGTAGGCGTTGACGTGCACTTTCGCACTTCACGAACTCGTCGATCAAAAATTTTCCAGATAAGAGTGTGGGATTGAACAAGAGATTTTTACATTTGACGTCATTTCAGCAGCATCGACCAGCGCACGATTTCATGCTGGACGAAATTGTGCGAGCGGAAACTTTTTCAAATCGATTAAAGTCGCGCGCGCGTGTGCGACGCGCGTTGCTCGGTTACGTTCAAATGGTCACGTTCTTGACGTACGTTCGTAGCACGAGATGAAAGCGATACGGGATATAAAGCAGAAGCGGAAGAGGTTGTAGTGGTTTATTTTGCCGTTACAGCCGCGAAATGCCGGGCCACTGTTACCGCAGGCGCCGGCATTACGTCGTATTCCACGGCGCGAGCGGTGCAACGAGCGGCCAAGCAGGCGACTGGAGGGTCCATAAATGCTTCCTCGCGGACTCGCACGTACTCGCGAAACGTGCACCGCGCGTTTTAAGCTAGCGGATTCGCTTTACATCCCGCAGATGCAGACGGGGTGCATACATACGTACGTATGTACGTACGCGATGTATAAAATGTATATCGCTCGGCTGAAGCGAAAGGGATTTCGCCTGCCTCGAATTAAGCCCTTTTCCTTTGATTCGGTGACGGGCGCCGGCAAATGGGATGATCTGTAGCTGTTGAAAGAACCGCGTTTGACTTCCGGTGGCGTTTCACGTCGACACGTGAAATACATCCGCGTCGTTATTAGGAAACGTTAATTAAAAACATTGCATTATTTTCGCGGGAGCGCGTCCTGTTCTTCGCTCTTCTCGCGCTCCCTTTCCCGCTCGCTGCCATCTCTTCGGCTTCACAACACAATAGCGCAGCTACATATTTTTAATAAAATGCTTGACCCTTTCAAACTGCTTAGCCGCGTCCCGGAGAAAACGGTGCTCGTGCATTTAATTGCGCTCAGTTGCCAAAGTTCAGGATAATTATGAGAGAAAAATGAGGGAAAACGAGGTGTTCCTCGCACGTCGATGGGGAACTTGAAATAAAATTGTACCTCGTCGGAATGAATTCCTACTCTCGTAGGAATGAAAATTTCATGGTACCTCATACATCCTGAACACGGGAACCAATCTTTAACTTACGATCTCGTCAACGAGATACACGCGTATCCTCACACGTGTCTTTACATGTGCTAATCTAACGCTGCAATCATGATCTCGCAATTAATAGACCACGACGTGATTAGATTAACACGACGTGGTCATCTTCATAATGAAGAGACGAAGGGTTTACAAGTTCGCGCATCCCTCAAGGATCCAAATTACGTTTCTTGCAACTACACGCGCGATTCGGTTCTCGCATACGCACGTGCGATAGATTGACTGTTTTTTTTTTACGCGAATCGTCGCTCGGTGCTCGAACCGAACCGTGTACCGTATTACTCGCCGACCGGTATTACGTTTTTTTTTCCGCACGCGCGAATGCACCCGGCTCTCGATTCGGTTCGCAAACCGGCAAGAGACGGGATACAAATCGGACGTTACAACAACGATGAGCGAGCGAGCGAACGGGAAGAGAAATAGCCCGCGTGTGCATCCGGCGCGGATTGCCAGGATTTTAAATCTGATAGCATGCTGATAGGCGAGCGGCAGAACGGGACAAGCTGCAATTTTTGTCGCTGTTGTAGAAACGCACGGAATCTCCCATCGGCACGAGCGAAAAGGGAAAAAAAGGGTTCACTCTCGCAGCACGCATCGCGGTCCGTGGATCAAATACTAAAGGCGATACCTAACGAGATTTCGCGAGCGATCTCCTCCGCCTGTTATCTGAATAATAGAATGAAATATTGGATAGTGAATCGAGAAAAATGATAAATAAAATTCTAGATATAAAATGATGTTTTATACCTGAGTCGCAGCGCGCCGAGTCGTAGATCGCGGAAGCGCTGGAGAGCGAAATGCGTCGAGTGATTAAAAATAAATAACGAGCCATGTTCCGGGTATAAAATAGCTGATAAAAAAAGTTACCGTTATATACATCAGTCTATAGCGGAATTGATAGTGCACCATGAACGTGCAGTAGCTTTTTATGGAAAAAAAAAACAGAGGAAAAGGTAGAACGGTTCGTGAAATGCTTACGCTGGTATCCGTTATTATTCCGGGGCACGTCCATTAAAAATCGCCACAGAAGAGAGGGAGGGTACGTGTCCAAGGAACGGGACGGGGGCTGGCTGATCCCCGCGTGCCGTGTAACAAATTGCATGCGACCCATTTTCCAAAATAATTGTATCAGATGTCGCACGCCACGTTGCCCCCAATTACAAATACGCCCGTTACATAATTTATCGTTTTATATTAGCATACATCAAATATCACTGTTTTTAATTCGGCATTCAACGATCGTTACCGAAATAATCGCCGGCTGAAGGATCCGGTTATACAGGTGGGTTAAGGCCAGCGTACGCACGGGGGCGGGGGGGGGGGAGGGGGAGGGTGCATCGCGGATTGCCGAGTGTAATTAAACGCGGAGGGCACTTTTCGCCGCGCGTGGTTAACGAAAGCACCGACGAAGATCCCGCGCGAATCGCCGAAATCCCTGATAACGCACTCAACGGAAAATTGACGGATCGCCACAATGACTGGAATTGGCACGGATAGTTACCGTCTAATGACGATCCCGCGTATAACCACGCGCACGCATGTGGAACTCCGATTTCGGCCAGTTAATTAGGACGCAACATCAGTTTCCCCGGTTTCCCCGAGAGGATCTCGACGCCCGCATCCGCGAAAATCAGACCGAATGTTGATACGCGAATAGCACTGATCTGTTAAAACGTACCGAATGCTCGAATAGTGGCTTTAAGGCTCCGTTCCCGCATCAGGAGAAACAACGGCCTTCCTCTCTATCCCTCGTTTCCTTTCCGTGTCGCTGGAAAAAGACACGTTACATAATTCTACAAGAATAATCGATGACAATGCTGCTTTTAAGGACGGATATTTTTGCGCTAAAAGATCGATAAGAGCTCGTGCTTTGCGGAGGAGACCGCAAAGCACGCGATATTACGGGGATACACGTGTTATCAGGTGCACGTGCGCGTCTTTGCTGAATTTTCCGTCTCCACGTGTAGCCATGAGAGCGACGTGAATATTTCGGCTGTTTCGAAGAGCTCCCGTAACGTGTGTGCGAAAAATTGGAAAAAAATTTTACACGCGGGGGAAAAAAGGAGAGCATCCGATATTATGCTTGCATCGTATTTTTTTCGGGACGGAACGAGTGTCTACAAAATGGATTTGCAAACTGATGGTTCACAGACGGGTGAGCGTAACCGCTCTGTGTACCGGAAACTTCGCACAAAAATTCTATTGGCGGGAATATCCGCGGAATTATGTAGAAGGAGACAATCACGAATGCAAATACGAGTGTGTTGAAATATAAAATTCCGCTGTTTGTTTGCCTCCGTACATGTAATTCGTTTTTCCGGTTATACCAGCTGCACCCGCTCGGCTCGGCTCGCTCGCACGGGATTGTACGCGAGCCGTAAGATTGACTTTACCGTGCGAAATCTACTTTGCAGAAAAATAAAAAAAAATAAAAATACGCGGACAGTGACGCGCGTGATTGCACAAAGTCCCCGTTGCCCGCTCGCGCCTTTGCACGACGCGGTCCCGCTCATAAAATCCAAATATTATATTTCAATCGCGCGATAAATAATTACAACGATCCCGTGTAGGCACGTGTGTACGTGCATTACCGTATCACAATCGCGCGGCGCACAAACGCGTACGTTTGGCGTGCCTTTCGATATTATATTAGCACTTAACCTGGCGCAGTTCAGCGGATTGATTTTGTTTACAAAAGCCGCGTTTCCATTCGCCATCGAGCCGCTTCCGCACCTGCTTTTGTGAACCAATTCGATACGCTGAAAGTACGCTCATATGGTATTATGTATCTACTCTCTATCGCAGCAAATAATTCCGTAAATATTGATCACTCGGCGAAACGCGCGCGAGCGCAATCACGCTATCGTCGCGCGTTTGCGAAATTAAACCGCGCAGGCACGCGAGCGCACTCGCGAGTGTCGTGCGAGTA
Organism: Ooceraea biroi; assembly: GCF_003672135.1. Taxonomy (NCBI): domain Eukaryota; kingdom Metazoa; phylum Arthropoda; class Insecta; order Hymenoptera; family Formicidae; genus Ooceraea; species Ooceraea biroi. Next base: position 12,444,060 of record NC_039513.1, on the reverse strand, counting down.
CTCAGGCGCGCGCGACTATACTGTTAAAGAAGTATATATACATATATACATATATATATATATGTACAGGAGATATATCGTCGGTATTGCGTCACAACGAGGTCGTGCCATGTCCATTAAATGTGCCATAATTTTCTCGAGTATCATACATTACGCATACTGCAGAAACAACTGCTATCGGCGCGAGTGTCTCTCCTCTTCTGCCCTCGGAAGCTCGGAAAAACAGAGTTTCCTCTTTCCCCGTTTTTTCGAAACACACGAGCGTGGAATTATTGAGAGATTTATTTTTCTTTCGCTGCAGTATTATTATTAAAAGGCAACATTCTTCAATGGCGCCTGAGTAAACTCAGAGTGCATTTATATTCACCGGTTTTTCTATTTCTACGATAAAGTGGAAACTTCTGGGAGAAAATAAGAATTATATCAAAAAGTATGTTATTTCCTTTTTAGCGGTGATATTTTTGAGAGAACTTATATGACACGCGAAAATATTGTTCCATTTCATTCAGTTGGATTTCTTTATTATTAAAGAAACTAGTGCCAGTTTTTCCTTTTTTTGTGATAAAACTGTCTCTCGTGGCATTTGGGGATACCCAATTTAACGAGATGGAGGACGTGCATCGCAAGATAAAAAAATCTCATGTTACATGTTTTGCGTTGCTCTTTTCGCGAAGGCATTCGAACGACCTGCCGGCTTTACATCCCGCATTGCAACATGAGAAAATATTGAAGCCGAATACTTACACTTTAGTATCACTCCCGCCCGGCCCGTTGAATCTTTTATTTCTACTTGAGGGCTTCTCGACAGTACGGGACGTACTTGTACCTTTTCAGTTAGGAGAGGCCAGTACTTGTGTAAAGAGAAAATGATAAACGAACACTTTCATCAGTGGATGTACTGACTTTACGATCCAATCCGACGTGATCGTTAAAGGAAAATTACGCAGTCCCATCACGCGCACACGTGTAAGAGGCATAAAAAATGTAAGAACCAAAAAGGGTTCTTACCATCCTGTCGTCTTTTCATCAAAACGGATACCCGCCTCGCTCGCGACAGAGAGAAAAAATGGAACCGAGGAATTAATATAAATTATATGTGAACGCGTAATTTCTCAATTAACGTGAATAACGCAAGCATGAAGCGATTCAGGCAATATAAATTAATAGAAAATCTGGCATTAAGCGCACGTAGTTTCTCCGCTCGCTCGTAAGTGATACCACGGTATATTGTGCATGTAAATGGACAGGTGCGGGAAAATGGATCATCGCCGTCGCGTAAAAGGGCCGGCGCGCTGCCGCATCTCCCTTCCGTGTTACGTATGCAGATGGGGTTTGTAAAAAATCTAGCGGCGCGCATCCCGCGGTAGTTTCACCGTTTTTCCAACGGCGCATGATTCTTCACCACCGACCTTAATACACACCCGCGCTGGTTGATTAAGTTGCATCCCGTTGCTCGGCGCAACGCTGCTACTTACTTCCTGGACGGAATGCTATTATTTTTTACAACTTCGTTTACTTTGGTAACTGGCAATCTGCATTTCGTCGCGTAAAACGCGTCCTCTTTGTCTTACGTCACGATATAATCACGCGAGGTTCCTTGTTTCAAAATGTTTTGTTGCACGCGGGCTGCAATCGTGAGCAATTTTTCAGCGACGACGACTTTCCGTTTGGTCGGATTCGGAATGATTAAATTAATAATTGCAGACTGCGATATGAAATGCAGCTGCCGGTGAAAAAGTATTTTCTTCTGTTATAATCCCTGAATAATTATAAATTTATTATTCGAGATACACTAACTTAATGCTCAAGATATTGCAGTCATGTTATTTGCAATAAGTCTGAATAAGTCGCTGAATAAGATTAATATTATTCCGCTAATGCCCGTAATTGTGGCGGTAATAATTAACGGGTCGTCTCGTAGATTCTTATCTTAATTGCATGAAATAACGAGTCAGCCAGATCGTGATTTTCTCCGAGCTCAACGAAATTGCAAAATTTCAGGCTTTTGAAAAGCGCTCATTGTTTCCCCGGTGCACTGCATTTTTTATCATTTAGCTGGAACAAGTACGGTGCGTATGCACAGCAAATTCAAAACACAAAAACTATTCATTAATTTCGTGGAAATTTCATGCGTGCGCTAACGAAAATGAATCTGTCAGCGACTCGTGTCACGCGAAAGAGACGCATTTCACGACGCGAAATTCCGGCGTTTCCGAAGAAAACTTGTAGAGCTGGAGAAGCGCGCGTTTCGATGTTCGACGTTACGGAAGTGGCTACTGACAGTTGAACGGATTACCCACGCCGGGAGTAACAGATCAAATGCGCCTCCCCGCGTAAGCCGATTGCACGGCGCAGCTGCCCTTCGACTTCCTGGGTTTTGCGTCGCCGCCACTCCGGAAAGATCGACGGCGTGACGTGCGTAAAAGCGGAAACGTGCATCCCAGAGCACGGTCACGATCAATTGGCCGCGCGGTGTGCCGCACGGTCCATTAACTCGAAATGAATTTGCATCGACAGCAAATTACGGCGACCTCGGTGTTCCTCGTCGGGGAATTGCATTTTTGCTGCGGAAGACAGCGATGTCTTGATTGCGACGATTTGATTAATTCATGTTTTCCTGAAACTTGATAGAAAGAGACAGAAAAGTCATTTGATGTTCATAAATTTAAATCACAAATGTATTGTTGCGAAAGAAATCTTCATTCTTAAGGCTTAATTTAACGTTCTTCCAATTTTCCGAACGAAAGCCTCTCGAAGGAGACGCGCGATTCCGTGGAACCTGAATGCGATCGCCTTCGCGGTGTCGTTCTTGGGGCCGTTTCTCGCGCGCATCTCCTTCTTGACTTTCTTAATCGGGAACCGCGATTCAGTCGCGCTCGCGGCGCTTATCTGGTCGGCCCGTGGGCAATTAAACGGAAGTGCATTCTCAGCCATTAACTCGAAATGAATTCGCGTTTAGGAGGGCCGGAGGGCCGATGGGCAAACCGATCGGCAAATTCGATTTTCTCGTCCGCGCGCAGCCCGTCTGTGGATTATTAAACTTATCGATCGGAACGCGCCACGGTCTGCGTCGAGGAAAGGGAGAGGGGTCATCGTGGCCATGGATCGGGTTATCAAGAGAGGTCGTAACCACCCCTCGTGTCGAATAACCCGCTTCCTCGGCCTCGATTTACCATCCGGTCGGCTGATCGTTCCGATTTCCGTCCGCCATAAGTTAATTGCTGTCCTTTCTCCTCGAAATATCGACGACGACGACGACGACGACGAGAGCTTAAGTGCTCTCTCGACCGGGTCACCGTGCACGGCCGCTCGCCGCGAACGCAATTGAATTCGAATTTGTCGTCCGGGTACACACCACGTCTCATTAGGCAACCGCATTATACTCCCCCCGGGTATCGACGACATCGTCTACCTACGTCGTCCGTCCTGAGAACGACGACGACGATAACAAGGAGTGATGTGTGCATGCTGCCTGGCGATGCTGACGACCTCATAATTGCACCGTTGTCGATGCTTGATTTATTCCGCCATGATTCAGAAATTTTTCCACGTCGCTATTATACTCGCACGTTTTATGCACACCCGCACATGAAACTTTTCTAAAAAATGACGAATAAAATATATTCGATACGCAATGTGCGTAACGCGATGAATTTTAAATTATAAATGTAGATCCAAGTGGAATGCTATAATGGTAAAACAGATGAAAAATTTTTGTAGTTACTGCAGGAAACAATATCTTGGCGAGCTTTTGCATACTTTCGACTTTGATTGTGTGTGTAATAAACGTAAAGATACATTTCTTTTACGAGAGACGTACCAATGCACAAAGGAGCGAGACGTAATAGCAGAAAGTTTCGAAGGATCGTCAAGTTATAAAAAAAGAGTATAAAAAAAAGAATTACGGAAAAATATTAGCACAAGAATAATTATATATTATTGCAGAAGCATTGTTTCCAGTGGCAGTTTCGACAATATCTCAAAGATGATTCAGTTTGCCGTCTTCAGACTTGTTCCTAATTATCCTCTTCCTTCTTGCGCTCGAGTCGCAAAGCATCCTTTGCCTGCTGACCCAACTACTCCGATGAGCAAGAAACAAACAAAAGAAACAAGCAAATAAATCAGAACCGTCATTAAAAATACAAACATACAAAATTGAAATGTCCTGCCTGAAGTATGCACAAGTAGAGTTTGCCTTGTAGAGTATTCTACTCCACTGCGAGGTCCGCGAGTGGAGTGGATCGCAAAAGTGTGATCGGGCATGATCGAGATCTGCACTCACATTATCGTGATATTGCGTTTTCCAGAGATCCCGGGCAGATGGAGGAGGCACTGTCCACACGGGCCGATAATGTCGGATCCAGGCTGCAACCTGGTCGGCGAGGGGACCACCGAGGCCGGAAATGCGGCGGCCGCTGGCAAATGCGTTTGCGGTCCGTCGGTACCCTGGTGCCCGGGTGAGCCGCGGCCGTACATGTACACGACGCGGCACGAGTGCAAGCTCAATTTGGAGGCGAAAATTGCTTACGGTAGGGACGCATTCATTCGATATGACCGCGCGCGATGCGACGCGACGCGACGCGATCCCGAAGCGGACGGACGCGTGCCGCTGTGGCGGCACGATAATGCGCGTCAAAGTGCACTAATGGCGAAATTAATTTCACGCTCGATTCGTCAAATGGCGCGGAGTTTCACTCGTCTATCAGCTGCGGGGAATCGTTCGTAATGCGCGTTACGCGGGACTATCAATTTTAATCATTCCTGTGTGCGCGCGCGTTCGTCGGCGGGCGCCAGCGGAACTTGTGCAATCGGCGAAGGTACATGCACTTGCCGCACGTATGACGCGCGTTAATTCGTTCCGATTCATTAGGTCCCTTTGGAAATATGGAGATTGCGCGACATTGGGATACATGGAACCGAACAGTGCGAGTCAATAGAAACGATAAGTCTGTGACACGTGTAATTAAAAGTCACGATATTATACGCGGGTGCACAGTAAAAAATAAAATGTTAATTTTAACATTTTTTGCATGTCCCAGAAAGTCCACTCTAAATTTTAAGTTAAAGTAACCCATTCGTCATATGTTACTTCTTGACAAACTAGAAATGTTAAGTCATTAACACAATACTTTACATTAATTTTTGTTATTGTAACTTTAAGTGTGATGTAAAAATAACATACAAAGTAATTGCAAACTACATGGAAGAGAAGTTACAATAACTCATCAGAAAAGTTGATAGAACATTTTCGTTCATACAATATGAACATTTACTTTTTATGTTATATTAACACATGATAGTAATTATTTCAACTTAAATTATTTTTGATAGAAACATTTAATTTTAGTAAATTTGATTATTTTATATGTCAAAGTTCATGATTATTTGAAGATTTACTTTAACTTCTTTTAGAATGTTAAACTGACTTTGTGACATGTTGATTGTTTAAAATTATTGTGTTAAAAGCATTTCAAATAATATTCCATTTCTAAGAGACATACACAAAATGTTAAGTTATGAAGTTAACATTAATGTAACATATAAAATTGTTATACAAATAATAACATATCAGTTGTATGTTAATTTTACATTGAAGTAGTAATCAAAACATGGCAACACAAGAAAATTTTAACATATGGACGCACAATTTTTAACGGTGTGCTGATCGATATCCGTAATCTTTTATCGCTGCAACATAAGCTCTCGGACTTTTCTTTATAAGTCTTCGTAAGACTGCGCGACGAATAACTTCCTGACCGAGCGACTACATTCGTCCGAGAATGATGGAAGTGACTTACAGGATTGTTGCATCCATTCATCGCGCTCGCAGAGAAACGAGGACGATCCATAGTTTCCCGTTCCACTTACTCGTTCACCGTGTTCTCGAGTATTTGCGTTCGACCGCATAAATTCCTCGGTACACCGTCTTCTGAATGTATTCATGGCGCATTGATGAATTCACGAAGCGATCGCGAAAACATTCTTAGCAAATATCATTTGTGACTTATTACGAGCGTCAGCATTCTCTCCACGAGCCCCAAGAACGAGCTTTCTCTCTTGTGGTTGATATAACTCGAAGGATTCTCCTTATTTTCCTCTTCTTCTTCTTCTTCACGTGATGAAACGTTACACCGTTAACGATTTAACGTCCCGTATCATCTTGCGCGTCATTCACGCGGGGTAGCAAAATAGCACGTCGTCCTAGAAAGAGCCGAGAGTTCCCTACTGACCCTTCTGACGGTGCACCATCATTCTTTCCCGCGGAAAATGTTCGCTGTCACATTTTCGCTATTTTTCCTCGAAGTCGCCGCAAACTTGCTATTTGTTCCATTGCGTTGTTTATGGAGTGTGCGCTACGCGTTTCGCGATGGGAATCGCTGACGCGGTCCGAAGGAGCGGGATCGATTTCGCGTAAAAAGGAGCGACGTTGTCGTTTCCGATGATGGTCAGTGGATGGAAGAATCGGTGGATCGAGATTCGTCCGCATTATGCCGTGTATGAATGCGTCACGTATAATAAACCAATGACATCCTCGGGTCACGAGCGTCGTTACCACGCGCCGTAAACGTTTATGCAGTCGGTTAATAAAAGTCGTTAGCTCCGGCGTCGTTACACTCGTCGTCTCCGGTGCATCCGCTTCGCGTTCTCGATCGAGTTGTCCCTTTTAAAAGCGTCTCGTGAGATTCGTTGTACGCGGATGCGTCGCAGATTTCGGCGACCGACTCGTTAATTGCGCGAATAATTATAAGCTCGATCGTTCATCTCGTCGTTCCGTTAATCCCTTTAGTGTCCACCGTGTTCCCGTTCGTTAAGAGAGTATCCCGCGGTCCTTCTTTTTAAACGGGTCGCTTTCGCATGATGTTCCGCGAGCCTCCCAGGAGCCTTTTAAACGGAGCTCGGCTTTACGGACGGACTCCGCGTGGCTATTACGTCCGTTTTTACGTCACGTCACGGACAAAATAAAGGGTTCGGGGCCACGATCGAGAACCGGTTGGCAAATGAAGGAGTCAAGAACTGACAGTCATCATTCGGGGCTCCGTGGTCTTGTTTCTCGACAACAATCGCTGCGTTTTTCATCGTCGGCCGTTACTCTTCGGAGGGGGAGTTGCCTTTTTGGCCATCGCTTCTCGCAGCCGGTGTGTCCAGAAACGGACATGACCGAAGGAGAAAGGTCGAGAGGAATAAAATACGCGCCGCAAAACGACGGCCATCCAGCGTTAATGAAAAGAAAACATAAATAGCGACGGAGGTGCGGACAACTGCTAAGAAAAACGGGAAAACCCTGACTGTAGGGGGATCAAGCGGCGTGCCGGTAATCAGAAAAAGACATAGCCTGGTTCGTGACGCAATGTTCGTTCCGCCGTTCGTTATCGGAGCCTCGTCGTTTCTGATTAAAACGCGCAAAAACAGCCACGTGAGAAAGAGAGGATTGTGTGTCGGGTAACTCGAAGCAACTTCTTGTAGCTGTCCCTACCTCTCGGTTATCCAATTTGATTTCCGATATATACTGAAGCTCGCGCAAGAACGGATACCTATATAAGAATTAATTGGACTTTGCGCGCCGTAATGACTTTCCTCGTTCAGTCGCGTCGTTAATGTCTTCTTAAGCCCGCCGGTTTCCCAGAGCAATCGCTCGTTGTTAAAAATAATGGATGCGCCCCGGAATAAATTATTGATGAATTAATGACGGGAGATTGCACGAGAGATTACATTTTTTTTCGCTGTTTATGGAAAGCGTAATTGTACGAATCTGTGTCTCACGTATATAGGTAACGCGGCAGCAAGCTGATATCTGTCACGCGCTCGATGCTTTTCCTTGTCCCAATAGCTCACGTCGAAAGAAATAACTGCGCGTGAGTAACTCCATAACAATTATGATTAGAGCTCTCACCCGGAGTTGCTCCAGAATCAATAGTTAACTCGTTCTCCCTTCGAGTGTAACTTCCAGAAGTCCATCTCGACACAGTGCGGTGTTCAACGTGTAACGAGGTTGTTGGTGAGTGAGTAACAAAAGTAGTTACCCTGGTCGGTGCAGAAAGTTAAATTCGATTCGTTGAGAAAAGTTTAATCGCGTACGTTCTATAAGGGTAGAAAGCAGACGGATTGTTCCTTTGCCGGTGAATTAAGTACACGAGTAAAATCCCTAAGTCCGAAAGAGGGAACAAAGGAACCAGCCAGCCGAGTTGGTTTCGGCACAGATACCACGAGCCACCGGGAACGGCATTCTCCAAATTAGAACCATGATCCGCCGCGCGTTGCTTCAGCCGAAATTTCAACAGAAATTTTAAAATTCATCTTTGAATCTCGGCGAACAAATAAATTAATTAATTAGCTGCGTGATTATCATATTTATATGATTATCGTGTTATAACGAACTCCTACTTCTTTATCCGAATATGTGTCGCGTTTTAATTATTGTACCGAAATTATTATGTGCAATCATTATCGTATATGTAATTATTATCGAGAATATTCAAAAGACACGCGAAGAAGGGAAGGGAGAGAGAGAAGGAGCGAAGAAATTACCGGCTTAATTGCAGTGCGGAATTGTAATGCGTGCTCGATTATACGAAAATTCATTTAATTGCTTCCCAGGCACCGACCGTTCTCATTATTCTTCACGGTGACGTGTTCCATGGATTTGCGACAGTGAATATTTTCAGACGTGAATAGAGACATTTTCGCCGGTACCATCTCCTGTAGAGCGAAATAAACCAGCGCGTGCGCGAAACGCGCCACGAATTTTATTGGACCTCATTGAAAATAATTGTCTTCCCGGTTAATCGAGTGCAATATCCGATATTGTTCACCACAACCGCAGTAAAAAATCATTGATTTCGCCGCATGGATGTATTACACCTCGCAATATATAGGAAATTGCGCGAAATATGGGGCGCAATTACAGGTACATGCGTGTACATGTACGCGCGTGTGTGTGCACGATCGAGCCGCATTGTGTGTTTCCATTCGTTTGAATCATTAAATAAAGCGAACCATAAAAACCGGGAATAGCAAACTCTCCTTTTATTGAGAGCCACAGTTGAACTTGGAAATTTCCTTGCTGAAGAAATACCAACACGAGAAAAAAGATTTGATTAATTTACGCACTTTATATCTTGTGTTTGTAACATTTAAGCGCGAGGTATTTGTATTTGTATTGAATATCATCGTATTATATTGAAAATTATAACACATAAAGCGCTATCTTCATAAAGACCTTGCAATAACAATATAAGTACTTAATTTCCCGAAAACTGTTGACGATTTTCATTTTGCATGTAACGAACATTCCGCAAGCGTCTCTTATTTACCGGTCAGATACCGCGAGTCAACAATGGATTAACAACGAAGCCTTTGATATATATTGCTTAAATTGCTCGTTGCCGCCGGCGACCTGTCGTTAGCAGAAATTAATTCGTTTAATAACGCGCGTGCGGCCGCGAATTTACGCTCGGCTAGAAGTTCGGCGCCAAGATCTCGACTTCGCGCAACACCTTCAATTTCAGTTTATGCGAGGCTATTATGCTCGATTCATTTTACGTCATCGGCCAGGCTAGTCGCTAGTCGCGTTCCCTACGGCGAACTTATTCGACACGCTAATTTTATGGAATACGAGGTAAATTGCGAGTGCTATTGCGGGAACTAATAAAACTTTCCTGATGCTTAACGGGCGTAAATGAAACGCCACACGGCGAGAATACGTTCGAGTGGATTTTCACTTTGTTAGTAGCGACGACGGGCCGCTCAAAGCATCTGGTTAATAAGTTAAACGTTTAATCGTTGAAACAGCAAAGATTCTGTATCGCTGAGGGCGTGCGGAAATGTCGTAATTATTATGTCATTCTCGGGAACATCTGAAATAACTCGCTGCAAAGTACGGTACCACATGTTAAACATTAACGATGCAGGCGAGGTTCTTCTCTTACGACATTTCTGGACGGATCTTTCAGATTTACAGCATTATGATTTCTAAAATTGTAAACACAAGTTTGCCTCTCACAGTTTTAAATGGACGACATTATCGGAAATAGTTTCCAGCAGAGAATTAATGTCGCTTTTACTTTTCGACAGGAAGACTTTGTTTCGACTCGCTTTCGCTTCTCTCGGAGAAATCCAGTTATTATTTTGAAAGTTCCTCGTGAAAGGATGCACGATCAGTTTTTTCTTTTTTTTCGGCAGGGATACGAAAGTGCATTTTACTATCTGATCGATTCATTCCGGATTCGGGATATATTTGGTCTGTTCACCACGTGTCGAAGGATGTAACATTGAACGAAAGCGTTTATGAAACATCCCGGGACATCCTTCGATCTTTTATACCCGTAGCAATTTTGCAGCTTCGTTTTCTCTCATAGGTACGCCTCTCACGTCGCGGATCCAATCGCTTTTTACTCTCGCAGTATGGCGAAACAACGTAAAGTCATATTGTGTCAGAAGTGCTGGCTCGGCACGGTCTTAAGAAAACCTTTGGATCTTCACTTTACTGCATGCAGAATTTCGAGGGGGAACATTCTTTGAAGGAGTCGGGCACGGTCAATTTCGCGCGCAAACTCCACTCTGCATATGCAAAACCATTTTCGCGATGTATGGCGCAACAACCGGAAATGGAAAACGACAAGGACGCTGTAACAATTGGTACAAATTGGCAAAGTATTTCTCAAGAATAACTGTTATAAACGTCTACGAATAAATCTCGCAAGATTAAGTACAGATATAGCAAATCGCTTTTACGCCATTAATGTACTTATGATCGAATAAATTATTTATCCGTCGGATAAATCGAATTACAAAATAATTTCCTCAGGAATACTGCGCCGTTTATTGCGGGTCTTTCTATTTTCGCTGTACGAAATATATCAGCCGACTAAAAGCGGCCTACTGCGAGAACACTATTATTAGATATTCCTTGAGATTTCGGGTCAATGTGGGTTGCGCGCGATCGTGAGAAAACGGATGGCCCAGCCGGCGTTTCGATCTAAGGCCTCCTCGGACATTAGACTACGCAATATTGCGGTCAACACAAACGCGAGGTCAGATGCGATCGGCTGACGTATCGCGCCCAATCGATCCCGCACGCGGTCAAGTCCAATCTAAAAATGTCAGACGTCGTATTGCGAACGAGGATCGAATCTGCGGGGGGACACGGGTGTGTATGGGATTACGGGATGCCGGTATATGGTACCTTACGGTCTCGCGCACTTGAGCGGGCAATAACTTAATAATTGGGTCATTACGCGAGCGCTTTATTGATCGTTAGATTCAACTTAATCCCCAGTGGGGTCCGTCGGGTGCAGCTCCAGCGGGGATAAATTATAAAGCTGTCTCGGAAACGGTGGACGGGACCGTTATTTCGCGCTGGAACTTTTCCTTTATGAGGAATTACCGCGCGTGGCACGCGCGCGGATACATATATATGTATAATATATAAAATTAACGTGCAACGTAAATCTAGCGACATCGGTGCGCGTGGGTAACGTAAACAACTTATAAAGAGGTAGTCGATATTAGCTTTCTTATTGTTCATGCTCTGCGGTCTCGTAGAATGGCCTGAAATAGTGCGAGGCGTGGGCCGATGCTAGAAATACCTGTCGGTTTTGGAAGTGGACCTTCGTGCCGTATGATCGTGTACATAAAATTTGTTATTCTACCTATAAATACGTCAGTTTCCAAATAACAGTCTTTCATGTACAAAAATCCATATTAAAGATTCAAGTGTTTTGACAAATTGAGTTTCGGAGTAAAATTGCTGACACAGAAATGTCAATAGGTAATGTATGCTTCTTTAAATAATCTGAGAATCTTTCTTTAAATAGTAGTTAATCCTTGCTCGTTGCCATGCTCTAATGTCATTAATTTTCACATCTCCCAAATGCATAAAATATAAACATAGGAAAACAAGAGATATCGAGTATCGTACAATATCGGATTGCAACACTCCGCAAAACGATGAGCACTGATTTGGTATTTATCAGTGGGCGATGACGCAAAGGACCGCGATTAAGGTGGAGAGCATTTGCAGTTAATATTAATATAAATATTAATGGCGAGTGTGTATATCGGCGGAGCGGCCGCTCGAGGAAGATTATTTCGTGAATTTGCCCGCACTTTCGGATAATCCGATATTTGCCCGGGACTCGCGTCGATGCTGCGTAAAATTTACTCGCCATATTAACTGTCCGGCGGTGATCCATTCGGATATTTGTACAACAAACGTCCACGGCTCCGCGAAATAGTGAACTGCTCACCCCTGAGCAAATTCATAATCTATATACACGTCCGTGCTGCTAGTGCCAGTGGTATTTAATAAGGCGGGGGACGCATTATAGAGCCGAACTGAATCATTTATCGCGCGCAAATATATAATTGCGGAAAAAAAACGAGATATTTCCTCGTAGCAGATTATTCCTTGACGTTTTTTCCTCAGGTATCCGCACGAATTGATACTCTAGAAATACGAATTTACGAAAGCTGCAATTTCTCAGGGGATCGGATTTTACCCGGCGTATTGCCATATTCTATTTTTACATCCCATTTCCGCATATTTAATATCTCTCTCCTCTCCGTTCTATCTATTATTCCGTGACTTTTTATACCGTACCGTCCATTATTAAATGGTTCTGACTAATGCGATCTTTTGTGAATTCATCCTTTAATCAATACCAATTAGTCCGTCGGATGACACGCGATTTGGTATTTTAATGGGGCTGAATCGCATTTACGGCGCTACGGTCATTACGCAGACGTAATTACAGGACTGAATTACTTTACTTATTAGTAGTTCCCGATCGAGGCCGAGGCGACCGGTCCGCTCCGATCGCGGAATAATGCTCCGAGAGTGTCCGAGAGTGCTATCTAAGTTTAATCTAATCAAGTGTTTCTCGCGCGCAAGTACTCACTAATGAATTCATGCTCGATATCCGGCAAGCACTGCATAAACTTGCACTCGAATGAACTTCCAACTTCTGTTGCAGATGATCTCTACAATTCCGGGGACACGGTGCCGGGGAGCAACGTCGCCGTTGACGGTGAGTCATTCTCAATTTCCAATCTCTCGAAAAGTTGCACACCGGCGGCTTTAATCGAGCGTGTTTAACATCCGTCCGCGCTGTCGTTAAGGGATTAAAGGAAAATTGCGTTCCCCCTGTGCCAGGCTGTGTGGCCGACTCTTCCTTTGATACCGTATCGCGGCTGAAACAGCGTTCGACGCCCAGTATTAATGCGTGCATGCGCCTAACGAGCGTTAGTAAACCGAAACTTGCAGCTTGGGTGAACGCGCGTTGTCGTCGCTATCGATCGGCTAAAAAAATCCAGCGAGAGAGCGACGCTCGCTAGTTTCCATACGATATTTTCGACTGGCCAACTGAAATAATACCGCTGTATTCCTCGCTGTGCATCTGACACGAGCGAGCGCGCTATCTCCATTAATTCCGCACCAATCAGACTTTATTATCGTCGTTTTGCCCATTTTATCGTTTTTAAGCGCAGATAACTCCTCGCTCCCGACAAATGCTATGATGTGGAATAAAAGCACTTTGCAAAACTGGCAAGGCAGACGTAATATCATTTGACAATTTTTTTTGGTATCTTCCTCGTGCATTTTGCAAACCATCGAAAATTGACTAGTTACTATTGGCACAACTCTATAATTCTCGCGTCTGCTTCTATTGCTTAAATCCGGATGCGAGTTTCGATTGAAATGTCTCCGCAATCTTTTCTGAAACATCAGTGTCATGATGAAAATGATATTACAATACTAAACTACTGTTTTATTAATAATAGATAACCGGTTCTAACGCAGCAATTTGTTGCGTTAAACTGCACGCAGCGCAAGTCTGTTTCTTCGCATTAGAGAACGTGAAGATACCGTCAATTATAGATGATATCGCGTTTAAACAGAAATTCTTCTCGTCGCTTTATCAGCAGCACTCGCGCCGCTACTAATTACATCTCTTATCGGTGCCACGCATCTGCCGGACGTTCTTCGTGCTCCAAGGAAGCGGATAACCGCTACTTCCTCTAACGTAACAGCGAGATAGTCACATAAGCGACTCGGCGCGGAATTGAATTATCTCGCGGAGATCTGCGAAAGGGTTCGCCGAGGGTCAAGCAGTCGGCACTCTCCAAATGCACGGTTAGATGGAGAAGGCTAATTTAATTTGGCGGCCGAGTGCCTTTCCCGCACTCTCCCTCGTCTGCCCTTTTCTCACTTTTTCTCTTAGTCTCTCTCTCTCTCTTCCTTTTCCTCTGTCTATCGCCAAGTAAGAACGAAAAAGCGGCAGAGATAAGAACTTTCCTTTTTCAACGGCCAACAGAGTTGGCCCTTCTCGCACGCGGCGCGGTAACAAACGAACGAAGGGTGAACTTCAGCTCTGCGCCAAATGGGGCTAAAGACACACACGTATATCGCGTTACTACGTTTACGGCGATGCTTTTTGCGATGAGAATTTCCGATGCGGCGTTGAAAAATTATGTTTTTCCTGTTGCATGCCGTTGCGTGAAATTGAAGTGGCCGGATCGTTTTCCGCTTATTTGTTTTTCCTTTTTACTTGCGGCTCGCGTTACGGCGGGTTTACTCGCCGCCGGCTGCGTGGAATACCTCGTTTTCGAGTTTTCGTGCTCGTTGTCATCGAATCATACAGCTTCGTCGATCACTCTCCCCTCGAATTTTGGATCAACAACGTTTCGACGTGGACAATGTAGGAGCAGGAGCCCCGTGACTCTTATCAGATCTGCGAGGTCTTGAGGGTCTCTCCTCGGCGAGGAATTCTCGCCTTTAACCCAGTTTTCCAAAAAACTTGAGAAGAACTTGAAGAGGGATCTGAATCTTTTTTCATTTCCCGCAGCCATTTCAATATTAATCTTTTCCAAGTTCTCGGTGGGAAAACGGCAAACGCGGATCCTATTGTGACACCATCCCCCTCCCGCTAATTCTTTTTGTAATGATTATTATCCGAGCTGGCAGGTCGCCCGTGCACTCATCTCCGGGTATTGTTTCAAAAGGGCGAGAGGGCAATTACATTATTCCGCGTAGTTGGCAGCCAAGGGCAATTTAATTTGTCGGGTGGCCCTTCGCAAGACTGAGTGATAAAAACTTCCCTCCCGCTGCGTAGCCGTGGCTTGCCGTCGTTGGACGGCTGTTTCCAACGACTTTTCACTGGAGGGTAGGAAGGTATGAGGCATGAGAGAAGGCCGTTCGCGAAAGAGAGTAACAAAGAGTAATCGCGCGTTATATAACGCGGCGAAGCTCGTCGGTCCATCGTTAGATCGAGCGTTTCTTCAAACGGAGCCAATGGCCGCGATACGGCAAGACACGTACGTCATTAAATTTAGCGGAACGATCCGCGAGGGTGTGGGATTCCTCCCGAGGCAACTTTTTTCACGATAGCCTCAGACAACCAAAGACCGCTAACGCGCGGAGGAGCAACGGTTCTCGATACGGTTAATGGCGATAAGGCCGCGAACGTGATAAGCGGAAAATGTAGGCGCGGAAATGGCCGGACTCGATCGAGACGCTATGTTTTACTTATCGCTAAAGCGTTCATTATTAAATCCGATATGTCTCCGCGAGTCGATAATAACGTTGCAGCGGTACAATTTGCGATAAAGACAGGTATCGTTAATTCTTTACGGCATAATTCATATGTACGCGATCACACGCGCATCGCATTACTTTAACGACGTAAATACACGTTATTAACTCTCTTGGGACATTATACGCGGCGTTACGATCTTAATTGTAACCTTGAATTAATCGAGATTCTATTCGGTGCAAAACTCGCGCGAAAATTGCAGATCAAACGCGCGACTACGAGAAGGATCCATTATTATAGTGTCCTACAACGTTTTAATATAATAAAAGTACGTTGTAATGAACGGGGAGGTCTAAGCGCGCGCCGTCCCCTTCTGAATGCCCAAGTCGCTCCGTGCACTTCATCTTATTGAAAATGTCTCCCTTGAATAGAGTTTCGCCCTGCTCTTCGTAATACCGGGGTATCACTTTCCTCTCGCTTGCTTCCGGACAATGTGCTTCCCACAATGATAAAGCCGCTGGATTTCATGCCTTTTTCTCGTGCCATCGTTGAAGATCGCTCTCTCAATATTCGAACGTCTCGTTAATTCCTTCAGGATCGACTTTTTATTTACGTAGACCGAAAATTTCGCCCTTTTGCGCTTTTCTCTACTCAGCTCTGCGGGACGTCTAGAGAAATTTCTGAACAGTTTTCAACGGATCAGTCCTGATGTCTAGTCATGAGCATAAACGCAAAGTAATCGCTCCAAGCGATTTTGATTGCCGCCGGAAGTCGGAGAAAGAAAATACGAGAATATTATTTCCCGAATTTGAGATATTTGAGATTCGAAATATTTTAATAGAAATGCAAAAGCTATACTCTCGGCAAGCAAATATTTCCCTTGCTTAAGTGGAATATTAGGTGTTGTGTTAAGGCAGCGCTCTGCACCGCTCCACGTCCTTAAGAAGGGACTCCAGGAGCGGCAAGGATTAGTGCACGAAGCGAAAACGTGACGAAAGCAGCGAACAATCGGTCTCGCAGGCGCACGCATATATCTTCCGGTTCTCTTCTCGAGTTACAAAAGTCTACGGGGGTGTGCCTTTCACGAACTTCTCGAGTGCTTGGAGCGCGTATCTCGGCGATACCTTGGTGGTATCCTCCTCTCGGCTCCATTTTGCCTGGCGTCTATCAGAAGCATCGTTTCTCCAGCAGCGTCTCTTTCTCCCGCGATTCTTTTTCCCCTGTGAACGTGTCCTGTACCGTTATTAAATAAACTTACCCACTGTCTCCCTTCCGAGACGGGATTTTCCACGTAAATACCACGACGCGCCGGCAACGACGCGCGAGCATTGGCAAACTTTAATATCTCGTCCGCGCGGGCGTAATATAACATATTCTATTAAAGTGCACTGAAAACACAGCGCCGCGCTATGCGTTTATGCAACTTGTCTCGCAACGGCAGATCCGCGCAGCTTGGCTAAGCTTTTTTTCAAGTCACTCTTCGAGCGAGATTTCTGATGAAACTCCATCCATGTTGACGTCGTTATCAAAGGAACGTAACAGGGTGATTAACCACCACTGTGCTGCGTCAACTGAATGACTAACAATGCATCATCCCTCGTTGTATCTATAAACAAGATGAAATTTCCATTAAATCAACACGTTAAATAATTAAACAATTAATTAAATAATTTCCTCCCAAAGTTCAGATGTCGTGAATTAGGTTCAACATGCCTCGTTAGGAAGAAGAAAGAGTTTTCCGTTATTACTATCGCGATCAGGAACCGCGTTCATCAATCTAAATCCAATTAGTAAAGGAAATGGTGGATAGTTGGGTGACAATGTTCGCAGATCCGTTTCTTCAGGCAGGCACCCCGCTGTCCTCGCCCTCGATGGTAGATAACTCGGGTCGAGGGTAATAGGGGCTGCAACGCAGGGGGTGTAACGTTCATGGTGTTCTCGCGGAGCATTCCCGAGATTTATGTTTTCCCTGTCGCAACGACGCCGAGAGCGGGTAATCCGCAAGGACGATGCGAAAGAGGAGGAAGAGGAGGAGAAGAAACAGACGGGGGCGGAAAATGGCATCCGCGCGTATAGATCCCGAGCATATTTGCCTCGATAAAACGGATAGGTTGTCTCGAGTTCGCGGCAACGCTCCCGTTTATTCGCGCCAATTGTGGTTCTCGAGGCGGGGAGGTGAAGGCGGGGCAGGTGGAGGAGAAGAGGAGATCGCAGGGGATGCGGCAGGGCGAGAGAGACTCGATACCTTCTCGATGCAAGGGGGAAATAGAAATTGAGCGAAGTAACAAGGCGCCGGGGGCCACGTCGTCATCCTGCTCTTTCTCCTTCTCCTCCTCCTCCGGAATAGAAAATGCCACGCACGGTTTCGGGTTTCCTTTATGAAAAGAGGCAAGATGCGCCGTCCAGGTGGCGCTCTATAAAAATGATATTTCTCTCGCGAGCGCACGCGATTTTTCCGATGAAATTAAGCTGATTCGCGCATTGACGCGCAAATCCAGACAGGATCTGTCAAGAAAAGTATTTCCAGCGAAATGGAGTGCCGCGCGCGTTTCCACGTCGGAATCATATTGCCTAGTTGACAGATGAGAGCAATAGGCATCGGCAGCGGATGATCGAAACGGATCGGTACCGAAAATAGGGACCGCCCGCGGGGATTTATTACTCGCGCTGAGATTTCATTTGTCCACGGGAACGACGGTACGAAATTGACGACGATGTAAGTTTCACCCGGCTAGATCGTTGTCCTCGCGTTGCGAGAACGGAGATTACTTCGGAATTTATAGCGAATGCGTTGAGCACGTATGCGCGAATGCATAAAGCCGAAGCGCGCTGCGTATTTCGCGCGCGACAGTCGATTGAATTTTTCAGCGGATCACCGCGCGAGTTCGCCGTTCTAAACGAGTAGAAATCTTCGCTCTGGAGGGTGCCAGAGCGGCAGCGAGGAAGAGGGCGGAAAGTTCCGAAGCAAGCCGGCTGTGCAATTTAGTCGAAGTAGAATTAATTTTTTTCTACTATGAGCTTGTTACATGGCCTAAGTGGATCCTGAAACTCCAGCCGGCGTTCTAAAGAATAATCCAAGAAGTGTGGTCTCGGGCCGAGATTAAACGTGGATTAATTTATTGTCCTCCTCCCCCTTTCCTCCCTCTTCGCGTTCCACACTCCCGATACAAGCTGTTTCCTTACAAGAATTGATTTCATTAGAAGCCTGTTCCTGGTTTAAGTGGATTGTTCAACTTTACAGCGTTTCGAGGGACGACGCGCGCGGCACGTCGCGTGTATTAATTTACCGCCCGGACAGAGGAAACTGCTCTCGCGAAAGAATTAATTCCGTCCTCGTTAGAATCTGTCTCCCGTGCCTGAAGAAGGGACAAACGAAGGGAATGAGATCGAGTCCTTGATCTGCAATCCGCCGGCGTACGTGAGGTCTTCCAGTCCGTTCTCGCGCGACACAATTGCGCCTGGTTGCAATTATGACTCCTTTGCTCGAATAGCAAGGATATGCATTATCAGAAGCGGTTTGCGTCCACCTGCGTGATTCAAGTTAGAACATTTACCAAAAAATAAACGATTTGGTTTAAAGAGAGGATCTCAAATGGGCGAAAGAGGAGGGTTTGTGCCTCGGAAATCATTATATTTCCGAACTGTCACCGATACGCGAAGATCTGCTTTCATTACAAACTTGTTCGGATCCGAGACTTATGCCGTACTGAGCGGAAACCTTTCGTTAAGAATAATCCAAGGAGCGCGTTTAGCGGCGTTGACCACGTCATTACGGGGATCTTGAGGAAAATTCCTCGAAGTCTTCTTCTGATTGTCCGGGAGGGAAGACGGCTCTCTTCGCGAGCGCAATTGCGCGGAACTGTTAAAAAGTTGTTGCACTGGCGTCCGTTCCAGGACTGTGACTCCATCGTCAATTATCGTCCTGTGTAAAATCCTGCGCGCCGTTCAACGAACGAGAGAAAAGGAGAGAGAGGATTCTCTCTGGTACCCCGGCTTCCGTTAATCCTCGTCAGGATGCAAGGGCTGCTGACACTCGCGAAACGGAGGTACCGAAGAATACCAAATGTTATTTGAAACATGAGAGAGGGTGACAAGTCGTGGACGCGCACGCGCGCGTACAATTACACTGCTTAAAACGTGATTAAATAATTCCGAGGCGGGATTAAGGTCTTAACGCGCTTCCGACACTCGTAACGTGCGCCGGATTGTTTATGAGAGTGCATTGGTGTGTTTTAGCCGCGAGACAGCGTTAACGAAACAGCGTAGACGTAGATTATTAACGATAACGATGTCTGCCTTTGCAGTCTAATTTGTGCTATTTATGCTATTCACACATGTAATGCATTAATAAAAAATGAAGCGCAACAGTAAATCGAACTTTCGTAAATCGATATTTGAATTCTCTATTTGAAGATCCCTCCTCGCCGGGCACGAGAGATTCGTTTATCGAGGCTTGAAATGTGTTCCTGACAGATCCGCGCCTTATCATCCCTTTGCCGACAGGCTGGGGTCCTCTTAACGTTTAACATTACTCTACGTTCGCCGTTCCATTTCTCTCTCTTCCTCTCGTTCTCTTACCCTTACGCTCTATCAACTTCCATTCTCTGTCCTCCCTCTCAAACGTGGTCCTCGAGTAATAGCAAGGAGAACCGAGGGCATCTCCCGCCTGTAACTCCAGAGCAAACGTAAAATTATACGCGTGGGTATCCGCTCGGCGCTCTGGATGGCTGGTTGGATGGTTGACCCAAGTTCTCGCCGCTTCCATCAAGCATGGGTGGCGAGCGCATTGCGCCACTTTGCCAACTGTTGTAATAATTCCCGGTTACGGTCGTCTTACTTGTCGTCGTCGCAACGGAGCGGCCACTAGGCGGAAATAGACGCAAAAAATGTGGCAAATCGCCGACCCTCTCTCCTGCCCTCTCTCCCGTTGAGATTTGACCGTCCTTGCTCCTCCTTTGACCGCAATTCCTCGCCAACTGGAACGTAAGCCGCGGTTGGTTACACCGGTGAACACACATTCGTCGTCATCTTGCCTGCTATTGTGGAAGAAACAACACGTTACTCCACCATACGCATTTCGGTTGACAACAAAAATGGTTTGCGTTTTATTTGATACGTAAAATCATCGCGGTTGAATTGAAATCTCCCGAGCATTCTTACTGGTGCATTCGAAGTGTATTCGAAGCTCGTCGAAGGCGATCAATATTGGCATGCAATATTTCAGTGTTGCGTCTATCTTCGGTATCCTTAAATAACTCAAATAACTAGAGCCTCTTTAAAATATTCGCAACCCAAGGGATGATTATAAGATTGCTGTCCTATTTTCTTACCGGTCCGATACTGGATGCTGCATTCTGAAGCTCATTTCTCATGCAAATACATTAGAGGAAGTTCGTTGCGCATCGTTTAACGCTACCGATAATTCGATTAATTGATTCATTTAGTAACAGCCGGCGCTACGCCGGCAAACGCATCGAATTAGCACGCATATTTGTCCTCCGCTTTTAACAGAATTATACGGTCTCGTTAAACAACAACGCCCAATGTAGCGTTATGAATATCTAATTTCCGCCGTTATTTCGTTTAAAAATTTAGTACCAAAATGTAGCCTGCCTTTGACAGGCTTTCATATGTATATACAGGGTGGCCCATTTTAATTTCTACAGTCGATTTTTTAAAAAACTAAAAGAGATACGAAAAAATGTTTCAGACAGACATGTCACGATTTCGAGGGGGACAGAAGATGATACCATTGGTTTGACCTTGAATAGTCGTTTGAAGGTCACGCGAAGATCACCTTCAATTTCTTAAATTGAAACCCCAACTTTTTATTGCAGATTCTTATTCTCCATCGAAAAGTAAGTAACTTTTGTCTGAAACATTTTTCCGAAAAATGTCATCTTATGTCCTTAAAATGATCTTCAAGATGAGTTTTGAGGACATTTTAAGGACATAAGATGACATTTTTCGGAAAAATGTTTCAGACAAAAGTTACTTACTTTTCGATGGAGAATAAGAATCTGCAATAAAAAGTTGGGGTTTCAGTTTAAGAAATTGAAGGTGATCTTCGCGTGACCTTCAAACGACTATTCAAGGTCAAACCAATGGTATCATCTTATGTCCCCCTCGAAATCGTGACATGTCTGTCTGAAACATTTTTTCGTATCTCTTTTAGTTTTTTAAAAAATCGACTGTAGAAATTAAAATGGGCCACCCTGTATATATAAATGATATATTAAACGCTCTGATTAAAACAGAATAGCGAATTTCATCGTAAAACCCTCCGGTTCGCGATTACGTTCGTGAAAAGAGGCAAGCGCGCGGATATTACAGCAAAATTGGAGCTTTTTTGCGAAAAATCGGATTTTTTTTTAGAAGAACAAAATCACGAAATCTCACCGTGCGGAATCCACTGAGTAATCGCGGCAGTAACGCGCGCGCGGAAAAAGTCCGTCGTGGTTTCTGGATCTGCGGCACGTTTCTCTAATTACGACACTTCTGCGAAACGATCTCCAATACCGAATCGTTTTACGTCATTAATGACCGTAAGAGAATCGGGTTGCGAAAGGGAATCCAAGTTGGATGAGAATGCGGAATTCGATCTTGGGAGCATTCCTGTGCATTTGATCAGCCGTAAATCCACCTCAGGCTGCGCGGGAAGCCGGTGCGGTTACTTTTGAAATTAGTTATTAGTATAATTAATTGGGAACGATTGCATCAGTAATGGGAGTCGAACTAATCGAATCTTTGCACGAATCTCGGGCGAATCTTTTGGCAGGGAGCAAGCGCGGCGAACGGTCTGCAACACACATATAATTACAAGATCTTTTACATAACGCATCAACGTAACTCTTGATGACATTCTGTTACAATAAACGATAATTAAATTTAATATCTAATTCGTAACGAATTTCGATTTTACGTATCTTTTCCGAGTCCAACGATCGCATCTGAAAACTATCGCAGCAGGTTCGGCTTGAAGATTCGGCCGAGTGTGCTCGAGCGTGAGACGTTCCGTGAACCATCTTTCTCCGTTTTTGTTACATCCGGTCCATCGGAGGAGTAGCCATCGTGACTTAAATCTCGCATTAGGTCCGCCGGCATTAACGACCGGAAGGGAATGAGTCCGTGAGGCGAACGAAATCAGAGCTCGCGGGTAGGATAGAATTCGATCACAGGTCACGAAATGCGGCACGAGATCCGCAGGATCGTCCTTGAATCGACGGGGGATAAAAGAGCAATCAATCTGACCTCTGATGGTACCTCTTCCTCTACTTTTCTCTCCCCTCGCCGCCTCTGCGCCGCGCGCCTTCGCGTTTCGTGGATCCAGAGCAGCTTCCGCGATTTCTTGGTGAAAGTCGAGAGAGAGAGAGAGATAGAGAGCGAGAGCACAGATGTAGCAAAATGAGACTCTTTCGAGTTGCCCGACACGTCGCGTGAACAAATTTTTATTGTATATCGACAATGGGGCTCGGGCGGGCCGTACGTCGCGGACATAAATAACGAAGGTACCAGTCCGGGGAATTCGCAGACACTCGCGCGCCCTTCCTCCACATTTGAAAATTCAATTTTGATAACGCTTGCCAGAAGGTGAGGCTCGGGGATGGCCGATTTATTATATCTTCCTGCCGCTCACGACACGGGTCGACCGTTATCAGCGCGCGGGAGTCGTTTCCCTCTTCTCCGCAGTTTGTTACCCCGCGTCCTCTCACCGCTGTCACATCTCTCTTGTATAATCGTCGATGATTTGCGGGCCGAGCGGTCCGACATGTGGCGCGCCGAAAGCTGTTACTTTTATGTCCGCGCTATCAGTCATGGTATCTCCCGAAGCTGGCGCGGGATTGAGCCGTCACGCGGAACGGCGTTGTAAACCGGCGAAAATAAAGTTTCGGCGTGTTGCCAGCACCCGCACAGCATCCCGTGTGCAGCGACAAGATACCAAATTATCTCTACTGTTCTGTCAGGAAAGTAGATTAATAACTCCGGCGCGCGTCGTCGGAGTTATCTCAAGAGCGATTAATTTTTCTCAATTAATCTCATTTCAATTAATCAACGCGCCGAGGGGGACGTCTTTTTATATATATTCCGCGCGGAATACCGCAACACAGACATCATTAATACTTCCGAGCGACTAAGTAGTATTGGATTCCCAACCCCTCCGGGGAAATCCTCTTCGGAAGAGGCATTTTCGTTACTTTCTTTTCGCCTTTTCGTCCGCTCGCGAATCCTCGTTTACACCCCGCGGGAAAGCCAGCAATTTGCCGAGAGACCCCGGGATCTCGGTAGGAAAGCTTGTTTTATTAACCCTGAAGACTACCGGGCGAGATTTACCGCGAGATACACCGCCGCCGGGTCGGCCGGACCCTGTTCCAACAGGCTGACGTCGATAAAATTTGTTTCTTGCCCATTAATCCGGGTAAAGAGTTACGTCGATCCCACCGACGCCAAAGGATCCCGCGCGCGGATTTACGGGCAGGAATCCCGCTTCCGCGCGACGGGGTAATTGAAAAATATTTTCCTAGCGCGCGAGTTCCGCGCGCCGTGCTTTCAAGACCGGCCGTGGCCACATTTCTCGCGTGCGCGCGAAAAATAGGACGTTTTTATCGATTCCAACTCGGTGGAGAGCAAAAAAATACGAGAGAGGGCGAACCGGAAAATTGCCACGGGGGTTACATTTGAATAACGATATCTAAGCGCTTCTCCGAGCTTTCGGCGAACGCTATCGGATCGTGCGAGAAATAATGTTCGTTACTTTCGGAAGCCTACAATAGAAGTCGAATTTATGAGAATCGCTTTCGTCTGTTACCTGGGGACGGCACGTTACGTGTAAAGGCCCGTCTACATAGGCCGCAACGCCAGACGCCAGACGCAGCTCGCAGACGCAAACGCAGCACAGAGAAAACGCGTTCAGAGGCTTAATTTTAAATAATCCTCAATAATATTATAATTATCAATAATTCTCAATAATATAATATTATTAATGACTATATTTTTACATAAAACATATCAAATATCATTATATGTCATTATATCATTGTATGTTTTTCGAAAATGGTAAGTTGCGTGAAGTTAGGTCTCCATATGTTTGAAACTGATTTCACGCAACGCAGAAAGTTGAAGTTGATTCAACTCGTTGCGTACGGCCGATTAGCGAATGCGTGCATGCTGCGTGCCGTGAAACGGTAAAAAAAAGTATGAAAATCAGTTTCAAGCATATGGAGACCTAACTTCACGCAACTTACCATTTTCGAAAAACATACAATGATATAATGACATATAATGATATTTGATATGTTTTATGTAAAAATATAGTTATTAATAATATAATATTATTGATAATTATAATATTATTGAGGATTATTTAAAATTAAGCCTCTGAACGCGTTTTCTCTGTGCTGCGTTTGCGTCTGCGAGTTGCGTCTGGCGTTGCGGCCTATGTAGACGGGCCTTAACGCGAAATCAAAAAGGAATGCGAATTACGGAAACGATTAAACTCCACGAATTTCCGATCGAAATATGCCAAATGAAAAATCGCCTATTGTTTTCCCCGAATAATTGCAGTTATCACGACCGCAGTGGCTTAATTGGCCCGTAATGCATTGCGCCAAAGCGCAAACGGCCGAAAGAATATAAATAACATCAGGCAGGCGAACGCGCGCGCACGATGAAGTTCCGAGCCGCACAGAAACGCCGCATATAATTCTGGCATTCGTTTAGCCAGCCTCATGAATGTTGCATCGAACGATTACGCGCTGAATCAACGTACGTAACTGTATACCGTCCGAATTTAATTCGCCCGGTAGAGTTTAACCAACTGAATCGAGGGTGAGGGAGCCCTGCACCGTCCGGCATGACAAACGGCGAGCTACAAATCACGTATACACTCATTACGGCGACGTAATGCCCGACACTTTCAATATAATGCCGTTGTTATTCAATCGCGTCGGCCTCGTCTTCGTACATCGAGCCACGAGTATGAGCATGCACTACGACGGTGGCAGACGTCCGAATGTACAGGGTGGGGAAAAATTATTGGTCAAGCTTTCGCCAGTCGATTCTACTCGTCGAGATCGCCAACATTGCCCATGCAATGTAACGCTACCCACGCCCACTTCGTTGTTCCTGGGTAGCGTTAAGAGTAGATTAAGCAGATTTTACATTCATCACAATTAATTTTACGAAATTTTTTGGCTTCTAAAAACTTCAAACGAAGATTTCTCTATGAAATATTGATTTCCGGCATATGGTCCCTTTGAGACTTGTGTTCAGCTCGACGAGTAGAATCGACTAAGCCAATAAAAAAATTTGACATTGAAAATGACCTTGAAAGTTAATTTTGCGGCACCATGTTTATGATGCAATGTTGGCGATCTCGACGAGTAGAATCGACTGGCGAAAGCTTGACCAGTAATTTTTCCCCACCCTGTACAATGAGTCACGCGATACCGGTTGACGCACACGTGATCAGCATGATTAATATTCCCGCGACTATCATTTTTATCACGCCGAATATTTCATTTGGCACGAACACTCGCGCACGATTTCGAGTCCGAGCGGATTTCGTGCGACGCTTCGGCCGCGCGTATCGACAATACACGTCGAAATCTCGTCCCAAATATCCGCCCTTCATGTCGCACGTAAATCGCAAATGAATCTCGGAATTGCAGCGCGCGTCATCGATAAATGCGGATCGGAGCGGGATAATATCTAGGTCGCGCGACTGACAAAGCCGCAAAGCGGATCGCGCGCGCGATGGCGTTCGCCAGCTGAAACGGCCCTCGGGGTGGCTGGCACCCCCGAAAAGCGAATATTAAGTATACAACGTGCGCCTCGGGTCTGGCAAAGCCGCTCGTTTATGGGTGCACCGGGCATGAAGTTCGTTAAGATACTAACTAATATTTGCCGGTAATATTTGCGTGCGCGCCATAAAAGCGACGGCGATTACGGCGCGGCCGTAATTCGTAGCAGAAAGTAGCGTTTCCATTAATATTCCGTACTCGTCGCTCGTCTGTCATTTAACGAGGCTAACGTAGCCGGTACAGATCGGCTTGGCTGCGCGTCGTAGATCTCGACGATGGATAGCGGTGGGAGATCGCGAAAAACGAGGACGCGCCGGCAAGCCGTCAATCTTGGTGCATCCGCATCGGCGACGCAGCGAGGATTACGTAAACGCGTCGGTGTGCTAATATCGCGGTGCAGTGCTCGCCTTTGACAGAATATGCCGCAGGAAGTGCCCCCTCCTGTCCCTCCTGCCCGTCTCTGCGTCTATCGCTTGCATCCGCACGCGACGCGTGCGACGCGAACCTGTTCTGCATGACGCCAGGTCCATATGCGGCGCGTACGTACTTTGTTTTTTGTATTTGCACATTCTGAAAAGCGGCATATGTCGATCAGTGATGCATTGATGGTCGGGAAAGGAGATACGGGAATTAAATCGCCGCGTTGATCGCCAGATTGAGATCGCACTGCTCGAGCATCGAGTCACTGCTGTTTCAATGCACGTCACGTTTCAGCGTACCTCTTTTTGGGTAAATGTATTATCGACTTCACGTAATCGCTGTTATCGTTCGTGCTTTTTCGCCGGACGACAGACAGAACTGTGTAAAATAAACTCTGTCTTGCTGCCGTTCGTCTCCGTTCCTCGCTCTCTTGGTCTCTCCGCTCTGTCTTTCCGCCGTGTTTGCCAGCACGATGGCCCTGCGTACACATCGTAAAATATGAAATATACAAGCAAGGCCAGAGGCTCCGCTGCAATTTTCATGCGCATCTAAAGAGCGTAGACTTCGTTGTTATGCGACGCGTCTTCTTGTGCGGCCAATCGCGGCTATGGATTAAGGTGACTATTTTATGGGCGATTTTCGTCGCGTTTTGGAATTCCCGTACGTGTCGCGCGTGAATATAGCGGGGAGTTTCGTGCAGAGGTAGACGTGAGTCCTGCCGCGGTAAATCCGTCGCATACAAGTCGTAATTTTTAAATCATGTACCACTTTGCACATCGAGGACCAATCTGTCATACGTTATTCAAGTAAGATTACATATTTGATGAAACGAAATTATGTAGAGCGCCGCGGAGCTCGTGACGTTCACTTTTACCAAGAGAAGGAATGGAAGTTCTCCGCGAGCCGAGAATGTCGAGGAAATTTTCGAGGCGTTTTGAATCTATTCAAGTACCGTGCGATTGAAATTTCCAACTTGAGTAATCCTCAATAAATGAATTTATCGATTAAAGATAATCTCCACGATGTATCTTCTAATGGAAAAACCGCGATGCAGGTTCAAACGAGCGGCTTTCAGATGAACGTTAAGCGATGCGTTAGTGAAGCGCTCGACGCGATGCGGAGCAAGTAGAAACAGACGCACGTGGAATCACCAAGGCAGACTTCGGTAAATGAACGACGTTTACGGGGTAATCTGTGCATGCCAGCTCTTTTCCGCGGGACTTTTATTAATGCCCGATTAAAATATACGCCCCTATTCACAGCGGCGGCTCGCGGCACCGGCACACAAAAAGAAGTTTCGAGCACCGTAATAACAGAGTCACGCCAGTGGGTGTTTTACTCGTTGAATTTACATCCCGGGCTTTCCCGGATTCCCGAGTATGAATAATAATTCAGCGGCGAGGCCGTTGGCCAGGTCTTCGTCCAATGTTTTTTTTTTCGAATTTCCTCGCGGGGTCATCGTCGGTTACCGGGGCGTTTGCACGGGTCGGAGGGTGAGGGTATGTTTGCTAGAACATTTAATCGTCCATCATGTAAATAACGTCGCGGAGTCGCGGACAGGGTAGAAGCGCTACTGAGAAGAGCGGCTTTGCGTTCTGGTGCTTCACGTCTGCACGTTTACCTTTCTTCCTTTCTGTCGGTCTCTAGTTTTATTGCATTTTCCATTCGCTTCGCGCAAAGCGCACATTAACTGACAAAAAATATTTGCATTGGTTGGTAGGATAATTAATTTCCTTGGCGTTTTTTAAATGCACGTTTATCGATTTCGCGAGTCTCTGTTACACAAGAAATCTATTTTAGCGGAGAGAAGGAAACGTTAACCACAAGACCATGGAAAAATAAATATCCATTCGTAACGGAAGGATCTTATTTTACACGCAGAGTAAATCGGTGTCGGTATAGACTGCAATTTCCTGGCAAAACATTTCTTTGCTTTCTTTAAGTATTTGCAAAGTGAAGGCGAGACGCCGCTCGTTCTACCGTTGCAAGATGGTGCTCTCGTTGTACCTAAAACGGGAACAGTTTCTGGAGCTTTGCGTCCCGCTCCCTTGTCCCCGGTCGTCCTGGGAAATTGTGAAAACGTGCTCCTCGTTTCCGCTCTTGATTCCGGCGACCGCCACAGATTTCCGCATACGCTCGCGCGAATTTTCATTTGAATAGCTAAACGCCAAGCGCTCGGTCATTTAGCCGCGAGCCTCGCCGCGGCATAAACCGCCGTGATTTAAGCGCGATCAGAACGGACAGATATGTTACGCCAATTTAAACGCGGCACGAGAGGTAGGACAGGTCGCGAAGCGGCCTAGTAGCGGAAAATTAAATGCGAGTATGATTTTAGGCGGGCAATTTATATGTAAATGACATCGCGCGTTCTCTCTCTCTTTCTCTCTCGCTCTTTCTCGCGTGTTCTCTTTGATATATCCTTCCGCGGCATACCATCCATGCCGAATATTTAATAATGCCCATTGTTTCGTCGGTGGCGATGGCCCGGTGCTGAGATATTCTACCTAAAAGAGAGAGAGAATGAGAGAGGCCTGACGGCATTCAGAGAACGCCGCGATCTCACCGGGATTTTCCGCGGAGGCATAAATGGCGCCAGCCTTACTCACCGACAGCATCCGGTTCCGGGTGCGAGGGCCGAAATAACGAGCGGTTATGAATAAAGGGCTCGCGCGAGGCGGCCTTTGATTCCGCTCGCGCCGCGGGCATCTATCAGCCGCGAGAGAATAGCAACGCGCGAGGCTCGTCGCTGGCTCCGCACGCTCGTCGTCTTTGTTAACGCGCGGGACGGATAAAGCGCCCGGCCGAATAAAATCCGCGGATTATGGAGCGCCCGCCTTTGGTGGCTCATATTGTTCCCGATGCGCGACCCACGCGGCCAATAAATTACTCCCGTATCTTCCCGCGATAAGTTTTCGATCGTAAAGAGGAACGAGGGATAAAGAAACAAGAAAAAGAGAGAAAGAGAGATTAAGGCAAGAGTGATGGAAAGGAAAAGCGGTAATAATCTCATCGGTTTATTCACACATATAAAAAAATTCGCTTATATGTATTAGAATTAATTAACTGTCGCGCTATTAAACACGTGATTGAAAGAAGATAATAGCTACAGGTAAATAATGGAATGCGAGCTTTCTTTCGAGGCGCACGTTATAATCCCATGGAGAAGCAATCGCAACCCGTGGTAAAATCCTCGCGCGCACTTGCGCGAAACGTTTCATAATCAACATCGCATACGCTGAAATTAGAGCCAGATTACAACTTCATTCCCGTGTTTGCTGAGCAAGCTTTGATCACCAACCAGATGCGGAATTTAATTATAACCGCGGAAGAGCGTGAAGAGAGAGACAGGCAGATAGCTAAAGAGAAGGAGAGAGAGGGAAATCAGAAATTGATTGCACCTATATTAACATCGGGATCATGCGTAACCGTGAACGCTCTCGAAAGATGCAAGAACGATGTTTGTGGAGGCGATGTCAATCGCGTGGACGGCGCCATAGCTTTTCCATTAATGAGATGCCTGGTGCAGCGAGAGAACGTGATATTAATTCGAGACCGCGCGCACGAGACAGTCGATTAATCAGCAAGCGTTTTAATTTGATTCGCGAGTGGACCAGAATTCGATGCTGCGACACGATCCGATTTGAATCACGTCAACAGAAAAGAGAACTACGACAACGTCGCAGCACATCGTTTAATAAAATCGTTTTGGAGCAAATCAGACACAGTATCAAGCAGAGACCTCGGGGACATTGCAGGCTATCTCTTGTTAATAAATTTGATAATGATATAAAAAATAAACAAACATGTTGTGCAATATGTATAATTACGTCAGAGACTTGAGAGATACTGCTGGACACATGATTTCTCCGCAAGTTCGACGGTGGATGTGACGACTGATAAAGCCTGAGGCTGCGCAGCTGAGGCTTTATCATTCGCATCAGATCCGCGGTTGATTCATAACATTCATAATATTCGCGAATTGCACATTCGGAAATTATTACGATCGGGGTTACGCCGGCAGCGGCGGCGGCGGTGGTAGCGGTGGTCGCGCGGTCGGTTTTATGAATACCCGCAGCTGAAATTAATTGCATCCGCGGAAGTTGATTATGCCCATTTAAATAGCCGCGATCGCTCGCGCGCTCCCTCTCTCTCTATCTATCTTTCTCTTCCTTGCGCGCACGGTATTTCCGCGGTATCGCAAAAACACCAACCGACTCGCAAAGGCTCCGCGCGCGGTTCCCCATTAATTCTACACCTGCGCCACGTTGTAACTGGTGTAAAATTACATTTTGCCCCATGCGTGTCCCATACGCGCCATGTTTATTTGCTCGTCGATCGTTTTACTTTGTTTGGCCGCGATGCGGCGGATATTAATTCCGCGTGCCGCCTCTCGCCGAGATATCTTCGCTGCGACCAGAAGTACTTGCCGTGTCTTCCGTAAGAAAAATTCGAGCTCGTGTAATTACAATGTGTTTTGATTCGGGTAGTGGAAAGATAATAGAGCCGCGATAGAATTGGGGAGTGCAAATTAGAGCAAGAAAATTTAACGAGTGGATGCGATAGCGGAGCATTTTTAACTGATGAGTGCACGATCTGCTGTCTATGGTAAAGATGATGTTGGGAAATTAATTAATTTTCACGAAATAATACAACTCATGTGTGCCACCGGCTTGATTACGCATTACGCATTTTATTTGTCCCCGCGTTACTAATTTTCAACTATCAACGCCACACGCTTTGTCTTGCGAACATTCGTATTCTTCGTGAAAAGCGAGATACGTGAAATATGCTATTTTCAATTAATTCTTTTGCTCTCTTGTTCGTCGCTGCCCAGTGATGTATCACAGAAAACTCGTTACGAACGCGGCGAAAAGGGAACGTGTGATGTATTTTTAATCAAGTATGTTTCTGTCTTTATCACATATAATTATTATATCGTGAACGTGAAAAGAAAGAATAGCTTTATATATATCCGTATATCTCTTTTCATATTTATATATGTTTATATAAATTATACATACACACACACACACACACACGCACACACACGCGCGCGCGCGCGCGCGCACACACGCACACGCACACACACGCACACACACGCACGCACGCACGCACGCACGCACGCACACACACACACACACATATATATATGCAGAATTTATTGCACAAGCTCGAATTTGCAGCCTCATAAATGTCGTTATATAATTTCGCATATCGAGTTCTCTTTGCTTGATGAATTTTTTAAAAAGATCAAACTTTCATGAAAATTGGTGTGGGATGTTATCGAAAGTGGGATAAAGATGACAAGAATCCTTGATGATCCACACAAGAATTTACTGAGATACGGTACAATAAAATAGAAGAACGTAATGTAACAACTGGCTTGCGCGTAACACGTCTTGACTCGCTCGTTGCCAGATCTCGACTCTCTTCGCGCTGCTCACGCCGCTGCGTGGTCGCCCGCGGAAACAAAGTAACATAAGTCGTCAACCGCATATCAAACTGAACGCGATCACCGCGCTATTAAAACAAAACTAAAATTACAACGTCGCGTTTCCAAAACTAAAACAATCTTCTTGCC
Source organism: Ooceraea biroi (assembly GCF_003672135.1). Lineage (NCBI taxonomy): Eukaryota > Metazoa > Arthropoda > Insecta > Hymenoptera > Formicidae > Ooceraea > Ooceraea biroi. The sequence continues at coordinate 12,411,730 of NC_039513.1, read as the reverse complement.
ATTCTACATTGGTTTTCCCACATTTCACAAATTTCAAAAGGGGGTTTTCATCGGAAACCTAGATGTAGGCTTCGTTAGCCTACATTAATCAAGCTCTCGTTATTTGACAAAAACGCATTGAAACGCGCAACGTGAAAAAAGATATTCCACGGGTGAAATATTTTTGCGGGCGTAAAGTCCAAAGGCGAGCGCCGATTTCTCGCATCGCTGGGGGTGCTGTAACATACAAGTTATTTCGGAAGCTTTAGCAAGGCACGTTACACGTTACCGTGCACAAAGACAGGTCGCGCGAGCGGATGAAGGACGTTTTATTTAAGTTCCAGCGCGCTTTAGCCGAGCGTTTTGCGTTTTAATAGGGACGCCGGACTGCTGTACATGTCGTGCGAAGGGGCGCGATTCTATTTTGCGTTTCACAGCCACGCACTTACCCGATTTATCCGCACTTAATTTACAAGCCTGGTTGCGCGGAGGTTGCCGCGGAGGTACCCGTCGGACCAAGTTTGCCCATAATTTACTCCACCCTTACGTGATTTAGTGTCACCTCCGCCTCGCATAAATCCTACATGATCAGCTTATATTATATCGTCTAACGATACTCACATAGTTACAGCCGTAGTATCCGTTGCCACACGATGGTGTGCGTGTATCTGGATAGATGCGAGCGTGTGTCGCGAGTTTTCTTCGTGTCGTTGCACTCGTGAGTGCACAGACCGTTGACAGATCGGAGGATAAAAATTGGAAGAGGCAGAGGCGCGGAAAAGTGGCAGACAGGCACACAGAAGAGACGGAGAGACGGAGAGGACGCGCGCGAGCGCGATCCGCGCTCCTTTGAAAATCCCCCTATAATTAAATTGTCTTTTATATTCAGACGGGGGCTGAAAATGAAGCTCTGGTCCGGGATAAACCTGCCGAGCCGTTCCGCCGGTTTTGCTTCTTTCCTCCGTGCATCCCGGCGCCCCGCACGCGTCTCTCCGCCTTTATGTCTCTCGTTCTCTCCTCTCTTCGATGATACCTTTTTCACGATCCGCCTCGATCCTCTTCGGCCTCTCCCCTCGTTCTTCATACCTCTCTGCTTCCTCCTCGTCCTCGCTATCATTTCTCTTCTCGCATAGGGCAACGACATGTTATCTTCGACGGCTGCTTTCGTTTTCCATCTTCCGTTACACCCTCCTCGCACAAAATGAGCCATTCTGCCGTCGCCGCCGATCCCTCAAGCCTCCTCGTGACATTCGTCCTCCTTCCAGGACTCGTTTGGGCGCTCCTCGAGCCAGGTAAACCCCTTCGAGATTTCCCTCTTGTCTCAGGTCGTTCCTTTTCGGTTCCTTCCGCGCTGGGTCCTCGTCGTTATTTTATATATATATATATATATATATATATATATATATATATATATACGTGTGTGTATATATATTTCCACCATCTTGTCGACTACCTCGTTTGACTTGCAAATGTAATCACTAAGAGCACCCATTCGACCTGATCCTATTTCTATGACTCGGGGACCGTACTCGCTAACCTGGTTGCTGGATCCCGATGAGAAATGTGCGCGGCACCGAGGAGCGAGCGGGCGTGCCACCCAGTTTCCTTCCGATCGATCCCCCCATGATCTTCGGTTTCCGCTCTCCTGAAAAGAAGAGAAAAAAAAGAAGGAAGAAGAGATGAGACGGATCGTTCACGGTTAAAAGCGGGACCGTTTACGCGGTCGACGTTGGCTCTCTAAATCGAATTCCCGGTCACGAGAAATCCGCAAACCGGACGAAGCTGGGAAAATCCAAGCGTGTTCCCCGAGCGCGCGCGTACAAGCAACAATTGCAATTTGATTTCGCCCGTGGCGCAGTAATTTCCTATTTCCATGTTACTTCCTAAACAATAATCATCCCCCTCGCCGCCGCCGCTACGATGGCGTGCACGGTCTCTCGAAATATTACATTTCATCATGCAAATCTGCACGCCAACGTGAACATTAGGTACACCCGCCCGCGGGGCGACGCCTGGATTAAAAACCGCGCGTTGATTAGCGTCAACTAATTATTCGGAATTAATTAATTCTCGCGTGTAATGGTGTGTGATGGCGCGATCGAGTGACCACCACGTTCGGGGGAGGGTATTCCCTCGGCGACGTGGTCCGCGCGTTTGTATCGCATAATGCACCATGTCCAGGTCGACCCACGGGAGTGAGAGAACTTTCTCGCGGCTGTTAGCCCCGCCAGTTATCTTTATTACTCTGGCTAATGCTGAACAACGTTTAGCAGAAAGGCTGCTCACGCTGCTCGAATGTTGAAATCCCCATTATCGCGAGAGTACAAGCGTCTGCGACGAGCGAGTTCCGTTTGTGATGTCGAGCAACGTCGCGCCATGAGCAAACGTCCTTATCTCGGTCCCTCCGCATGGTCCAGATGCAGATATCTCAGATTCCTTGGCGTTTCCTCCTCGTCGGGGAATCTCCCTCTCTCTCGGCCGCTCCTGAGTCGTAAATAATATGATATACGTACTTTAGCTTCTTTTCCTCGGACAAGCTGGTCCGCCGATGATGGGCTAACCCGCGCGCATTCGCGAGCCCGTGAGGGAGCGCCGTTACCACTCGAGGGTTAAATTTATCGTTGGCCGCGAGAACGCTTAAAATCGTTATCAGCCGCCATTCGACCGCGCGCTAACGATTTCCGCCACGCTGTAAAGTCCGAGTGGCTGCCGTTAGGTCGCGTCGTTTAGAAGGGCTTGGTACGCGTGACAAGCGTTGAGAAGACATTAAAGCATCCCTTTAATTAGGAGACTGATGACCGCTCGCAGGGAACGCGTGCATGATATGCAATTAAAGTCCCCGGATCAAGCTTTACGTGAGAGTGAATCGTGCGTGACCCATTTTTCACGTTTAACGTGCGGTTTAAATATCTGGATTTGCCATATCTGAAAGTTGATTGAATATTAATACAAATGTGTAATATTAATTCATGCAATAGATTTCATCTGATTTCATTCAATTTAATTTATTTAATTTATTTATTGTATAATCCAGAGCGATTACACGCGATTAACGTTTATTATATTAGCTCTCATTAGTCACGGATATACATGTCTTACCGTACTTGCCTCAAAATTATCTTCGCGACGAGTGAACTGTTATTCCAAGCGGGATGACTAATCGATGTCCGCTACAGCTGGACGTTCCTAACGAAATGGACTTAATGTATCCCATCAGAGAACCGTGCGATTGTGTGTTAATCGTAGAGCCGAAGAAAGAGCGCAGAGACGTGCACACTTGAGTAATGACTTCTGTGACGAACGGTTATGACTATTGTTGACTATAAAAAAGGGCAACCGGCGCAGCAACCGGTTCGCGTCTTGATACGACAATCGATCGAGCAGCCCCGGTGGTATCGACTAATCGCGTTCGGCCAACGGAAGCAAAACGGAAGGCCGAGTGACGAATGGTCCCACGCTCGGCTACTTCGGACACGGTCCATTGCTGAGGCTGCGGCGTGCTTGTTAAGCCATTTCGAAGTGCACTTTACCTTCGTGCCTTCGCGTAGTTTCACGCCCTGTTACGGACGTCTTCGCGCCCGACTGCGACTGCCAATTCGCGGTACCTTGAAGGCCCGCATATAAACGAGTACCTACGCGTCGTAAACGTGCGACGACGGGAATGAAGACACGGGAATTTCGCAGATCGTGAGACGCACTTCGCCTTTTGCGCTGGAATATTCGCCACGTGTCCCCCGTCCAATTTCCGAATACCGAGCAGGAAAACTGCCGGAAGTTATGCGGCGAAATAACGTTCGTACTCGCGCGTGGCCTCGAGAGAGCGTGTCTGTCTTTTCCTCCGATTACGTAGCGGCGTACCTTTTTGATGAGAGAGGACTCATCCCTTGGACAGTTTTCAGCGGACTGTGCGCGTGATCTTGATCTGAGGCTGAGTTTGCGAGATGCTTAGTGTCACGAGGCTGGCGGAGACGAGTTAAGGCGAAAATTCCCTCGAAACTCGAAAGAAGAAAATACGGTTGTGAAAGTACGCGTGGCGTTCCGGCGATTCGGCACACTTTAATTTCAGACTATAAATTATTTCGTTCTATTACATGTTCTATTACATTACTAGTATACATGTCTGCTCTAGATTATTCATTCCGCGTGATTACATATTTATGTAATTATGTAATGGAGATTAATAATACATGCAGAAAGAGAATGGTTCGACGAAACGCGCGAATGAAGAAGCCACGTATCCAGCAATATGCATTTTTGCCGTTCCTCTATAGCTTAACGCTCTCGACGGGAACGTGACGGGCAGCCGTACGCTTGCGTGATAGCGGCTAGTCCATTATGCGCGTTTATGAATGCAAATGGGTTAAAGATGGCCATGAACGCGCGCGAAGGACGTAAAAGGTGAATATACGCGTACGCGCCTGTCTGAACATTTCAGCAGCAAATTCTCTGTGGTCGTTTCTGTGGATCTAATGGCACGGATGATAAATGCGCACCTAAATTGCGCTGTACGTTTCATTGTTAAAATTTTCAAACGATGATAAGATAGCGTGGCGCAAAAATAGTGACAGATTTCAGGTAATTCTTTCTTTTCACGTAAAACGCGCATAAAATTCTACGCCGGACTCGTTAAAAAAACAGAATGCAGCATTCAATCCTCTGATCAAAGCCCCGATGAAACATCTAAAACAGCGTGAAATTTCACGAGTACTCCCTACGTAAATTTTCCTAGCAAGTTTCCACGCGGGGATCACCGCGGAGAAGACGTTGGTATACCATTTCGCGAGCACGCAATGTCCATAATACGCGCCGGCGATGTGATATGCGTTACGGCAAAATAAATATTTGCATTTCCCGTGGTTGCTCTTTGTTGGCCGGCACTTTTTTCCCCTCGCCAGTGAATCAATTCGCGCGATGGTTGGCGTGCGGATTTACGCGTACCGGCCTCGTCACCGACAAGGTAACGCTCTTTCGCGTTCGTCTCTGTTCGTCGTCGATGTCGATGAATCGGCAGCGATACGTTACACGTACGCGCGCGGAACGAGATCGGGATCCCTCCTCTCACTGATCCGGAAAACAAGACAATCCACTCGGAAGTTTTTACCGTGGGAGACGGGAGGAAAAGAGTCGTGCACGAGCCCGGAGATCCATTTCCGTTCCTCCCGTCTCTGGAAAAAGGCGCCTGGAGCTCGCACGGTGATCCTCGTGAGCGAGGCGCTTACGGTCGATCACGTTTGTCACGTACCATAGAAATCAATGAGTCCTACGTACGTACGCGACTCTCCGAAGGCGGAATGCGAAAGAAGGGACGTTCCCGGAAGCTGCGGCGACTCCACCGATCCTCAGCTGCGCGCGGAAACGAACGATTCGTGGTCGCTCACTTCTGTGAGCTTTTCCGTTTAAGGTACGTTTAACGGACGCGCGTGGTTCCGAACTTTTCTCCGAGAATTTTTCTCGAGGCACCAGTAGCAAGTATTTAGCAAACTGTTTGTCTGGCCATTATGATGTCTTGTCGCATCACTCTCCTTGATGCAAACGTCAACACGGAATTCGCGTTTTCGTTAGCTCGTCGAATTTTATCAGTAATGCTTGCGACAGTCAATGTTTATCCAATTACTTTAATTATTCTGATTATCGAGTACTTTTATTGCTTGGGTCATAATCCGGGAAACGTCCTGAACCACTTCCGCATCCTTGCTCGCGTCTGTCAGGTTCGGTGTAATCGCCGCTCTCGCTTTTATTGGAGCGGGACGCTCTCGGATAAATCGGGAACACGGCGGATTCGTCCGAGAGGATGTTCCATGTGAGATGTAATTCTCGCTGGGATTTACGTCCGCTGTACAATTGCTGTTCGTGTACCTGCTTAAGAAATACCCCCGCCGCCCCGGTAATCCGTCCTGCGAAGTTTTCGGTTGACATCACCGGAAAACGCCACGTTGCGCTACGTTGTACGCTGATTCCGGGTACCTTTGCTAAAGAGACGGTAATGTACTTAGCTTTGAAACGGTTATCTCGTTATCTCATTTTGGGAAATCTTTGCGATTCGCGCACGAGAGATCACGCGAAATAAATAACGGCCGATGACGCTTAATAAAGGGGGATGCGCTGAATGAAACACTGAAGTAATATTCCCGCTGCGAATACCGACGTATATTAATGGGAAACGTAAGCCGATTTAACGAAAAAAAAGTATGGAACAATATGTGATACAAACAAAGAATCACGTTTCATCCGTTTTTCGAGCCGCAAAACCGTTGCTAGTTACATCGATCTCGAACATGTGCATTTGCGCATTCTTATGAATCTTTATAACTGTCATCGAATATCAGCAATTATTAAATTGCGATGCATTATATAATATGACTGCTCGTAATGTATAATTATAATAATAATGATTAAAGATTAATGAGCATACATAAACGAATCGCTGATCGGATGAAAATGGTTCCACAATGCGTATCTTATCAAAGAATGTATATCATGAGGCTTCACACAGAACTTTATTAGACTGATAAAAAGAGCGCTTCATCGAGGTAACATTAATGGGCTAAGATTCAGCGTCGAATTCCGGCGTTTTCATATTATCATCGAGTACGGTATCAGCTCCATATCAAACGCGGAATGAAAAGCGCAGACAGCGCGGTAACTCTACCTGCGCATCCCTCGTGGGATGCGGTACGAGTACAATCGATGACGTTGGGAGACGCGCGGGAAAAAAACAGAAAAAAGAGAGAAACAATGTTACATCGAAAATCATATTGAAACGACGAGCGGACGTGCACGGACGAGAGCGGGTTTGCGACAACGTCCCACAGCATCCGCCGAGAGTCTTTCATCTCGCGTGACACCACGGACGGGTAAACGACAAAAGAATACTCGCGGCCGGGCATTATGCGCGCGAGATGTACGCGGCGAGAGTAATCAGCGGAATCCCGTCACGGGAAGTTGCGCAGGGGAAGGCCCGCATTGCGGTTTGCAGAATCGCAAAGTGAAACGCCGGGCATCCGGTACCGGCTTTGTAACTCGACGCCCCGATTCGCAAGTATCCTTTGCGAATCGCGCGATGCAACCGCACGCAGGCATCGGACGCGTCGAACGATCCGGCGAACGAACGACTGGCCAGCAGCTTTGAATTTCCAACACGCGCGCTGACAGCGCGCGCACAAACGTGTGCGTGTGTCGCGCGCGTTGCGTAAGCGGAATACAAACTTTGTGCGGTCGAAATCCCGCACGGCCCGCAGAACGTTCACGTACGGATTTCTCGTGCACAATTCGGGGAAGGCTAAAAATACACGCCAATGAATCACTGGGTCCGTTGCGAGCGTGCCCTTTCTCTCCGCTCCGCGGACAACCGTAGATGGAATATGTATTAGGAGTGTGATTTAGTTTTGAGGGTTTTGCAACAGATGGCTGTAGTGTCAATTTGTTCCAATAGCTGTTTCCGATAACTGTTGTTTCTTACAGTCTTGACATTATCCATGACATTTAGTAGCATTATAGCAATAGATGCAATAACAGTCGTGTTTATATCATCGTAAAAATGCAACTTCCGAAACAGCATTTTCGACATGCGTTGCTTTTGTTTTTTAATAAAAAAAAAACTGCGGCTGACGGTTATAGAATTTTTGTGGAAACTTATGGTGATTCTGCCCCATCAATTAAGACGTGTGAATACTGGTTTAGACGCTTTAAAAGTGGTCATACTGATGTGAAGGACAAAGAACGCTCGGGACAACCAAGAAAGCTTGAAATCCAACACAATCCACTTCAGAACTTGCCAGAGCATTAAATGTTGATCGTACGACAGTTACCAAACATTTACATGAAATGGGAAAAATTCAGAAAGAAGGGAAATGGGTTCGACATGAATTATCGGAAAGTGCCATTGCGAACCGGTTGAACATTTGCATTTCGTTGATCGCCAGGCAAAAAAGAAGAGTCTTTTGTCTCGGATTGTTACTGGGGATGAAAAGTGGATCTATTTTGATAATCCGAAACGCAGAAAATCATGGGTGGATCCAGGCGAACCATCAACATCCACTCCGAGACGCAATATTGACGGTTGAAAAGTAATGCTCTGTATTTGGTGGGATAGTGTACTATGAGCTGTTAAATCGGCATGAGACTGTCACGGCTGATCGTTATCGACACCAATTGTACAAGTTGAAGCAAGCATTGGACGAAAAACGACCAGCAATTGCGAGTAAACGACGGAAAGTGATTCTTCTTCGTGACAACGCTCGACCTGACGTTGCGTTATCAGTGAAAGAAACACTATTAGAGCTTGAATGGCAAGTCTTACCGCACCCCGCGTATTCTCCATGCGATTATTATTTGTTCCGGTCGATGCAACACGCTTTAGAGGATACACACTTTGATAATTTGGAAGAAGTGCGAAAATTCGTCGACGAATGGATCGACTGAAAAGAAGAGTGATTTTATCGTGGTGGGATCTATCTCTTGCCAGAAAGATGGGAAAAAGTTATAGAAAACGAAGGAAAATATTTTGATTAAGGTATTCATTCATTATCATATTTAAATACATGCGTTTTTGAGCAAAAAAAACCCTCAAAACTAAATCACACCCCTAATACTTTACAAGATTCTCATATAATTTAATTTGTACCGTCGCGACGTCGCGCGCGCTTTTCTCGACGTTTATGTGATTGATTGTATCGCTCACTCGTTCACTCGCTTGCTCATTCGCCACGGATAATTACTCAGCGTGCCTCGATAAACCGACAGGTTTTTACTCAACTTACCGCGGAATGATGGTTTTGCGCAACGGAAATAATTGCACCCTGTCGCGCGCGAGATAGATCGCGGCGATTTGCCGAGGCGATCTTCGGGAATCCGCCGACTGATCGATATTAAATAAATTGCAGCATGTCTCGCGCGCCGTGCGGATCAACAGCCGCGTTTTCAGGAGCACAACCGCCCGCGAGCAGACGTGATCGTGATCAGCGCGACGCGACACAGCGACAACGCAAATTGCGTCGGAGATTAGTCTTCAATTAGCGGTTGCGCGCGTTTCGGCGCCGATTACTCGATCTTGATCGACAGAATGTCTCGTGCGCGAGAAACAAGCCTCCGCCGTCGTCCTCGTCTCGTCTTCTTTCCTCCCTTTCCGAACAAAAGACGATGACTTAGAATCGACGTTAGAATTCAGTTTGGGATCTCGTTTCCTGTCGCTGATCCCTGGCGCAATCCCATCTGTCTCCGTCTGATCCTCTCGTTCTTCGTTCAGGTAATACGCAACTTCGGACTTAGCGCGGCTTAGCCGGGTGTACCCGAGATTCCAAGTCGCTTCCGCGAGTTTATGCCAGGTGTGCAGTCGAATTGAGTGATAGCAGATTATCATAAAACGTATCCGTAAACTCTTTATCGTATCCTCGTGAATCCTCGCGTGCAAATTGCCTCTCTTCATGAAGCGTACCGGCTTGCCCTTCCCTCTCTCGGTCCTTTGCCATCGAAAATTGAATCTATTAATTAATATTAATTAATTGGGAGCTCCTTTCTCTCCTCTCTAATATAATATAATGCAAATACGTTCCGCTTTCTGGTTGGAGCGTTCGCAACGTATTCGCATTATATTATATTATATTATTCAGGACAGAGTTGAATTGCCCAAATAACGAGAAACATGTCGCGACGTCGGGCGACATAAAAACCGAGGACAGACCCGGTTTCCATCTTGGTCCGGTCGTTGGTCGAGCAACAGAATATTCATTTGCGGAATATAAATCGGAACGTTCACCTCTCCATCAGGCCGGCATACGGGGACAAACATGTTTTATTGTACGAGTAGGGTCGCTATACATATTCTCGGCTCAGCACCGCGTGCGCGTATAAAACGTGTAACTCCGAACCGTTTCAGATAAGCGATTTATTACTTTCCACCGCGTTTACATCACTCGCGGGCGAGTGCGATAACCCTGAGGGGGACCCTGTTGAGCCGTGTGTCGCCCTCCCTCTACAGCGCGTTACACGCTCCTCCGCCTTCGTGTATATGTTAATTAACTATGTACAAATGGAGGGACGACGACCGAGAGAGAAACGGGAAATAATATCCGTCCCGTATCCGGGGAAGCATCGTGTTTCTCGAGGAATCCGTCGTTAGCGAGACGACACTCTCTCGCCGGGCCGGCGTGCGGCACGCGAGAAGCGGGGAGGGAGGCCGATTGCTTCATTTGGACGGAGATTCGTCCTGAGTCACGATCGGATCGATGGTAGGTGGTTATTTATTCTCCGGAGCGGCGGCGTAGGTTGGCCTCCTTTTGCGTTACGACGTGCTACACCGCAGCTCCACGTGGATCGCGTCCACGATCGGGGACCGCATTGACTGGGAAAAACGTGTTTCGGATGAATACGAATCGCGCTCGCCGAAGAGTACGTGGCACAGCCGATACGAATGGCTCGAAGTAAAGGCCAGGGATTATTGCATCTGCTCCTTTTACGGTTACATTTTCTCGCATTTTCTGGGTTCCAAATGAAATGAGCGTGTGTGCAGACCGTCTGAACGAATGGACGAAGGGCGAATTGTGCTAAAGGAATGGCTGGGGAGAACGCCGAGCAAAGGGAACTTAACGCTCTTCCACTCGCGTGCATTTTCCCATCAGGAGCCACTGGGAATTATGTAATAAATGTAACAAAACTGCGTACGTGATGTAAATATATTTATTTATTTATCAAGCTGTACGTGAACATGGATACATATAAATCTGTCTTTACACAATTCTAACGTTACACAAATATAAGTAACACTAGGTTTTCTCGAGGCTTAAGCATACATTGTACGAAGAGTACGCGTCGCCGTTCCTTCTCGCGAAGATCCTCCGCGATATTAGGAGGGGTCGTGCGAGATGGAGGAAAATTTGGAAACCCCCGTGCCGCAGGATCTCGAGACAGTACGTTCATTAGTCTGACTCGGCTGGAGCTCGACGAAATACGAGTCCCGCTTGGCTCTTGTAGTAATATCACGTCGACGTGCTCGTATCGCGTAACATGTTACGTTTCGTCGCGTAATACGCCCCAGAGTTGCATTATGCGCGCGCGCGCGCGAGTCTGCACACATACACACACGCACGTATAATACATAGGTACATACATATGCGTATCCTTATTATAGTGTACGTTACGGTAGCGCAGCAATATGTCGTGAATCCTAAGGTAAGCGAATCCTCCACGATAGAATCAGGATGTAAAAGAAGACACGCGTGGCATCCTTCAATCCGTTCTTGTCCGCTTGTTAAGAGGCGTACCATTCGAGGGTGAACTCCCTCGCTTCATCCGCGTCGTTGCGCGGATAATTAATTCCGCTTCCTTCGCGAGTGAGAATGTAATGAGAAAGTTTCTAGTCGCAGTTACTTTTTTGCTCGCAAATTAGGCAGGCGAGAGCGGAAGATAATTCTCGCGGCTTTTTCAGATGAACGCGTTAGCGAGAACGCGCTGCGCATTCGCGGAAACATGAAAAAGCGCTTTTTCGCGCGATAATAAATAAAGGAGCTCGCACGCCCGTCGAGGTTGCGCGAACTCGCAGAACGATGTAATTATGACGCACTCAAATATGTATTTAACCGCGTGTACCTTCGAAACACGCGAGTTCAAAGCTGCGAGAGCGGCCTCTCCGTCCCACGCTTGTCATTCGATGCGTCGAATTTGGGAAATTCAACACCCGCACGTTTCTCTCTGTTTTCTTCTCTCTCTCTTTCTCTCTCTCGCTCGTTAAATAGAAGTCTCTCACACTCACAAAAGCGCTCTAGTAGATTCCGAAACTTCTAACTTTCTCTCTTTCTCTCTTTCTCTCTCTCTCGCTCTCTCGCTTTTTCACTCTCGCCACGTCGAAGTAATTTTCCGTGAGCAAACGTCGCGTCTTTGGAAGGCTCTGACGCGCGTTATCTTACGAACGGCGCCTAGGGTGGGCGGTTAAACCCTTACGTGGATATCTGGCGGTGGCAGGATCTCTGTGTCGGCACGGATATGGATTCGAGTACTTCTTACTGCGATGATTTCTCGAAGTCGGATAGCTGCGATTTCTCCCGATAAGGCGTGTCGTCAAACTTTTTCCTAAGACCGACCGCACAAAGATGACGACGACGATGACGTCGCATCAGCTGTTGGGAAGATTAAATAAATTCTGTCTCCGGTGTGTACCGCATATGGGAGGGCGTACCTCAATTCTGCCGCTGAGAGTTTCGCTTATTTCGTAATATCTCGCATGTTTATCGAGCGAGTGGTTACAGAGTGGATTCTCCGTACACGAACAATATAGGCACTCGCGATAATTTGCGAAAATCATCATTCTGTTTCCAATAACGTCTCGCCGTCTGGAAAATTGAAACGTGAGACATTATCGCCGTATTATTGACGTATCGCCGCGATTCGTGTAAAGCGCGAAAAATTCATTTCGCAAAGCTCCTCTAGGAACGTGATATTTTCCGAATACCATTTTTCTCTCTCATAAAGGGGAAGCACCCCTTTGCAAGCGTCTCACGGCGCTCGTGGATAAGAGAGGAACGAGAGCACCGGCGGGAAAGATAGCCTGAGAGAGTCAAGTAGGGCATGTAGCTCCTCGCCGGAAATTGTTCCGGTCTTCTCGACCTGACCGGCGAAAGCCCGCAATAATATCAATAAGGCGACGGATTGTTGTGTCAGGTGGCGTTCTCTCCAAGTGGCGATCTCTCGCCGACATTTACCCTGCGCGGGGAAGTGCGCAAACAAATCAGCGAGAAAACGGAAGAATCAATCGCGAAATTGTTGACCCTCCGCTTGGCTCGGTTGCTGTTGTCGGCTTCCGTTGATCTATCATCCCCTTGCACGTATCCCTGCGTGGATATTCGCAACACCATCAGTCAAGAGAGAGAGAGAGAGAGAAAGACAGCTTCACTTAAAATTGAATAAACATTATGACAAGAGCACATCGACGATAAAGAACGACGAAGATGAAGACGCGAAGTGGATTCGCTTCGAACGAAGAGGAGAGCTCGGCGAAGTCGCGATGAATGGTGGCGAATGGCGACTTTAATGAGGCGGAAGTGCGAACACGCGAATTTACCGTGGCGCTGGTCAGGGTCGCCGTGGTGCTTGCCAAAATATTCCACGCTCGCGGTAACGATGCACTCGCGGTGCGCCACGTGGAGAACGGAAATGGGATCATTATGCCAGATTGTCGCCGGGGTTGTCGAGCTTTTGCGTACCTGACACGAGTGCGCGCTCGCGCCTGCAAAGTGTCGTACTTCCGCGCTCAATTGCGCAACTTGCGATTTGCACGCGATTTTGATAGAATATCGATACTTCTGCGCTCGCGGCGTCGGTATCGCGAGAGTCAGTTAAGGGAGAAAGTTGGCGCATTAATAAGTTGTTGAACGCATCCTCACACAGGAGAGATGATTGATAGATATTATAATGAGATATCGGTGCAAAAGTTCGCGCTAATCGATATTCTACGCGATATCGATACTCCATATCGAGTGACTCATAATGACTATCTTTATTCATGAGAAATGTAAGGTGGCTTCCTCCCTCTTTCTCTCTTTTCCTCTTTATCTCTCATTCTCTCTCTCTCTCTCTCTCTCTCTCTCTCTCTCGTTCTCTTCCTCTCTCCAGCTTACACTCGGAAGAGAGAACGATCGAGAGCGCGGATATAATAAAATTCTACCTAGCCACACGAAAATTGGACGAGTCTTTTCTCGCGTTAACTCCAGGATTGTCTGTTTGTCCTCGTTTTCGCAGAGCCGTAATTACAGTTGCTCGCTCCTGACACAGACACTGTAAATAAATAAATAAATAATAGCTCTAATTCTAACATAACTGCAGAGAGAAAAGAATTTTGCATCAACAACTCGAGATTGATCTCGTAATTCTGTTGTACGCAATAAAAATTTCAAGAGATTGTTTCGAGGAAAATATGAAATCACAAGAGCGAACGAAAGAAGAAAGAAATGCAATTCTGTTGCTGCTGAAATTATAACGAATTATTTATTATCGGGCAATTTGTAATGGTTCGTTTAAAGGATATTACGAGCGGAAATTTATACTCGCAATCCTGCAGCGTGTTTCAACAAATTACATTTAAATCAATTTTCCAGTGAGATAATCAACAAATTATAACGAGCGCGGAGCGATTATGTCGCTCGGCAATGTGCGACGTCCGAAATAATTCGTGGGACCAGCGAACGCGACGCGCAATTACGCGCCTCAAAGCGTCCAGAAATATTATAAATATACAGCGCGCAAAAATTGGCACGGCTCTCAACCGCGACCGACTTTATTCTGGACGATCTTCAAAAAGATTGGATCTCGCATCATCCGGCGCGCGTGCGGCACGTGTAAACAAAATCCCGCAATCCGGCATCTTCGGTATCTTTCCGCGCGACTCACCATATATCCATCCATCTGTCTCTTCATCTATCTCTCTCTCTTCTCTCTTTCCGTGAAATTGCACGAGTGATCCGGGAAAAGCGTAGGAAGCGGCGGCCGATCAACCGTGCGAAGGCGGACCGCGTTCGGCACGTCAAAAACGACGTTTCGCGTCATCGCGGGTTACAGAAACGGAAATCGAGAGAGAAAGAAAAGCAAAGAGCGATTTCGCGAACGACGCGCGTTTCGGAAGTGAACTCACAGCGAATTTCGAAGCGGATTTCAGAGCGGATTTCGGAGCGGGCCTGGCGAGCGCGAGTGTCGGAGCAGAGCGGAGCCAGGTAGTGCACGCTCTCGGCCCGGTGGCTCCTTCGGTGCGTACGTACGCGTCGTCGTCGTGTGCCGCCGGGGGAAACCAGTCACTCGTATAAAACCGACGGACTAGTCGCGCCTCGAGTCAGTCTCGGCTCGCGCCTCGCGTGAGTGTTGGCGATTGCCCGCGTCGCGAGCGAGCGAGCGAGTGAATGGGAGCGATAAGGGGATAAGGATCGCGGATTCGCGTTGCTGCTTCCGGATACTCCCGTGCTGATCAATCTGCTATCGTCACGTCGTGTCTCGACGTGCGTGAATCGACGCCGTGCTGCAGCAAATTGCGACGTTTTCGTGTGGGCCCCTGATACGTGCGACCCTGATACCGGCCAGTTGGATGCGTAATCGGGAGCGTTGATAAGAGTGTCCCCGCGACCGCGATCGCGTGTGATCTCGTTCCGGTCCAAGGTCCCCGTGAACAGACGGGGACCGAAAACGGCGGGACCGGCCGACGGTTTTGCTATTGTATCTTGTGCATCGATCGGAATTCAGGCTGGTCCACGGTGGGTCCCGACGAAGGGATCACCGACTGACGTTTTACAGGCCGGTTTCGTCGGTTTCGTGGTGAGTATCGTCAGAGTGCGAGAACACGCGTCGATGTTGCCGGTGCCAAAAATCGCGCGCGCGTTTTGACGTTTACACGAGCGACCGTGATGACAGATCGCGTGGTGCGCACCGACTCCGAGATAAAAAAAAAAGCCAGCGATGAGAGGCCAAACAGTCCCGACGACGAGCGCGCACGTTGCATAATGTGTCGTGCCATGTCGCGCTCCGATATTTATTTACAACGTTGCGTTTCGAGCGCGTGAATCCTCGCCGCGGAAAATGTTCGCGCCGAGGATCGAACCGCCGACCGTGATTTCGCGCTGGACTCGCACCGTCAACGCGCGCGATAACTCGCAATCAGCTGCAAATTGAAATACTGAGACTCTCCGGAAACACGCGTCGCACGAGCGAACACGTCGTTACGCGTCCGCCAATCCTCGCGGAACCGTCAAGTGCGTATGTACGCTTCACGTTAAACACGACGAGATTCGTCCGTGGAGTATTCCTGCCGAAATCAAATAAAAACACGAAGAACCGTACTCCGGATAGGTATCTACCGCTATCCTCTCCTCTCCCCCCCTTTACTCGCCGCTTCCACATATTATGCCGGTATTACATCACTGCGCGTGGCTGCTGCTGGTTTGACGTTCGCTGGCACGTCCGTCTGCGTAGTTCTGGTAGCATCTCGACTGACAGCACCGCTGTCTGTCTGTTAGTCCGCTGTCAGACGTGAGAGATCGATTGAGCCGTCATCGTCTCGTCATCGACGGTGGACGAAAATAATTGCGAAAATAATTGCGTCTCACGATGTACAATCCCGAAGATAACAAACTGGGCAGACGCACGCGCCTCGGAGATAAGACTAATCTTTCCGGAATCTTTCGGCTGTCATCTCGCACATTTCGCCCGGTAAACAAGCCCGCGAATGGTAGCGAGTGGGAGATTAGCGATTGCATCGTCCGGTGTCGTTTTTATCATCAAAGTCCGAAAGGAAATCGCCAATTCGCTAATGTTCGATACGCGCATGCCGATAGCGTATCGCTCGAAACCCCGGTTTCGTGTGCGTGAGTCACCGTATTATCTTCGAAGTGTACCATAAATATGTAACGCGTGCACGTGTGCCCGACAATTAATAATAATCGTGCGACGCACTTGCGACGCACGTATGTACTGCAGACCTCGCAGCTTTCGCTAATTCTTTCTTCGGAAAAAAAGATTTCTTCTCCCGCAAACTCAATGTAGCACGGTGCTTGAAGACGCAGGTCGTCCAACTTGGCTCTTTCCGCAAAAGATTGTTTAAGGGGAAATTACTACCTCCAATCCGTGATTTACGTTCGATTTTGGCCCTCTTGATCGTTCTCCAGCTGTCGTCTCTCTTCCTCCACTGTGTTTTCGTCATCTCTCTCTTTCTTTCTGTCTCTTTCTCTCTCTCTCTCTCTCTTCCCGCTCTCGTATCGATGATCCGGAACGGAACTGGAATTTCAGAGATGACCTTGGAGACCGCTCGCGTCCGCTCTGCTTATCGCGTCGCAGCGCGATATTTGTTTTTCGCGAGGTGTTAACTGCGAGATCGCGGCGCCGCAGATGTATGTGTGTGTGTATTCGTACGTGTGTAGGTACGTGTATTTGTGTGTGCACCGCGGGTTTTCGAAGGCGGTCGACGACGTAGGAATTCGAGGTGGCCGTGAAAGACGCGGCCGCGCGCGCGAAGCCACAGGTGGCGGTCAGAATCAACTAAACGCGGAAGAGAAGCGGTCCGGCGCTCCGTTTCGGCCCGTTCACGGGAGCGCGAATAGGGCAATAATATCTCCATTTTTATACGTCGCGTGCGATTTTACGAGCTGCTAAATTTACGCCAAAACACCGCAGTGGCGGACTCAGCAGTTCTCAAACGCGCGCCGGCGTCCGAGTAATCGCTCGAGCAATCCGCCTACCCGACCCGAGTTTCCGAAGGAAGGATCCTCGAAGGATGTCTTCCTCTTGAATCAATTAAACGAGACATTTTTTTAGAGGCGAGTGCACTTGTACGTGGCGAACGATTACCTCTTTATTTCCGCGGTACCTGCGACTTTATGGATCGAGTTATGGTGAGAACGACGTCAGCTGCGGAAGAGATGTCGCTGCCCTTAAGGATGGCGGGATTACTAGTACTCCGATAAATCAAATCCTGCAAAATAGCCTGGGGGAGGCAAGGGATCACGTAACGCGATCGTGTTATTATCGTTGAAGCACGCTCATACGCGATGCAAGGGAAAGTCAAACAAGTTGCAAAGGCAGAGCGGTCGGATTAAAATAGAGCACACGTGTGAGGCATTATCATATACATTTCAATAGATGAAGGAAGAGGAATAGAGAGAGAGAGAGAGAGAGAGAGAAGTGTGAAAGCAGAAAGGTAAATTTGATCAAGTAAACGCGATGCTGCATTGATGTTTGTAGTCTTTATAATAAAGCTTACGAGGCGCGCGTTAAAAATAGCAGTAGAATGATGTAACCGCGTCCAAAATATATATCTACCCACACATGTATATGATTATCAGATTCGTCGCAGCGGCGTGCGATGCATGTTCAATTCTGCTCCGGTATCATTCCCGACAAACCGCGAGATTATCCAATCGCGCGACGAAGTCACGAAATGCGGATGCCGTGATTATTCAATTCCGCCTTGTTTCGTCGAATCATCTCCGTTATTTCTGCGCTGCGTTATTTCTGATACCGCGTAATTAAGAAAGAAAAAAAAGAACAATTACGGCATCCCGTCCGCTCGTTACCTCGTCCTAAACTCGAGCGATCACCAGCACAAAGCACCGTTGTGTCAGTATGCGCAACGTACGTGTAAACCAGCTGACAGCGAGCGAATTATTCGCCATGTGCATTCTCGGAACTCGACGGAACAATTAGAACGTCGATGCTGATGTAATTTTAATAAACGGCCCGCCGCGCGAGCTGACGAAGCTTATGAGGCGCCTCTTCGAGAGCGAACTCTGGAATTCGGCCCCCCCCCCCCTCCGACGATGAAATCTTATTTGGGTGATTCTATCGGCATGCCTTCCCGGCTTGGCTTCCGCCTCTGTTCCGCGATTATCATCCGTCCGACAATTTTCCTGGTTTTCTGCTTACAATTCCACTCGACGCGTCGCCAGCTCGTTTAAACGTGCGACATCCCGCAAACTGGATATCGCATTATCGAGGAAACGTCGAGGAATGTCGCGCTTGCCGCTCGTGGAAACGCGATCTGTTCTACACGACAGATCAAGTGTAGGTATGCTTGAGATGCGCGCTCGCAAGGAGCGTGCACACAAGGGGCGACACGTCACTTTTACGTAATTTCAGACATCCGATCGTTATCGAATCTAGGCGACGATGCGACTCAACTCGATCCTTCATCCACGAATAGACTCCGGGAACAGAGAACCTCGCGGAGATTCTCCGTCTCTCCCTATTTGCATTAATATCGGGAGAATCAGCTTCGAGCCTCCGCTTCGCGGCGCGGGAAACGCGTGTATAGAGAAGAGACCAAGATCACGCCGGATGGAGAGAGAATGCCGCAACCTTCTCCCATAGACTCCCATAGATCCTCCGAGCTGTCCCATGGACAAAGCCCTTGGTCCCACGAGGGTTGGAGAACGGGGGACGGGGCGAGAGGCGATCTGGGCGGTAATTGGAGCATTTATGCTGGATGCCTTCTCGAAATAGTACACCCTCAGAAAGGATTTCTGATAACACGACGAAAAATATTCTTGACTAATTTAATCGTATTACAAGTATAAAAAATATGAAAATAAAACAATTTTTAATTTTAATCAGTAATTTCTATTCTTCTCTCTCGAATTAAATAAGATTGTCTTACTGTCTCGAGACAAGAGTAACATATACAAATTTATGCCTATATATTCTTGTATGTAGAATAATTTGATATTAGCGCCACTTTATAGTAGGCTTTGTCGATGTCGACGCATCATTTTCTCACAGTCGCTCGTCGACTCGGCGCTTCTGCGTCCTTTATTCGGATAAAATGGCCAATATTTATGTGTTGCAATCGAAAATCGGGAAAGATTTACAATGAATAAGTGCAATACTCTACAAGAAATATTAAAAGATATGGAAATGTAAGTAAGTATATACAATATACTTACTTGAGAAATAAGATTCGAGATAAGACATTTCCATATCTTTTAATATTTCTTGTAGAGTATTGCACTTATTCATTGTAAATAACAGAAACACTTTCCCGATTTTCGATTGCAACACATAAATATTGGCCGTTTTGTGCAGATTCTACAAATTCTCTTAGAAGAATAGAATAAGATGTCTTTTAGATCTCACAATATTCTGAAATCAAGAATATTTTGAACTTGCTACAAATTTTTATCTAAATCCTTCTGAGAAAATTGAGATAGCACCAAGATTATTTTAATGTAGATTTTCGAATTTTCTATTCAAGATTAAAATATGCTTCTTTTCAATAATAAATATGATTGTCGCTATAGCGATCTTATTTTATGATAGATTAAAGAGTAATAGCATTAAGTCCAGAAATCTTTTCTGTGGGTGTAAAGGTCGGTCGTGCTGCAGAGGCTCGCGCAACTCGGAATCGCGGATGGACACACTCGTTAACGTTAGCTTAGGTCGGGTTACGTGGGTGGCATTTAGGCATGAAGTTTACGCGCGCGACGTGGATTTATGGGCCCCAGGCCGCGTGCGCTTCCTCCAACGGAATCGCTGTTCGCGCTGATTCGATGCTTCCTCGATTCACTCACGGCTCGGACGGGAGCGAGCGTAAAGATAAAGCGGGCCTCAGATGGATAACACTTGGCTCGAACATTTCGCCAAGCAGCAATCGTGTCAGTCCGTGATGGACGAGTGAAAAATACAGTTCGACTCTCGATTTTTTCGCCGCTTCAATGTCAAGTTTCAATGGAAAGTTTGCCAGGGATCGAGATTAGCATCGATTTACATCCACCGTGTTTGTGTTTGTCATAATCCGATATGATACGCCGGCTTAAGTCCACTTGATCGAAATAGTTGTGCGTGATGCAACGTCGCGTACTTATCGCTGACCTTGAATTCTATCTTAGGTAGATTAATCTCGGACCGAGATAGACGCAGAAAAGCGAAGAGAGAGAGAGAGAGAAAGAGAGAGATCAGTTTCATTGCTTGATTCGCATTTCCATGTGTTACGTAAAAGGCGATCGTTGCGTTTTACCGAGCCACCAAGCCACCGTCATGCGCACGCAGTTAAAACCGACCGCGTCGGTTTTGTGTTATAAATCAACAGACCACCGGGCATTCGGTGGCTAATCGCGGTGAGCAGGCCAGATTTCCATACGCCGAGTATCTTATCGCCGGCCGACGCGCTTTCGAGAACGGATCTTATCGCGATTCGCGCTATCGCGATCCAGATTGGGCGTTCAATTGCATAGCGACGCACTCGGTGGCGATGCAATACGCCGTCGCGATCGCCGCCGGCAGGCTCGTTTTATCGTCGAAATGCAATCGCCAGACGCAACTCTCGCAAGTCGCATCCCGGCGGGTTCGACAACCCGGCCGATCTCCGATGATTAATCCGCCGCTGAAACCTGACGCGAAATTCATTCTCGCGAAGCGCACACTCTCTCTCTCTCCCACGAACCCGGTATTAAACACACGTCAATTCTTTTCGGCGTACAACTTTTCTTTTTTTTCGCTCTCGCGATGTTTTAATTGAAATATTATGAATTTCAATTAAACATTCAATCCCCGCAACGGAAAATTTAATACCCGGAGACTTTGAAGCACACCGACTGTCGGATGTGATCCGCTTTCCGATTCGCACAGGATAATACGTTCGCGCTTCGTGTTTACTCGAGTGAGTCGTGAGTTCCGTGAGCATTACACGTTGCTGCGCTCAAACGTAACCGACAACGTGATTTTTCCTCCGATCTGTTCACTCTCGAGTTAATATGTAATAAAGACGTGCACGTTTCCGTCCGTTTCCACCCAGGACGAGTGTGCCGAGCGGCGAGATGAAGGAAACAAGTCCGGGGACCACGCTGGTTCGTCTCGTTCTGCAAGCTTGCACGCGACTCTCGCAACGATGCAAGATAAGAGGGAAAGAGAGAGCGAGAGTGAGAGGGAAGAGCGGAAAAACGTTTACGGGAAGATGGAAAGTATCGACGTGTCTGCACTCTCGACTCTCGTATTCATAACTCACCAGCTTCGCCAGCTTCCAGCGGCGCGTCCGCGAGATCCGAGCAAGTAAAAAGGGAAACGGGAAACGATACCACTCTCTATATTCGCCGGGCGAGCGCACGGTATCGGGAATTCCTGATAATCCGAGCCGCAGACGTGATCGACGATGCTTGCTGTCGGTATAAGAACGTGAAAGGTACACGCGCGTCGACGGGAAACCTGACGCGAATCACGATGGCATCCCTTCTTGATTCCTGCTGGACAGGACAAACCGCGCGCGTTTCGTCGCTGCTGGAAGAGAAACGCGGAGAAACCAATTTTTTTATCGGTCGGGTCTTCTCGAAAAACGCGAAAACAAGCGCACCGTTACGTGTGCTTGCTGTTCCAAAGTCTCTCAAACGCAGATGAGATTCTGAGCGCTCCTTGCAAGTGAGATCAAAAGTTTTTTCGAGAACTAATTTCGATTACGAGGACTGTTTGTGAACGAATCCCTGCTTAAACAAAATGTCTGGAAAAATCTCTTTAAATTTTTATCTTAGGATGTAGAAATAAAACTTTACTTGGATTAATTTTAAATTGACTTAATCTAAAGCTTCATCACAAAGTAGTCATCGTTTACATGTACAACTGAAACTATTATAATTACTTGAAAAAGTATAGCGCGTTTTCGGAACTTTACTGCGGATTCATCAGAAGATCCGCGCGCTGAAGGACGCGTCCACGATAGCCCTGGCGCATCAGCGTACGATCCGGAAATAGACCGTTCATAAATCGGCAAGGTGGAGGCGTCGAGCTTCGTTTTATCTGCCTGTCGGTGGTATTTCCGTGCCAGCAGTTTTTTCATCAAACGCAGCGCGACGTGCAGGGAGAAGCGTGTCCCATCGTTCTCGCGCGATTCGAAACAAATTAAGGGACAGAGAGAGAGAGAGAGAGAGAGAGAGAGAGACGAGCACGGCGATAAAGCCATCCGCGCGATGATACGTCCCGGATGCCGATTGATGCGTGCATGTGTGTACGTGCGTGCATTTGCTAGCTGTTATCCGAGCTTTAACGGCGGGCGTCTGCCGTGGAAATGGCGCAATTTTTTCCGCCACTTTCTTGCACGGGGTAAACAGATCACGTTTCACAGCTGGCATTCGGCTCTCGGTCGCGACCGCGGTTGGACGCATCCGCGTTGGATTCGGTTAAACAACAGAGCCATTTGGTTTTCTGCCCCTTCCGCATCATTCTTTGCGCCTCCCTCTTCTCTTCTCTTCGCTTTTTCTTTTTGGTATTTTTTGTTTTTTCATTTCCTCGTTCAAACATGAATCAGAGGATGAATCAGAGGATGAATCAGATTAGGTGAGAGATTTCGCGGCGTTCCGGCATTCTGCTTCTGTGTGTCGCTCGACATTCCGTTGGTCGCGTCTTTAGCTCGCGCGCCGTACTGCAGTCTCTTCGCGCGCGAATTCACGCGTTGTTCCATCTTTCTCTTCTCGTTCTTGCAAAAAGTTCCGTAATAAATACTCGAGTATTTATAAGATTCACGCGTACGACGCGTCCGACAGTATCGACATCTCCAAAATGGCCAAGCGGATAGACAAAAATGAAAAATCCCGAGCGGAGAACGGATTGATCAGCCTCCTTGCGCAAATCCGATCGGCGCACAACGGCGGACCGAAATGAACAAATTGGGTTATTGCGTTTTCCCGACAGCGGAGAACCGAGATAAAACGCTCGTTCGTTCGTTTGCGGAAGCTTGTCGCTCGGTCTTCGGGCGGCAATCAACGGTCTGTCACGCACAGAGGTATTTTCGATGACAAGCTCGAGCCAAATGACACGACGCGCAGCACGGTATCGGGCAAAGTTCGGCGTTCAGATGTGCGGGTTTGTTAGGCACCTCGGTGAAACGCGAAACTCGGTGACTCTCGGTGTGTACGCCCGCTCGAAACCGCTCCGTCACATCGCGCGGTGGCGGCAGCGGCCAGCAGCGTACGTGCCCGTGCAACGCGGCACACGATCACCACGAATCGATAATTCAACCGTCGACAAGCCGCGTTGGCGATTGAAATTTTCCCGTACCACCATGTAACGAAAGGGAAAGAAGGAAATAGAGAGAAAGAGAATAAGTAAGCTGTATTTATTTTGCGTTTTAAGAACCAGTCCTCTCAAGCGCAATGCTAGTACAATTTAACTATTTTATATCAACGCAGAAAGCATATATAATACATCTAGTTGCCAACAAACATATTAAAAAAAAAAAGAAAAATGAAAACTTAGATTAAGACTATTAGGTTGTTCATTAAGTTCTGCGGTTTTTTTGCCCTAAATTAAAACATAAATCTATTGTACTTACACATTTATTCAATCTAGAATGTATTGTCCATCTTGATCGACCACCTTCTGCCAACGTTCTGGAAGGGACATAATGCCGCGTTTATAGAAGTCGCGCGACTTCTGCGCGAAAAAGTCCTCCAAGTACGTTTGAATATCGTCCACTGAATTAAAGCGCTGCCCGTCGAGATTGTTTTCGAGTGACCGGAACAGATGGTAATCCGACGGCGCAGGGTCTGGGGAGTACGGTGGGTGCTGCATGACTTCCCAGCCAAAGCACTTCAACTTCTTCTTGGTCACCGAAGCAGTGTGTGGTTTGGCGTTGTCGTGGTGGAAGACAACGCCCTTCCTGTTCGCCAATTCCGGCCGCTTCTCCGCCACTGCCTGCTTCAATTTTTCTAACTGAGCGCAATACTTCTCGGCGTCGATGGTCCGACCGCGCGGAAGCAGCTCGAAGTACAGGACGCCTCGCCAATCCCACCACACACTCAGCATCACTTTCTTCGGATGCAAATCCGCTTTGGCAACCGATTGTGACGACTCACCCGGACCGCACCATGACCGCTTGCGTCGAATGTTGTTGTATACCACCCATTTTTCATCTCCCGTGACCACCCGTTTGAGAAAGGCCTCCAGCGAGTTCCATTTCAGCAGGGATTCACAGATCATGACGCGGTCCAAAATGTTCTTTTCGGTGAGCTCGTGAGGGACCCAAACATCTGCTTTTTTCGACATCCCAAGCCGTTTTAATCGCTGCGCAACCGTTGTATGGGCGATGTCGAAGCGCTCCGCGATCTCCCGCGTCGTCAGGTGTCGGTCTGCTTTGATTGCGGCCACGATTTGGTCGTCGTCAGTGGTGGATGGACGACCGGAGCGAGCAGCATCGGAGACGTTCACATCTCCGGAACGAAAGCGCGCAAACCAACGCTGACAAGTGTCAGCGCTTATGGCCGAGTCCCCGTACACGCCACATATCTCACGTTGTGCGTTCGTCGCTTTTACTCCTTTGCGGAAGAAAAATAGCAAAATGTGCCGAAAATGCACCTTTTGATCCTCCAATTTCAATGAATAGCGCGTACACACAACACGTCAAAACACAACAAAGACTCTGGCGAAATGTCAAGCGTTGTCTAACCTGTCACGGAGTATGCGGCAATCCGCGGTTCAGGCGATGCATGCTATCTTTTTCAATGAACAAACGCTATCTATCGAGAAAACCGCAGAACTTAATGACCAACCTAATATACAGGGTGTTTCCTAAGTAAGTAGACAAACTTAAGGAGGATATTCCTTGGCTTATTTTAAGAAGAAAAGGTCATATAAACATATGTCCTAAACTGCTTTGTTTTCCAAAAAAAGTATCTGTCATTGTAAATACGTCTTGCTTGACGAGCGTTTCCATTAGCAAGACCGTATACGAAATGCATATCTGCCATTTCGGCGTTTGTGTAATCTACCATAATTAATAAAATTACTAAACTTAATAGGAACTAATAAAGTTTGCGTCAAAGATAACGTGATAGCAGTGATGCCGGATAGCGTGCTTTTGCAGTACGAATCAACAGCGGTGGGGATGGAGTGGGGATGGTCTCGCGGCGGCCGCGCGGCGCAGTCTGAAACAAGTGTTCACTTGCGGCGCCGCGAGACCATCCCCACTCCATCCCCACCGCTGTTGACTCGTACTGCAAAAGCACGCTATCCGAAAAGTGAACGAAAACAGTGATGTACTTTTTTTGGAAAACAAAGCAGTTTAGGACATATGTTTATATGACCTTTTCTTCTTAAAATAAGCCAAGGAATATCCTCCTTAAGTTTGTCTACTTACTTAGGAAACACCCTGTATATAAATGCATCTTGGTGTGTGAGACGATAAAGAAGTATTCTGGGACAGGCAGTTGAACCTTACACATAGTAGCATGAACAGTTGCTATATATACCTCACAATTGCAATAAAGAGGGAGAGATAAAGAGTCAGAGGAGAAAAGAGGAAGGCAAGTCTTCTTCCCGATTCTCTGGTCCGTCGAAAAATTCGATCACTCCAATCACATTAGCAATCCCAAGGCAACTGGATAATCGCGTTATTCGAGGAAAATATTTGCAACATAAGATTTCGTTCTGAGATGCAATACCTTTTTGCGGGGAAGGCGCTCTTGTCGCGAACCGAAATCGCACATCGGCAACCAGCCGGCGCGAGTGCGGATGCTCGATAAATTGTATTCTGCCACGTACACGGTCGTTTTAAATTACGGCAGCAACGGGTGCTCCCTAGAGGGGCGAGCAGGTATCGAGCTGTGGGTTGCGAGCTCGCAAGCGAATTCGGCCGCACAGTGTTTATACAAAAGCTAATGCCGCATCCCGGGGCGTGCTGATGCAGCCGAGGGGATTACTGCATGAATCGGATCAGCTGTACGGAGTCACACCCGTGATCACGTTTTAACGGGTCCTCTTACGGGGATTAAAACTCGAGCCAAGGGAGGGTAGAGGTCCGCGCGACAAAGATTTCTTGCAGCACTTAGCCGCCCATTACTTTTTTATTCATGACGCCGTGGAGTCGCGTCGCGGGAGCGGGATTTCGAAAGGGTCAACGGCAACGTGAGAAAGAGGCAAGGGAAGATCGAGAGCGTGCAGGGGGAATATAAGACTTCGCGAGCACCATGAAAATAACGGAGCGTTTTTAATTAAAATGCGCGAGAACAAATTTAATTAAAATAAACATCGTCGAATTTCGCATTTAACGCGATGTTTCACGTGCACAGCTAATCATATTTACAACGGAAGAGTCTTGATATTCAAGCTCGTCTGAAAATGTTCCCGCCTCGAATATTTTCAGAGTCGCTCCTTCAACCCGATGATAAACTTGTGTATCCCTCGTCGATGGCAACACCTCGCCTCGTGTACTCGCGAGATTCGCTTCGTTTTTGCCCGCTAGGACTTAGCTTTCGCGGCGAGTCGAAGCGAGGATGACGGGGGCGTCGTGGAAAAGAACGTCGCGGGCTCTGAGATTTATTTCAACGACGTCACGCCTGATAACGCGGACGAGGAAGAATCTTCGCGCTCGAGTGCATTCCATTTCTTTCGCCTTCTTCCTTTTTCCCTGTGCTCTTGCTCCTCTCGCGCTCTCTTTGCGCTCTAACATCCCTCCTCCCTCATCCCCGCCCTTTCCTATCATTCGCCTCTTTCAACCGGCGCACTTTTCATCCCCTCGCGAAATAAGTAGAATGCACCTAATATTTCTCTTCGATTAAGACGAATGCGCGATCTCTCGCGCGTCGAACGCTCCGGCTTTTCACCCTTTAACGCTCGCGCGAGCTTCCGACTCTTGTCAGCCGCCATGTGTAACTTATTACCGGCATTTAATATCTCCCACGGATTATGCGCTCGCTTTCTTTCTTCTTCTGCGTTCCTTGATTCGGCCAACGCGAAATTCGGCGTGCACGATCGGCCGGCGGGCCAATCGCGCGATGATGCATGGACCGAATTCTCGCCGGTGCGAGACCGCTAATGGCGTCAAATGCTTCGTATCTTTCATCGGCTTAGTCCGTGGCTTTTATCGCGACAATCGCCGGCAATAACGATGAATACCACCGAAGCTGAGCGAGCTTATCAGTCATTGTCGGTGAGCGTGGTATCATGCAATACAACGCTATCGCGAATTCCCGCTGCATATTCATGTCTCGGTCTCTCTTTCTGATTTCTCCTCTTTCCTGCGCGATGGTTTTGCGTTGTTCGCGTGATTCAACAAAAACGTCGGGAAACGTGCATCCCATTGAATTATAAATTACGCGACGATGGCATTGTATATGAAACTCGGGATAGAATGTCGCGGTATTGTCGATACCGTCGGCGGGTTATGCGAAATAGCGGTCGGAAGTCGGAGTCGCGCGTCTATTGGTTACGCAGCGTCGGTGGCACGTCGAAAATTTAATATCGGAATTTAATATTTCGCCATCAGACGCACGCTTCATGCAATCCCCATTTTTCGGCGCCGGCACCGCCTGCATGCGCCGCGATATCAAATATGTTGAATTAATTCTGTCGAGTTCTGTTGCACCATCCGGCCATTATACTATGAACTTGGAGACTTATTTCCCTAATGGAATTTGCGCATCGCACTTTGGCAATTCAACAATTCGAAGCAACTCGAGCCGCGGCGATGTGTGAGACGGGTTTATCGCTTCTACCGAAATAAACTTCCTAAAATCGGAGAATCATTCAAAGTCGAGATGCCGATCGGCATCAATGATTAAACAGGCTATAATCGTCGAAAACTACATTGTATACATAAATTACAAAGTCGTTTGACGTTTCACCGAGTGAAACGGAATGACACTCGCGCAAAGCTAGTGACATCGTTCGCCTCTGGATTATCCGGTCACCCGGACTACGTTCTCCGATATCTATCGCCGTGAAAAAGAAAGTAAGTGAACTTCGCCGACCGGCTGTGCGGAATCTTCATCCCGCTGCTCAGCGATCTGTACCCCGATCACGATCTCCGACCGAGCGGTAATTGCGATCAATTAATGCGTCGCGCTGCGCAACGATATGGGAGCCCAAGGACGCGCGGCTTCACCGGACCACGATCGATTCGCCGAAGCGTAATATGCGAGAGGACGTCGAGATCGCCTCGATCGTCCAGACTTCGGGCCGATGATCGCGCTGGATTCTCCCCAGGAGCAGGCGGGAAATCGCGACGATGACTTTAATAGAGGGGCAGGCCATCGTCGAACGGTGAATCAATACATCGATTCCGATCGAGCCGAAAGCGAGAGAGCGCGCGGTGGCTAATCGTCTCGACTCGACGAGGCGACAAACGATTTCGTGGCACGTACATACGTACGGCGCGTTGGCTTTTAATCGAATGGACGGACTCGATTAACGTTAAGTGCATATGTCTCTCTCTCTCTCTCTCTCGCTCTCTGTCTTTCTCTGCCCTAGTGGTGTCGCTATCCGGTCTCACCGCGCACATCGAGCAAAATCGGCGATTTATCGGCGATCTTATGAAAACTTCGTGCCATTATTGCACTTTTCAAGCACTTCTTACGAAAATAATTTCCGCTTTGGTACGGGCGATCCGCGTATCCGCGGAATTAAATGGCAAAATGCGTTTTCGATCGAGATTAATCAAAGAGCCTTTGACGCACAAATTTGGTATCCATATACTGGGCGATTGCGAGTCTAAATCGGTGATCAAGTCACTCAAAGGAAACGGCCGTAATGCTGTAAATGCCCATGAATTACTCGCGTTTAACGCCGACAGCTTGGTCATCGGTTTCCGGATGAAGCGTCGCTAATCGTTGGTAATGATGGTCGACGCACTCTGTCAATTTACGCAAATCGATACTCCAATTCGATGCTGGTGTACCGCCCCAGCGTGTCAGCTCGATCACCGAAATCGTCGTGAAACGAAATAGGCAGACTTGTCGATCGCGATCACTAACGCGGAAACAACGCGCACAAAAATAACATGATCTCACGTACTGAGTGAAGTATATCGAAATGTTACCGTTGCAAATTATGAAAAATTGCGAAGTATTTCGATGCCTGTCGAGTGAGCGTGGCATTCATTCTTTAAAGGTCACACTCGTGATCGTTCCGGACGGTGCATATCGTTGCTGGTTGCTCCAATACTTCGGGGTGGGCTGTGGAGCGTATCCGCGCGATGTAACGAGGTCGCTTAATCCCGCCGGGACTTTGCGATCGTGTCGACCAAGTACGATACCGATCTACACCGCGTGTAGACGCGATTATCTAAATTTCCAATTAGCGCTCCAGCCTGTCGTCCCGTGTGTGATTGCGGAGTTGCCGCAATCAAAATTCAATGAAGCGCGTAATCAGCACGCGAGGAACCAAGAGAGAAGTCGAGGAGAAGCTCAGAGGGAAGCCCCTTCGCTTTTACGATGCAGCCACGCGGCGTTTATTCTCTCAGAAATTCTCCTGTATGTGTGAGTGTGTGTACAAGGAAGCGAGGGCGAAGGGTTGACCAGGAGAATTGGGGTGGTCTGTTGTATCGTGCAGGAATACTCTTCCACTTTAGTGGTATCTAGAGAGGAAGAGAGAGGCAACGAGAGAGCGAGAGCGAGAAAGAGTTGGGCGGCCCATATCTTACAAAGCCTTGGTAAAGGCAAGATGATACCGCGGGCGAAGTGTTACCGACGCGCGGCATAAATTCATACGGATGAATATCTTGTATAATCCGCCGGGCGTACTCGGAATTTATTTCGCAGTTTACACGCGCGTGCACGCTGCATTGCGCGAGCCTCCCGGGAGCGTGCGAATTCCGCGCGATGAGCCGGCCTGTTTGCGGTGCGATTTTCACAATTTCGTTTCGACCAAAGTCTTGCGAAATTGCACTCGCCACGCGTGACGTTCGCGAAACCGCGATAAAACCCGGGATGCTGTTCGAAAAGTGACTTTACCGCGACGTTGAATTAAAATTCAGCTCAGTACCGGGGGAGAAAGAGGGAAAGAGAGAGAAACTTGCCTCGAGCAAGCAACGGAACATCCCCCAATAATCCCTCGGACGAAACAATATCTCAGAAATCGAGAGCAAAGTAAATCGCAATTTGATCGGTCCAACAACTTCGCCGTCCTTTAAGGACGAAGATGGTTCCGGGCGTGCAGAATGCAATTCCAGCAATTGCCCCCGTACCCCTCGCCCGGTTTCTCTTCCCCCGTGTTTCCCTCCCCCGAGATGGATACCCGTTATATCGTAGGTTATATCCACTCCCGAGGCAGTAAGAGGGCGAGAGACCGTATCCTGCAGTATCCCGACGGTCACGAGTTCATACCCCCAAGTGCCATAAGTATCTCCTATCTGGCGAACGTATCTAACTGTTTAGCGGACGTGCTTAGACACCCATTCTAGCTCAATGCGCTCGGCGAGCAAGCGAGCGAATAAGCGAGCGTGTGAGCGAGCAAAGTTAAGACTCGTGAGCGAGTCGGTGCTCTCCTCCTCTCCGGGGATACCTCCCTCCATCGAGAAAATTGATAGCGCGCAATCTTGATCCCTGCTCTTTCCCTCCGCCTCTATTTTCCTCACTCTCTCTCTCTCTCTCTCTTTCTCTCGCGTTTCTTTTTTTATTATAATAAATCAATATGGATCAAGCTGCGACTCGCCGTGGTGGCTGTGCAGAATCAATTTCTTCGTAAATCGCATACTGGGAATACTATTTGCTCCAAGAGAACCGTGTTCTCTTCGCTCTTTGGTGGTTTCGCAGCCCGCGGCGTGATCTTTAGCGCGTGATCGATCGACGTTGCTCGTCTAGGCGAGCGAGTGACTCTTTTCAGCTCGCTACCGTTCGCGTCCTGCGATATTTTCGAGGAAATAACACACAGCGCTGGAAAAAAATTGCGGAAATTCATTTTTCTCATTGAAACGCGCGTTTTCACGCAAAGCATACGCGGCTCTTCTCGTCGAGCTTGAATACGTCAACGGCACGGATCCGTCCGCTTCTTCGCGCGTGCGAGTTAATTTTTACGGTCGAGCGTGCACGACGTTGGAGTTGTGCAAATTGACTCTCGCTCACTCGCTGTTCGCCAGCGACAACGGACGCACTCGCTCGTCACGTCGGAAATGGAATTCCCACGCCGCGGAACGCCTCGTTGTCCATTTCCTCTTATCTTGGACTGTGCTCGGCGTGGTTTAACGATTCTCGCGCGCGGACAATGCCTTTTCGCCGCAGACATCGGGGGAAAGATCAGAGCAGGAAGATCGGATCTCCCATTCGCACTTTTTTTCTCATCTCCGATTCTCTCGGCAACGGCGAGAAGCGCAAAGAGGCAGTCGCGTTGTCGCGTACGACGATCACTCGCTCGCTCGCTCGCTCGCTCGCGTGTTCACGTCGCGTGCGAGTGCATGCATGCAGAGCGTTTACGTAGGCTAATGTAATACGGGTGGTGATGTCAGCGAACCAGGCACCGACTAGGTGGCCCTCACCGTTCGTTCACTTCATTTCGAATACCTTCTGCTCGTGCGATCGCCGCGAGTGCCGGCCGAGAGACCCCGTTGCTTTTTCGGTAAAAATTGTTACACGCCACCGTGGATCCTTGTGAGCGCCAGCCGGATTGCGTGCGGGCAGATACGCGGAATCGAACGCACACCGTTGCCCCATATGTTACGGATCATAAACACGGATCAGGAGCGAAAATAGAACGCGATGCGTATTTTCGACATTCGAGAGGTCTATTGCCCTCTGCGTCATCTCGCCGGAAAACAACGGTAAAAATAAGAATAAAAGCTGTAACGATCCGATCGAACACACGGCGTATTCAATTTTCTGTGAAATTTTTTCGGGATAGTTTTGAATATCCGCGAACAATAGAGAGAGGTTTTGCTTAGCAAAAGCCTCAGGGTCGCCGGTAACAATTTGGCGGAAATTATTACGCGCGCCGATGCAAAAAATTGTGTAAATTACAAAACATTCTGTAATTTGGACGCGGGAAGATGTGTGGAAATAACGTTGCAAAAAATCGCTGTTCAGATACAAGCACGTGTATGCAGAATGCAGATTTTATACATTGTTGGGCATCGGTGAACCGAGAGCCTTTTGCAACATTATCAGAGCCGCTGTAATGGTAGCGGCATATCAATAACGTTACCATTTTATTGTGAGTCTTATTTTCACCCATTAAATGCGTCTGCCAGAGCACGCGCGTTCGAACATCTATTGTATGTTGATGCGATATAATAAAATATTCGCGTATTATTCAAAATACGCAGTCGAAACGTTAGGCGCGCATTAATGCAACAAACGTGAGGCTATTTTTTAATACGCGCCATTGTACAAATACACAATCGCATGAATCACATGGCTTATTTAAGCAGAACGTCCGCGCTCTACACAATATTTATTTAAAAATAATTTCATCTTGCATCGCCAGTCTGATATCGGCGGGCTAATAATAAAAATAGCGTCAAGTGCCCGGAATCGCGTGCAAAATATTATAATATATTCAGATAAATACACCGCGACGCGAATACGAAATTCGAATGAATTCTTCGTGCGTGACTCTCGCGTTACAACATGATCCTCTCGGAGGGTCCGTCTCGCCAGGTGCAAGATAAATTGAAATTCGTCGCTCGCAGTGTCGCCGAGAAGGAGAAATGCGAGATTGTCGTGCGTTAATGCGGAAGACGATACGCATAAAAGGGGCATGCAATCAGAGGAAGAATGCGAGTGCAACTCTGTTGCGTGTGTGTCTCGCGAGAGATATATCACGCGTCCCTCATATAAAAGCGCGCTCGCGCGCGTTGCTGATGTGTGCGTGACCTGTCGGCGGCATATCTCAATAATTTTCCCACGGGAATTTATTCCCGTGCACGAAAGGGATTTATTCGGGCGTTGGCGACTCGCTCGGCCTCCTCCGGGTCCACGATCGCCTGTTAGTTTCTCGGCGAGAGGAGGAGAGAGAGAGAGAGAGAGAAAGAGAGAGTGCGGTGCACGAGAGATCTCTAACCGAGTTCGATATCGTATCATCTTTTCTGGGATGTCATTGGATCGTATGAATAAAAATATCTTCTTAGTTCTCAAACGAAAGCAGATTTATTTGGATAAAACATGATACACAGTCTTCTCCGGCAAATTTTATACGGCCTGAACGTTATCATGGATCTTTTATCGTGGATACTTGCTTCTCCTCAAACACTATTCCGACGGTATCAATAACTTGCGTATCTGAAACGCATCTGGAAAATTATGATGCAATGTTGTTATCTCTTTATCGTTTGTACAGACTTTTCTCGCCTTTGCTCTATTTTATTCCGAGACGACGTGACGCGACGAGTGCCCTATTTTTTACCCGCGCGCCTGCAAAGGGTGATAGTAACGTTTGACCGGGTATCGAGATTTGCTTTATGCACACACGTTTATGCGATAGCGTTACCGGAACACGTCCGGTATCGCTCTCCGCGTAACCGATCGCGACTCCATTTTGCGCGGAATGTCAATGCGACCGACGTGCGGTCGTCCCTAATCTCGGGATGCTGGAGGGACGCACGTACCCCCCGGGTATCTCGCGGGACGCCAACCGGACAATCCGCTACGGAATCCCCTCGCCGACGAATTCCCTGGAACTCGCTGGAACTCACGGTCCATCCTGCTGCCCTCCTTCATGATAGCCGGTTCTCTCCGTCTTCACTTCTCGCGTGGGAACTCGGAACACCGAAACTCGACGAATTTCGAAACAGTTGGACGTGTCGCGTCGTCGACTTCTCGGCGGACTTGGAGGGACTTCCGGTGCGCGACTGCAACCGAAGTGAGGCGGTAGTTGCCCAGTGCGGTTCTCCCCCGCGGAAGTTCGCGCGGCATTTAAGCTTTCAAGTCATCGTGAACAATCCGTGTCAGTGTAATTAATGGATGCCACCGCCGTCTCCGCACACGGAAACGTTTCTTGCATAAAACACATATCCGCGGCACGTTCCCGCGGATATAGCGGTGCGTTTACTAAATAATGAGCTATCCGTGTGAGTTCATCCGCCGAGTGCTGTCGATTTAACTGCGGTACTGAATGAACGATGAGGCACTGGATATAGATGAAAGGCTGGATAGAACGGGCCTTCTCTCTCTCTCTCCGCGTCGTTTTTCTTTCCCGCAAATTTCACGAGGGTACAAAACGGATCACTTTTTTCATTCATTCATTCCCTTTATCGGAATGAACGCGAGGCGCGTGCACGTGCCTTTTATTCTCCCGGGACGCGAACAAGCCGCGATTCATTTGCATCGCGATTCGGCGCACCGCTCGGCGGCTCGCCCGTTGATTGATGATCGCGCGTGATGGTACATCTGCTCGCGCACTTACAGGTGTCCGTGCAGCAGCAGGTCGCTTTAGAAGAGTACCACTCTGGGTGGAACAGCCGTGTCTCGTCGATGTGTGTCATCTGGCTGACACGGGCTCGCCCACGCGCGCACGTCGTTCCGCCGAATTAGCACGTGGGACATTAATTTTTTTTCGGTTGACGCGGAGACAGCCGCGCCGAATGCGTCTCTATCGCGCGCGTAAAATAAATCGCCGGACGAGAGAGAGGAAGAAAGTCACTGCTGACGCTAATGCGATTTAATTGCTCGGCAGAAGCAGTCCTCCTCCGTCCGTCTCGAAGAATTACTGCTCGCATGGCATCTCGCGATCGTTGCCTGGCTATAAAATAAATACCCAAATGCGGTGAAACTCGCGACAAAATCCGTCAACGCGCGTTTAATGAACGTTAATGCGGCGCGAGTGCTTTCACCGCGCATCCAACGTCGTCTCGCCGCGCGCGCGGAAAGGATTTCGCTTCTCTTCGTCGACGAGGTGAGCCGACCGTAGCACTGCAGCAATGTGATGGTGAATAATTTGGCTGTCCCTTTACGGGGATCCCGCCTTTATGCACCACAGGATTCATACGGGATTCGCGCGACCCGATTTCAGGTGTTCACGCGATAAAGTGTCATGCTCGCAGAAAGGGAGAGGTGCACCTGAATCACGAGGCGGACGCGCTTACTCGACTGGCGCCGCGTATCGTTACGCGCGATAGGGCACGTTTAAAGAGAGTTATAAAGATAAACTGCAGATATAAAGGTAGAGAGGGAGGCAAGTTCCCTCTTGCTCTCTTTCCCTCTCTTCCTCTTTTTCTATCTCGTGCGCGTTTATTTCCGTCACGGAGACGCAGGCGGAAGAGGACCCACCGTTAATGCGACAAAGAAAATCCGTCTTAGATTCCGCGGCCGATTGCGACTCGGCTCCTGCGAGATAACGTTATACGCTAACGTCGGCCGTGTAATTACGATGATTTATCGATTGGCGTACGGGCCATTCGTATAACGCGAGTCGGCCGCGACGTGCGGGATGTCCCGTATTAATCATAGAACACAAAAGCTCCTACGGCAACTTGGCGAAAGAGTTTACCCGAAGCGCTACGGGCGACTGGATGGCGGAACTCGTCCGTAACTTTGTTTTACCCCGGCTCGAATCGCTGGCACGGCGAAAAGACGAGTTTCTGCGTTCCCGCGGCGATATTTTTGCGATTCTCTCGCGCGAGTGCACGTTACGCGCGTTTCCACGGGATCACGTATGTTACATACATACGTGTTCGCGAAATCAGTACTCAATTCGAAGATTAAATCGTACACTTATTGTTAGTGAAAAGCGGGTTATATTGTGTTTTAATTGGCGTGTATGTTCGAGCAGAAACAATACAGGTATCTTTCGCTCGATTTGTGGTAAATTCGAATAATAAATAATTCAAATAATAAACTAAAAGCCGAGCCTGTTTATTTCTCTAGTTTTCACCGAAATAATCCAGTTCAGTTATCCATCAAATACAGAGTGTTAAAGTTGTTAAAACTGTGGACTATAAAACGTAAATTAAATTCGTGCTTCGCGACGAAGTGCGTTCACGATTAGCGATTCCCTGCTCCCTTTCCAAATAATTCGATCGCGTCGTTGCTTCACGTCGGCGAGCTTTTCGAGAGCGTGTATAGATATTAATTACATTAATAATATATAAACGTGCAATAAACAAGCACGCATGCACATACCCGGGGTAGTATCGATCGCTTGAAATTCATGCCGGTTAACTGGAAAATTACCGGGAATGCCTATTAACGCGGCAGGGAGCGTGAGACGACCACTCTGCCGTAAAACGCGCAAAAAGAGTGCCTGCAAAATGTGCAACAAAGTTCACCGGTGGACGAGCTCGCAAATTTCACGGAATAATTCATTACTTTCACCGCGTGGCTAACCGTGAACGGCTTACGTTAATTTTTTCGTCGTCGCAGTGTCAGCGGCGCGCATGCAGCGCGAAATCCGCGTCGCGATCGTGGACGCGCTGGGGATTTTCGACGGTGAAAAGAAAAGAAAGAAAAAATAGAGGGAGAGAAGAGAGCACCCCGTAATAGCATATTTCGCGGATTACTCGCGCGAGCAGACGCGGAATTTCCGCGCGAGGATGGCCGGGACGGAGTTTCCAATGGCGAGCCGTTATACGACCCGCCTTTCGTCACGATCGCGTGGATTAAATCGAGTCCGTGTGCGGTCTGTTCGCCGTCGTAATAAAACGGTCCCCGGGCCCGGCAGGCCTCGGCCTAGGCAGGCCCACCGCTTGCTCTCGCCTTGCGATGAATTGCAGAAACTGTATTCGATCGTCGTGCACGAACGCGACGTCCATAAAAGGACCGATCCTTCACCTCTGGCCGGCCGCTCGGTTACGTGAAGAGCACTCGAAGAGTTCTACGTGGAGTTCAACGCCGCGTCGATCGCGAGGAGACCGATAGCGAAATACGTATACGGTAACATCGTTATTCGGTGTTTCTTGTAGCGAGCTATTTCTTGATCTTCACCGATTACTGAAGTTTTCGCGCACGTAAGAGGCCGAGGAACGATTCTCCCGTAAATACTTGCGTAACGCTATTAGAGAGGCGATCGTTTGTCCCGTCTGATTTAGGAAAAGCCTCGAGTCTGGTTTCTCGTACGAAGGCAATATTTTACGTGAGGCAGAATCAGAAAATAGCTACGCGTAGCGTATAGATTCCAAAGTAGATTCCGAGGTAGCGTTCTGATGGTTCCAATCAAGGATCGTGAGATCGATACCCTCCTGGAGATGAGTATCCAGGCGTGATGAATAGCGCTCGCGCGTTTTGATTGAACACTTCGTGATCATGGATAGGAAGGAAGCACGTAACGCGTCTCTCTCTCCCTCTTTCTCTATCTCTCTCTTGAATTTCGCGGCGGTACGGTAGTTCTCGATTTCAAGACAGCGATAGCGGGACTCGGGGGAGCTCGGAAGGGTTGTCTAATCGGGCTTCTGCAACCTTGTAACTCAGGCACCGGCAATATCGACGCCCACGTTAAGGTACTCGGTGGCGCGTCCATTTATTAGACCGTGCTCGAACTTTGTTAGGCAACAACAACAACAACGTTGGAACCAAGCAGAGGAGCAGCCGGTCGCGCGACGGCGGGTAGAAGAGGTAGAAGAGGAGGACCAGCGAGAGCAGGAGTAAAAGAGGAGGACACGGACGAGCGAGCGAGGAAGACCGGCGGTGAATTCCGGCTGTGTCGA
Organism: Ooceraea biroi; assembly: GCF_003672135.1. NCBI lineage: Eukaryota > Metazoa > Arthropoda > Insecta > Hymenoptera > Formicidae > Ooceraea > Ooceraea biroi. The sequence goes on along the minus strand of NC_039513.1, from coordinate 12,373,968 downwards.
ACAGAATTACTGGCTACCGAGTATCTTAATTGCCAGCGGAGCGAACGGCGCCGCGCGCGATAATTTCGTTCGTTAAGGCCTCCCCTTGGAGCCCGCCCTCTCGGAACGAGAAGAACATCCTTTAATTCCTGCGGGGAGCGACCTGGAGTGGCGCATCGCGCCTCGTTTCATCCCGGGAACAATACCGTGGTACCACGAGCCTTAATCACCCCTGAAAACAGTTAATATATACCGCGAGCCGTCTCGGCCCGAGTTCCGATTGTTCGCACGACAAAGAGTCCCTCCTCTCGAACGGGCCTCGCGGATCTCTGCCGATCGCGAGTGCCTAACGAACCGAGAGTAACGTCGACGATTATCGGCGAGCTGTCGGTGTCGCGACAAACGAGGTCTCGACAGCGGTGGGTCATTAATGCTGGTCTCGCTCGCTCGCGAGACGCATAATTATCCACGAGGTGTCTCGCATTGTTAAGCGATAGCGGAGGAAGGTTGCTTCTTTTTCGCACGAGCTTCTGAAAGGAGCAACCGTTACCTCGTGCCGCCTCCTCGCATACACTGGTGGGCGGTATTGCGGTCCATCTGCGAGATCTTGATCTGGATGCTGCTCGTCAGTGGGCTTGCGAACGAGCCTGCGGTCGTTCCTCGTAATTTGCTACTGAAAGAGGAAGCAAAGGAAAACGAGGAAAGAAAGGGGAACGAAAAGGAAAGTTGCAGCGTACCGTCGCGTCGAAGATTTCTACAAAGTTGTCCATAAAGAGGAAAAGTGCCATCGATCGCGAACACGTGAACCTGCCGACCACAAGCTCGCATAATCCACGTTGCGGCTCGTAACGACGCCACGGACGCCACGAGTACACGTCGTATCGATTGTGTCTGCGCTTTTGTCCTATGTTCTTATGTTTTTCATCGTCGCGACAGTGTCGTAACGTCGCCTGTGTCAAAGAGGGAAGAAGCGGGAGGAACCGACGAGCGAGAAAAGAACAAGGCAGCTTTGCCTTCGCGCCGGTGCGAAAGAGCGCTAAATACCAAGACACCATCGTCGTGGCGATGGAGGTTTATTGAGAAACGTGCGAGAGAGAAAAAAAAATAGAGAAAGAAAGAGAGAGAAGGCCATACTCTCTGCCTCGAGACACCGGTTATGACGTGACGAGAAGAAAAGTTGTTTGGTGAATGCATGTGTATGTGTTGCGTGCGCGCGTGATCCCGACCGAGGAAGACACCATGAGGTCGTTAGGAGTAATGGTTCTGCTGCTCTTCTGCTGCATCATCGGTAAGTCGATCATTCCGTTGTTTATTGGCGATCGATCAGCCGATCGTATCTTATCACGCGCAACAACGACGAGCTGTCGTCTGCTGCGAGCAGCGTGTTGACTTTTTGCTCGTCGCGATGAGTGGATGATCGGTTGCGCCTCCTCGTCTATTATCGCGAGATTAATTGAATCGATTATCCGAACGAAACGTTAGTTCTGGAAACTGTTGGCGCAAAAAAAGAACGTAGAAAATACGGAGACCTGCGGGGATCCTTTTCTCGACGTGATTGTGAAATACGCGATCGCGCCGTATCTCGAATTAGAATGAGGATTGCTCGAAAGCGCCTCCATACTTTCGAAACTATCAAGAATTCATAGAATTCTCAAGCGGTCGTCTCCCGTGCATTGTATTCGAAAACGCGTGACCTTTGTTGCTCGGCGGACCATTCGCGAATAAATTAAAATAGGTATCGCACGCTGTACGCACGTTTCTTACGACGATGCGGCATGTTTTTCACGTGCGCAACGGTAAGATTAATTGCACGCTCGCAGTGCATCGCGACCGCAAGTGCTTTTTAAAAAATTAACCCGTGATTTATGTGCTACGCTCTGTCGATCTCCCATGAAGTGTCACAATGCTTTTATACGGCTTTTTTTCTCCGTCACCGTCGTGAAATCGCACAAGTTTTTCCATCGTCGAGAGAATCCGCCGTTTCTCGGATGAATTTTGAAGGATTCATCTGGACGCCAAGCGCGTCTTCGACAAGATTGTTAATTTCAGAAACTGCGAGTTTCTTTACGGCCGATAATCTGTTCGCGATATCGTCGTTCGTAAACGCGACATTAGAACACGTACCTTCATCTGCCGCGTACGAGTACGTCGTATAATCAGTATTACTTGCACGCTCCGCTCGGTTCGTGATTATGTCAGTTACGGCGGCCGTTACTTGGCTTTACGAGCATAACTCCCTCGACGATACTGCGAGATATAACTCAGAAAGCATCGCGCACTTCGGACTTCATTGCGCTTACGTTTACGTTGTCGACCGATTTCGGCTTTATTAAATCGAGCTGCTCGACGCGCTTATCCTTGAGTTGTTGCGCGAGAACTTAATTCGCTTTTTCACGATTGGAAAGCGCACGCAATATCGCGCGGTCAAGCAATATTGCGACAAACGTCAATCCGCATTGCGACAAACGTCGAAAGAGAAATCTGATGTAATTGAGCAGAGTGACAAGTCTCGTTTTTTCAAGAAAAGAAAAAATAAGTAATTGTAGAATGTGGAGAACGGATCGTGCGTTGAAGATGACGCTTGTCTCTGTACTCGCCCGGCGACGTTACCGTCTTCGTGCATTGTCGGACGATTCAATAAGATAAAAAGGAAGAGAAAAATGGAGGAAGCAAAAAGTAACGCCGATCACAACCGGCTGGTTCGCCCTTTGAGCATGAAGAAGGACCGTGTGGGGTTTCGAAACGGTAAACCATGCGAGTACATCGCTAATTAACCGCGCGAAGCATGCGAAGTCTTCTTTCTTTCTTTCTCTCTCTCTCTCTTCCTTTTTAGTCTTATTACTTGCGTGCATTTATATATATGTACATATTATATATAGTATATACACACAAGTATATCTCTCGTGCCGAGCGCGTCGACTACGGCATCGAACGCATCGATGACTGGTTCTCGTGTCGAGGCGAGAGCGGAGGAAAGAAGAAGGGAGAAAAAAAAGGGAGAGCACTAAAAAGCGTCTTTTGGCAAGCGTGCCTCTCGCAGGCGAGCGTTATTTCGCCGTTCTTTGAGGCGCGAGGGCGCAACGCCTTTCTGCATTTGCTTAAAAGGAAAGTTTCCGTCGAGAGAAATACGTTAGCTCTTCGACTCGTTAAATACGGCCAAGGTCTGCAAGCGCGGAGAGACGTCCGGATTTTTTACCTTCTTTCAATATCGAGCGGGTACATGCGAAGAAGAGGAGAAAAAAAAGAAAACGTGTATTCCAGTAAGGCAGGTGATTTCATTTTAGTATGCATCTCCGTATTTTGTTTTCCTTTTCTTTTTCAATGGACCGCTGCGAAGAACGCAACTGCGAAAGGACGTAAATTATTATTAATAATATTAATACAAGACTATAGTATATTTTATAATAATTTTCTTCACATATTCCATATTCATATACCTACACACTTCTCACGTTACGTTGATAATCCAGCGCGCTTCACCTTTGCCCGAAACTCCTTCCCTCTTTCGTCTCGCCGCGCCGGTGGCATTCGCACTCGCCCGGTGTCATTTCGCGCAGTAGTCTGGAATTAACATGCTAACACTAATACCGACTCGTGCAGTTCTTTTGTCCACGATTCCAACGCAGGTTCGCGTTCGTCCATGAAAAACGTCGGCCAAGCTGAGACGAGGTGTTTGTTCTTCGTGAACGGGATCGGGAACAAAGTCCTCGGGTGTACGATGACGTACGTTACTCGCGCGCGATTCGATAACGCCGCGAGCGAGCGGGGACCGGTCGCTCCTCGGATTTCGCTTTCGTTCGCAGAAGCTCCGTTGGAGATGGAAACGAGAGATCGCGCTGCAGAAAACGCTGAGACGCGTGGAGACGTGTTTAATCGCGGCAGGGAGGAAGAGGAGGGACGGTGGGATGCCTCGAATCTCGAAGGAATTCTCTACCGTGTTGTAAACAGCGATGTAGGTTGCGACGGAGTTCCCTCGGCGCCAGCCGACATTTCGCTCCTCGATATGTCGAATTAAGCGCACTTGCACATTTGCCGCCTCGGCGGAGTCGGAGCCGGCGAGCGAAAGCCAGATTTACCCGCGACACTGGGCTCCTGATGATCGTTATGAAGGAATTATCGTGCGATAACGCGCTCGGGATGGACCGAAATCAGCAACAGCGTTCCCGTTTTTCCGTTTCTGTATTTCACATCGTGCGATTCGTTCGTTTTCATTTTGGACGATTGAGCCGTGATTCAAGTGGATGAGTCGCATAGTAAAGAGTGAATAAATAACGCTTGATTTTGCGAACGAAACGTTACAACCGAGCGCGACACATCGCCCTCGCATTTTCTCCCGTTTCCTCGCTTGCCGAGGTCTTTATTAGGTGTATGCACACAGATAACAGCGCGGGAAAGTAATGCGTGAGATGCGCTGAAACAACATAACGAAACGCGAGGATAATCCAGGGTAATGTATGCATAAACGCCGGAATAACATGTAAATTACGAGGTACGGAACGCTCGGCGTGGTTTGGCGTCTTGGCGCGTCGAGCGAAATTGAAGGCATCGCTGCGTGCATCGCTAAATGTTAGATATGTCTGATAAGTACTGCTCGGTCTTATTAAGCTTCGCGAAATCTCAGCAAATGCTAAACGCGGGATTATCCCCGTTGCGGCCTGCGAACGGGCCGAATCTCGCGGGATATCTCCGGATTACAGCATCGCGAATCGACGTGTTGTTTGTCGTTTCGTCTGTCCAGTCCGTTTAGTCGTAATAACGAGATAAAAAGTTCGCAGCATCTCCGCTATCACGACAGTACTACCAGTTTCGCGTAATCACTTCACGCACAGAGAGTCTCTTCTTATTAAAATGAGATGTTATTGTTCGTGCGTTATCGCGCACGTCGCTGTTAAAAAGACCCGATGATCGCGCGCCATTTATTCGTGTCGCCACGACGTGGTCCAGCGCGGTCGCCAGAAAACAGATCCGAGAGCAGAGAATCCGGATCGGCAGTCGGCGACTTACATAGCGTGTGTGTGTGTGTGTGTGTGTCATAATTCAAGCGCGGGGCGAAACTTTCGCGGCGCGTCCGTGTACGGATAGCCCGTGTCGGGGCCGTGAATCAATTTATGATGAGAATAAAAGGATATCGCGCGGCAGGAGGTGGTACCAAGAAGGGAGAAGAGGGAAGAAAGAAGAATGGACACGGGTGATGGCGGGTGCAGAAACGTGCCGAGTGCTTGCTCGCGATCCGCTTCTCGAGAGGCGCGCCGAAACTTTCTCGGGTGAAGAATACGGCGTCCCCCGCGGGGAGGAGGCGGGGACGTGGCTCATGAGAAATCGCGCAAAATCGCATGAGAAGAAAAGTTCGATCGCTGTTTCGCGCGACGGAAGGAATCTCGTCGCTGATCCCCGCGTGAGTTCCGTTTCGCGCGGCGCGGCGAGAAAAAATCGCGGAATTCTTTCTTGTCGTCCCTCGTGCATCTTTCTTTTTCTCCCTCTTTCTTTCTCTTTTTCTCTTGCTCTTACGAAGGATTTACAGATGCGAGTGCCTCGCACGAGTCCGAGACCGCCTGCACTTTGTTAAGATAATTGCGTTAACGAGATATCGGATAAAACATCTATTTCGCGCGACTTGGAAGCGCGAAAATAACGGTGAGGTAAAGTTTTATGTGTCACCCCGGGATATTTTTATTTCCGCTCACGTATTTCTGCTTGCCGAAATTGGCCTTCGCTCGCTCAACTCTGATTTAATAGACTCTGCTGAAAATTGAGGTACATTAAAAGTCTCTATTTATATCGCGATATGTTTTACACAAACGGAGTCAACAAACGGATTTCAATTCGCTGCGAACAATCAGCATCGATAAATAAGAAGTGATGTTAATGGATCGCAAATCACGTCACGCGGAAACCAAAGCTGCACCCACAGAAAAGATTTCTGGACTTAATGCTATTACTTTTTAATCTATCATAAAATAAGATCGCTATAGCGACAATCATATTTATTATTGAAAAGAAGCATATTTTAATCTTGAATAGAAAATTCGAAAATCTACATTAAAATAATCTTGGTGCTATCTCATTAATTTTCTCAGAAGGATTTAGATAAAAATTTGTAGCAAGTTCAAAATATTCTTGATTTAAGAATATTGTGAGATCCAAAAGACATCTTATTCTATTCTTGTAAGAGAATTTGTAGAATCTGCACAAAACGGCCAATATTTATGTGTTGCAATCGAAAATCGGGAAAGTGTTTCTGTTATTTACAATGAATAAGTGCAATACTCTACAAGAAATATTAAAAGATATGGAAATGTCTTATCTCGAATCTTATTTCTCAAGTAAGTATATTGTATATACTTACTTACATTTCCATATCTTTTAATATTTCTTGTAGAGTATTGCACTTATTCATTGTAAATCTTTCCCGATTTTCGATTGCAACACATAAATATTGGCCATTTTATCCGAATAAAGGACGCAGAAGCGCCGAGTCGACGAGCGACTGTGAGAAAATGATGCGTCGACATCGACAAAGCCTACTATAAAGTGGCGCTAATATCAAATTATTCTACATACAAGAATATATAGGCATAAATTTGTATATGTTACTCTTGTCTCGAGACAGTAAGACAATCTTATTTAATTCGAGAGAGAAGAATAGAAATTACTGATTAAAATTAAAAATTGTTTTATTTTCATATTTTTTATACTTGTAATACGATTAAATTAGTCAAGAATATTTTTCGTCTTGTTATCAGAAATCCTTTTTGAGGATGTGGTGTCTCTGATGAGATCACGCGCTGCTCGCGCAAACTCCGCGCTAGACAAGCATAAATTGCTATTATTTCACATGCACATTCGAAATACGTGCCGCTTAATACCTGCAGCTATGCGCGACACACGTTCTTAATAATGTATCACGCAATAAGGTCGCGGGGGAGGCGAAGCGTGGGAGTTTACGGTCGTACATCCAAGTTGGCAGTTGCTCTTATTGTCAAGTATGATACGGTAATTAGCGGATAAGCGCGAATCGGATTAATGCACGTCGCGTTTGTACAATGGCGAATCTTGCTCGAACTCGGTATCTTAATAGCTTCGAGTGTCAGGCGCGGCATTAGCGTGAAGTTTCGCGTAGCCGGAGTGCATGCTGCCGCATTATGTTTGCGGGGCCGTTTAATTGTCGTGCTCTCGTGTTTCTCCGTTCGTGTCGCGCGCTGCAAAATAAAGCGCCGCGAGCGAGCGGATATGTACGCGCGCGCGATTGATCGAACGCACTCGCGGCACGACGTATGCATAAAACATCGCGATGCGATCGCGATAATACAATGACGCGTGTAATTGACTCGGAATTGCACACCTATTTGTCGCGCAAATGTTTTTCCGATAATTATTTCTCCCTCTTCGTTTTTCTCTCTCTCTCTCTTTCTCTCATTATTATTTTCTGTTGCATGGTTGCTACGGTGTGCTGATTGTTTTACGCATTCTTTAATGGGATAAAATAATCGCAACGCGCCCGGCGAGTGACTCGGCTCCACAAACGACGCGGCGTTTTGTAAATCACGCTGCAGAATGTGTTGTCGTTAAAATTGACGAGTGTACACGCGCTCGGTGCGTTTACTGGCGATGTATACACGTGTATGTGCACCCCATAGGTGTATGTGCGTACACAATATGCGTTTCGCGGGTCGTGCGAGCTACCGCTTAAAGCTACCGGAAAAACTTGACAAACAATAGGCGGCGTTTCAAACTCGTTTACGTCGGACGACGCGACGTTTTAATAACCCGTTCCAAACGCGTGACGGTGTTTTATATATTCAAGTCCGGTGGCTCCGGGCACGCGGGGGGGCTCGAGACGTGAGTAGAAACACCGTTTAAATCTTGTCGAACATCGCTAGGTGTGCAATTATAGTCTGAATGGATATCGCGAGAATGCTAATGCGCACCACCATCGATCGTGGTAACTGCTGTTATGGCAATCGTCAGTCTTCCCTTGCTGTCCTTTGCAGGAAAGTAAAGATGAATTTTATTCTCGCTGCATTCCGCGCCGTCTGCAACGGAAGCCGTAAAAAATGAGTGATTCAACGTCGGAAATCCCTGAAACGCGACGCGAGTTTCGGCTTTGCTGGTTGGTCCCCGCGTAAGAATGTACGTGAGCGTCACTCGCCGACTTGTAAACGCAGAGGAACGTATCAGACAAGAATTTTTATCACAAATAGCGATGTTGATAGTCTATTCTCCGAGAATTCGTATCCGGGAATTTGATTCAAGCGCGTTCGCCAAAAATGCGCTCATCCCTGCCGCTTAATTATCTCCCATCGATCGTAACGGAAACGGCGAACGATGGTTTCTCGACGGTTTTACAATGTTCGGCATGCGTGCCGGAATCTCCGATGAAATGCATCCTCGATTTTTAAACATCAGCTACGTCGAGAGCACCGCGTTCAGCCGATCGCGCTCGATCGTGGCGGTGCATTTGCAATTCCGCGGGAGGCTCGTGACCGGCGTTTATCGTGCTTGAAAAAGAGCAAGCGGGGGAGGGAAAAAAGGGGAAAAACCGGGTTTCTCGGTCTCTCTGATCTCCGAATGCGCGCGTTAAACGGGAGCGCGTGAGCGTGCCCGTATAAAACGCAATTGAGTAACTCAATCAGCGTTAAATCGTCGAACACGCGCGCACACAAAAGCGGCGAGTATCTCTTAATTAAGCGGCCATAAAAATTGTCGACGCGCTGCGCTACAGATTTCAGCCGAGCGGGCATCGCGCTCACGCGGATTACGTAACGCTCGGGGTCTGGTATCACGTACGGTGCATTTAAACGCTCGGCTTCACTCCCATCTCTCTCGTCATGCACGCCTTTAAATTCCCGCGACGCCGTTCGCTTCATTATCGGCTTTGCGGTTACGTGGATTCGGGATCGATCGCGCTCCGCGCGATGGGAATACACGATCGCGTTATGAAATCTCTCAAAAAGACACGCGTGCCAGATAGATCAAACTTTGCCTCGACTCGTTGCCGACATCTCTTCCATTGACGGTATCGAGTTGCCGTTTGAAATCCACGCACGATAAATAAATGAAATCATCTTCGCGATTACATCATTTCCGGTGTATCCAGCTTATGAATTTGATAGAAACTCGTCATTTGCACGTAACTTCCAATTCTCAATCGATTCAGCTGTCATAAAGTAGTCCGATCGAGTTGTGGATGTTTAACGGTAATGCCACAATATTATTGCACAGTCGGAACGGCCAATATAGTCCGTGGTCGAGTCTTCATCCCTCAAAGGGTTCTCTCTCCACCGCGGTTGGAGGACGCAAACGATAGTTCGAATTAGTTTCTGGTCTGGAGAATCGTGTGCATTACGCAACGTACGAGCATCCGCGAGAAATGTGGAATCCGCAGATGCTTCTAATTATCGGAATCCGTGTCATCAGATGACACGATTAGGCATGACTGGAGGATAGAGCCCGGGGGAGGCTGCATTTAATTCTCGTTCAGGCGTTCGGCGCCGCAGAAGGTCGTTTGTGAAAACGTCTTCCGCCGGTGGATGTCACGCCGCCGCACGTTTAATGTACATTTAAACGTACATCAGCAGGCACAGCCATTAAATCTGACCTGCTTGTTAGCATGCCGGCGCAGCCGTTGCATCGCGCGACGCCTCCGCGTCGCGACGCTCGCTCACGTAAGCTCGCCTGCCGTGCCGCGAAAATCGTTTAGCAGTCTTTTACGAGTGCATAAATGTGAATACGTAACTCGCCAGAGTCGGCGTTCGCCATCGCGCGCAGCAGCAGCTCGCCTCGACTGCAAAGCGCGATTTCGATAGGCATCTTTTCTAAATATACAGCTACCGGCTTTACCTCAATGCGCTTTTCAGCTGCGAACGTTCTTCCGACGGGGGTATCGACCCCGCGAGGTAATGACGTACGAGATATTTCGAACATCTCGCCGGAATCTCGCTCGGCCGTAGCTGCGACGTGTGAAAATCCAAAGTTAAAAGTTTGTATTTATTAGGAGTGTGATTTAGTTTTGAGGGTTTTGCAACAGATGGCTGTAGTGTCAGTTTGTTCCAATAGCTATTTCCGATAACTGTTGTTTCTTACAGTCTTGACATTATCCATGACATTTAGTAGCATTATAGCAATAGATGCAATAACAGTCGTGTTTATATCATCGTAAAAATGCAACTTCCGAAACAGCATTTTCGACATGCGTTGCTTTTGTTTTTTAATCAAAAGAAAACTGCGGCTGATGGTTATAGAATTCTTGTGGAAACGTATGGTGATTCTGCCCCATCAATTAAGACGTGTGAATGCTGGTTTAGACGCTTTAAAAGTGGTGATACTGATGTGAAGGACAAAGAACGCTCGGGACAACCATGAAAGCTTGAAATCCAACACAATTCACTTCAGAACTTGCCAGAGCATTAAATGTTGATCGTACAACAGTTACCAAACATTTACATGAAATGGAAAAAATTCAGAAAGAAGGGAAATGGGTTCGACATCAATTATCGGAAAGTGCCATTGCGAACCGGTTGAACATTTGCATTTCGTTGATCGCCAGGCAAAAAAAGAAGAGTCTTTTGTCTCGGATTGTTACTGGGGATGAAAAGTGGATCTATTTTGATAATCCGAAACGCAGAAAATCATGGGTGGATCCAGGCGAACCATCAACATCCACTCCGAGACGCAATATTCACGGTTCAAAAGTAATGCTCTGTATTTGGTGGGATAGTGTACTATGAGCTGTTAAATCCGCACGAGACTGTCACGGCTGATCGTTATCGACACCAATTGTACAAGTTGAAGCAAGCATTGGACCAAAAACGACCACCAATTGCGAGTAAACGACGGAAAGTGATTCTTCTTCGTGACAACGCTCGACCTCACGTTGCGTTATCAGTGAAAGAAACACTATTAGAGCTTGAATGGGAAGTCTTACCGCATCCCGCGTATTCTCCGGACATTGCTCCATGCGATTATTATTTGTTCCGGTGGATGCAACACGCTTTAGAGGATACACACTTTGATAATTTGGAAGAAGTGCGAAAATTCGTCGACGAATGGATCAACTGAAAAGAAGAGTGATTTTATCGTGGTGGAATCCATCTCTTGCCGGAAAAGATGGGAAAAAGTTATAGAAAACGAAGGAAAATATTTTGATTAAGGTATTCATTCATTATCATATTTAAATACATGCGTTTTTGAGCAAAAAAAACCCTCAAAACTAAATCACACCCCTAATAATTATGATATAATTTAATTTAATATAAATAAATTTCCATGAACTCGCGAAATCAGAATTTCCCGTGAACTATACAGAAAATACCGAGGTTCTCGTGAGAAGTTTCTTTCGATACACAAAACGTGAGAGAGCCGAGGGAAGATCGCGTAACGATGTGCAAGCTTTATGAGGAACAGAGCGGCACTGAAAGCCTTGGGAGTACTCGCTGACATTTTAATGACCAGTCGCTTTCGCAAAGAGGCCAATCGCGAATCGGCGAAACGGTGATCGATTGGTCAACCGCTCACGCTCGCGGTCGACTTGCGATGGCTGGTTTACACATCGCCAGTAGCGGAGGGTTAAATTTCTGCAACGTACTGCAACACAAGGTATACGCAACGATGCGGTTACTCGCGCTGCCGTTATTGCGGCCGTGGTTTTACAGGCGAGTTATACGATTTTCCCGACGATTCTCGGTCCCCGTCCTCGAAGAAGTTAGCCACAGGCAATCGCGCGCTTTGAAGCCGCCTTTCTCCCACGTACAATACCCACATTCGCGACCCGGAAACTTCGCAGGTGAATATAGGCGCGTGTGGGTAGGCGGGTGTGCATGTACCTACGACGATTCACGGGACGACGTCGGTTTTATTGCGAGCAGTCGGCGGAAGATAAAGGACCGTCGTTGGACGGAAATGCGGAAAGTTTCGTGATGTCAAGCTGCGCGACGCCGCACCGCGCCGTTATATTCACGCGAGCGCAATTGGACGGTCGTCGTTACACTGACTTTCTGAAACAACATTGTTCCTGCAACGCGATAAAATTGTCTGACCGAGCTCGAATCAACCATATAATTTCCGGTCTGCCTCACGGTGCGTCAAAAGTGAAACCAAGAAATCTTCAAGACTCCGCGAATCCCGGCAGAGAGCGACGTGATATCTGGTTTACATTCTTTGATAGCTATTGTGTAATATCGGTCGCTACTAGTAGCGCCGGAAATAATATTGTGACATGTTATCTCGCGACGAAATTTTCTTTCGAAATTCTTCACATCGATACAAGAACAATACCGTAATAAATGTCGCGTGCAAGTCCGTCGTAAGTCGTCCTGTACGTACGTTGCGAGATAGTTTTATATTTGCATCGTGTTGAAATTCGTGACGCGAAAAAAACGCGCGGCTGCGAAAAGTGCACTCGCGCGTCGGTTTCAGCGTAAATGTCTGTATCGCGTAATTAATTCCGTCGCTGATTAAATATGCCGTTAAAGGCCGGGCGTCGAGAGCGAGTGGACCGCGCGTTCGCGTACGGAGTATCCCGTTTTGCATACGGCAAACAGAACCGATAATCCCGCAAATCGCTGCGGGCGGCGCCTGGACGACGATCAAGTAAATGGACTTTTAATCCGCGCGCTCGGTGTCCCTTATATTATTTATCGTCAACAATGTAATTTCGCGCGTCGCGCGGCTCAATTAACTCTCTGTTTGCGGAATCGTGCAGGATTCGGGATACCGGGATATCCGGTAAATTTGCGTGCGCGCGTTAATCCCCGGATGAGTATCGTCCGCGCGTTTTGCGATTTCTGCCCGATGAGAATTTCGCGTTTGCGAGCGCATCATGCGCACGTCGAGTATCATCAGCCGATCGATCGCACGTGGAGACGGTGGTATTCGCCTGCCTGGCCTCTGCCAGAGGTCGGAAGGGAGGGAAGGCAAAAGGGGAATCCCGTTTAGAATTCGCTCGACGAGTGCATTCCCCGCCATCGTCGTTAACACCTGCGGTCTTGATCAAGCATCGCGGTCGCATGCGTCGCACGCCGTTAGAATCGCGTTGCCGATCTCGCGCTAGAAAGGAAGCGAAAGTGAAACGCCCGCCGGCTCTTCAAACACGCTTCAAACACACCGTCTTCCTCGTGCTAGCTAGACTGCCAGCTAGGGAAACTCGTCGTTATGCCATCGCGATCCTCACGGAATGCGGACGACGCGGAATGCGAACGCCACGACGTCAACTATGCGACGTCGTTTTTCAGGTTCCACGTCCCTTTCAGCGGCGCGAGTTGGAACTTGATTGCCGCGGTTCGGCGAGGGTTTCTACGAGCGGAGCGGGCAATCTTACCCTCCACATCATATGCACTGCGAGTTTCAGAAAAAAAAAAAAAAAACAGACACGTTCTTGTCTCATGATCGTCTCTTTCTATCTGTACATTCTTTGAGAGTAGGTATATTAGATGAAAATTGTTGAAATTTTATATACATGTGCTCAATATGCATGCTGTATGCGATAAAGAAAACCTGTTACAGAGTGAAAGGCTCTTCAAATCAGTCCGCGTTGATTGATTTATCGCTCGGGTCGACACGGAGTTAATTATGTTTTAATAACTCTTATGCATTACTTATGCTATCTGTATTTTAGCCCTCATCGATCCGCGTCCGAGCGTCTTCTTATTCTCGGAGCGGCAGTCTTATAAATAAACGCGCAGCTCCGATATCCCGTTCGTTACGTTTGTGTTCGGTTAATTTACGCTTTATGCAACTGCGAGCCCGCGCTCGAACGGGATCAGCAGCGCGGGAGATGAAAGTTGGCGCATTTCTGGTTCATTAAAATACTTGATTACTCCTTGCGGCCCGGCGTGACGTTTATTAAATTTTTAATTGATAGCCGGGGCAACGAACGAACGAACGGACGGACGGACGGATGGACAGACGAGCGAACGCGAACGAGGTGCACCACTTAGCGTGGTTCCTTTATATCCGGAACGAAAGGTCAATCTTGAGATGCATTCAAACGCGCTTTCTCGGCACGAATAATAAGCCGCGCCGGCCTTTTGCGGCGTGGAGCGCTTTTCAATTCCAAAAGGTCGAGTCGTCGTCGTCATCTCATTCTATGCGTCAATCACGTTCGATGGAAAGTATTTTCGACGTAATATATATCGCGATTAATTAACCGCGGCAAACCTCCGTTCCTCACCCTTTCTGGGATCAGGGTTTAATTTCCATGAAGATGAAACGCTAACAATAAGCGGCGAAACTCGACCGGAGCGACGTGATAATAATTAGGTTATGGAAACAGTTTTTCGTGGGGGCCGGACATCCCCGTTGTTCCGTCGCGAAAAATCTGCGAAATTGTTCCGGACGCGATCGAATCGCGCCGGCAGAGAAACATTCGTTATCTCGCGTCCCGATGACACGGCATTTTTATCCCCGCGATGCACGACGCACGTATAGATGCGCCGCACAAAGCCACGTACGAGGCATTTGCATTTGACTGCGCGTCTGCGACGTATTCGACTGCATAAATGCAATATTCCGTGCGTATCGTCGCGTTTACGTCGGCCACGGATTTCTACGTTAGACGAGCACAATCCCGGAATCAGACCGCCGCGCTTGCGGCGCGGAACGATACGTGGATTTCGGCGCGCGGTATCTCCCCGAATGTGCCCGTCGGAAGAATGTTATCCGTTAATATCAAATATTAACGAATATCCGCTCAGGTTTCCAGGCGTAACGAGACGCGGATAGGAGAAAGGATTTCGCGCAGGCACGGCTCAGTTAATGTCGCGACGCCGAGGGCTTAACTGCTAATTAGGCCAGGAGCTTAAAATCTGATTATCGCGCTGTTGTTGATGAAGTAATCTACGCGTTGCTCTCGAGGATGATGCGCTCGCGCAGTCACGAAAATATCGAGAACCTAATCCCCTGTCCCTCCGTCGGTACGATTAAAACGTAATTGTCAAGGCATCAAAGGCAACGGTACCTGCGCGCGCTGCTATTGTCGCGTATGTAAATTGACTCGACTGCACGTCGTAGAACAAGAGCTCGGATAAGCACACGGAGCCCTCAATAGATTCAGGGCATTACTGTATTATTAATCCAGTCCTGCGAAATACAGCTCGGTTTCTCCACAAGCAAACCGAGATTCGTTCGTTAGCGACGAGCGAGCAAACTCGCGCGGTCTCGCGCGAAGAAACGCGGCGTGGAAAGTGTTAAGTCTCGTTAAGTCCAGTCTCGCTGTAACGGCAGGGCCTTCTCTGCAAGCGCCGAGAAGCGCGATTTTGACACGAAAGTATTAGACACTCATCAAAGCCTGATTACGTGCGCGTAGCAAAGGCGGAAGCGTGCACGCGCGCGTGCGACGTAAGCTCTTCTCGTAGGCGCGATTCTCTCGAGCGGGAGTCTCTCGGATCTCCACACGAACCTCAGCCTTGACACCTGATTCTCCCGCGGACACCGTGCCGTCAGTCACGTTGAAGCGATCCATCATGTGAATGTACAGGCGTAACGGGCGTGAGGAGTAGCTTCAACTGATCCGACCGGAGGATACCCGCGATCCAAGTTACAACTCCAGCCCGAACGCCACTTGAACGTTCACCAGGAAGCGCACGGGACGGAGGAGCACCGTTCTGTCGACTCGCGTTGTCTCTCGTTTCTTCGTTCTACGTGCTACAGGATTCTCGCGATATTAAAACGCGCGCTATATCCTCACGCGAGACCGCGTTTAATAATAGCTCGGAAAAAGACCGCCCGCACTTTGATGGTACTCTGGTGTCGATCAAACGCCTTGCGGGTGCATCGTTAAGCATCACGTATCTCGCTGTATATACCGTGTGAATACGTGATACCTGACGATATCCGGTTAGACGAGAGGCAGAGAGACTGCTTCAAGTGTTCTCCAAGTCGAGGTGGTCTGAGGGAGATACGGGGGGAGAACGAAAGTTTTCGCCGGTTAAGGAAGAGCCTCGCCTCGGAGGCGAGAAGGATGTGTGGGATAAAAGACGGCGGGCAAAAAGAGCCGGATAGTCGAGAGTAGAGACTTAACGACCGAACGGACCGATAGGCGCTACCGGCTGCCATTTCGGGCGAGAATTGGTTTCTCGTCGAGTCTCTCAGGCGAGGCCGATAGCATCTCGGCGCACGGAGATCATCTCCACTTGTCATCTTCGTCACCGGTCCGTCCGCTTTTTCTGCCTCCGTATCCATTACCATTAATCGACAGCGCTCGCCTGTCAATCCGCTAACGGTCCCGCGCGACAGACAGATATCTGTGTAGATAGGATCTACGCGTGATCTTCTGTACGTTGCCAGCAGTGAGATTGCGATTCGATGCATAGAATAAAAGCGCCGCGAGGCAGCGGAATTCTGAAAAAGTAACGTACGTTCACCCCTTTGCGTGTATCGTAATGTACGACGCGAACGGGAAAGGAGGAGGGAGGGAGAGGAGCGGCTTTATTAATATTTATAGCGAGAGGAATCTATAGACCGCGTGTATGTATGTACCTGTGTTTTATCACTTGCTTGACGCTCCTCCGTGCAAAATGCATCGCGGCGCATTTGTACCACGTCGCTCACCAACGTATCATTTGCTACCCGCCCGTTCGCCGAGCTAAAGGTTAATACCGACCGATTTATCGTGCTAAGTAAACGTCACGGTGCACTACCGTGTCGTACGAAGATAGATGCACGAAAGCGACTTATTTAACAGTAAACGCGCTGCGATCGCGCGTGCAAGTTGCACGGCCCGGATCGACGAGAGCATCGGCATTTAAGGAGCGCGTTCGCGACAAGAACGCGTCGAGAAGGGGCTAAGTAAAAGGCCAGAAAAAAAATGAAATAGCAGATGGAAAAAGAGAAAGAGGGAGAAGCAAACGAGATAAATCGGAGGCAGACTTAACGAGCGGGGAAGGTCGATCCGTCTCTCCGTTACGACAGTCGTTCCCTCGCCGATGCGGATCGGACGTACCGGTCTTCTCGTATGTCTCTCGTTCTATCGAAATGGACACGTCCGACACAATGGAGATATCATCTCTCGTCTTTCCGTCTTTCTCCCTCTGGCGACTGACGCCAGTCAGTCAACGGGATCCACGATCAGTAAATTCGCGCGCGCAACAAACTGCCTCCCGAGTCTCCGATTCGAGTGTCGCGATAAAGCTGACCTTCCCGGCCTCCCTCAGGATCCCCCGACGTTTGCTCTTCCTCTCTTTCTCTCTCTGTCTCTGTCCTTCTTATCACGGAGGGCATCCAGCATCATCCCTCTTGTTCCTCGTTTGTCGTCCTCTCCCCGCGCCCTCCCTCCTGGTCACTCCGTCTGCTATCGACATTTCGCGCACAACCGCCCTGACACTTTTGGGCCATATCGCTTATCCGTTGTTCGGTCGATTCTCGACGTTTCTGCTGTTTAAATCTGACATTCAGCGTAATCGCGTGGCGTGACGATTATGCCTTGTGCATCGCTCAGTGAATGATTCAGCTCTTCCGGAAGAACGCACGTTCGATAGAAAAGAAGTATCGATAATGTGGAGCATGCTGGAATATTCTGTACTCATTTATTTTGTCATTGAAACAACATATTAATATTCCTACGCACACAGATTTCCGATCGTGCTTTTCTGACTGAGCAGTCAGCTGACTGATGTCAGCGTTACTCGTTCGCTCGTCGTGACCGTGCACTTATTGCACGCGCCTTTCACCTTGCGATCGCGTTACACGTTTCGGGATCTCATCTCACTGCATGAGAAAGGTACCAAAGACTGGACGTTTCGGTGTTACGAGCACTTAACGGACTCGGAGAAACGCGACAGGCACGTCTCTCGGTCCCGCGCATTTAGCTCGCGGTTGGAAACCTCTCGGACAGCCGCCCGGGTCGTCCTCGTCTCTCTTTCTTCTCTCTCCAGTTTCTCCTGGTATGTCTACTTCCCGTACCTGGTTTCCTCGACGACCTCGACTCTCGACAGTACCGTCCATTTCGCTCCGTGCGTTCGCGTTCACTATTCGATCGACCTTTTGTCGGCGTGGAAGCGCGCGAGAAAACGACAACGACGACGACGACGTTGTCGTCGGTTCTCCCGCGTGAATAGAGATACTATACGGTACCACGGCAAGAGGTACGAGGGGGTTTTCGAGGTCAGGCGACGGAACGCGTATTGAATATCGCGGAAGCGAGGCGGAGGAATGCCGATGGCAGCCCAGTATCTATCTGCCGCGCTATTGCGACCGCGGATGCTGCCTGCCGTTGAAAACGGAATATCGTCGATCCTTGTTCTCCGGTCTCCCCTCGGTCAGAATCCCGAGTACCTCGGGGTAGGTACTGCGAGGGATAATCGCGAGCGAGTGAGAGAACGCGCGCGAGGAATCGAAAGCGCGCCGAAATTCCAGCGTGGAAACTCCACCCCTCGTGGGCTTCCCTTCGTCTCTCTTGATTGCTATCCTTTGACAATCCTTTGTGCATTGCATTACCGACGAGCTTAACGTTCGGTTTGCAGTCTGTGCATGTACGCGCGCGCGCGCGTGCGTGAGATCGTTGTTATTGGATATTGTAATATGTACCGAAGATGATTTAGAAACGCACGTCGGAGCACACGAACTTTGCCCGCTGACTGATATCTACATCCGGCATTCGATTGCGCATTTATCACACGATATAATCAAAGATGTGACGTTAGAAAAATATCGTGGACCTATCCCATTCTCCTCCAGCCGGTGCTTCGAAAGGCCGCGCAATGATTTATCGCGCGCGTATGAATATCAGCGTGACGCGGCGAAACGTTGGCCGGCGAGCGCGGACCATCGGCACGAGAAAAATTACATTTTCGCGCGGCCACGCCCGACTGAAATTTCGCTTATTCGCGGGCACAATATTAATTCGATCATGGTGCAACACCGTAACAGAGAAGAAACATTGGACGTAATTTAATAATTATCGAGTTATGATGTTAATCAAACCGAGCCGCAGCTTTTTTGCCGCGGCCACTGTCGATGCGTCATTTTAATCGCGCAGTGGCCGCTCGTAGCGATCCAGTGTTACGTAATGTCTAGCCTCGCGAATCCAATCTGTGCAATGCAACGCCTGCAAACAACAAACTAAGCATATATCTCGATCGACGATTAACTCTGACGAGCGGTTGCGCAACGTGCGCGTGTTTGTTTAATCAAGTTACCGTGTATGACAGAATTGCGCTAATGGCGGTAATTACAAGCGTAAGAAATTGCCCATCGACGCCTTTTTTTCGCCTTCATGCAAACCTGTAATCGGGAAATGCAATGTAAACACTGCGCGGAAATTACATGGCAATTGCAACTACACGCGTGTGTCATTACGCGCTCAAAGGTAGATCGTTCCGATCAATCTCTACCGCCGCTCGGAAGCGATTGCTCGTTGGAAATCAAACGTCCGGTAACATGGCGCGTATACCATCATCTGTCCAAGGACCGAATCAAATTGATAAAGTAAGTGCGCATCCCTGCCTCCTGTCGGATCCGCGTTTAATCTGCGCGTAAATCGCTTGCAATCGCGCGGATCGCTGCGTCTCGATCCGTACGGATTCCTCCGAACGGTCGAGCCGCGCCGGGTTGATTTTTCCGCATCCCTCCGCCGTAAAACAAACGGACATTAGCCGACGTCGGCGACACGCGATATCTCTCGGCCGAAATGGCGAAAATGTGTCGTGAACCGGCCAGCCAACCCTCGGCAACTGCGCGGAGTTCTGTTCGCGCGTGTGCCATCTCACATATATGTACATACACTCGCACACGCATACGCGCGGGTCCATGTTTTGCCACGTATCCGCTTTACATACACGATAAATGCAATTTCGGAGACGTACTCTTCCATTTCCGCCATGGTCGCGGCCGGTCGTGATGGACTTCTAAACGTCGACGAACGCGGCGCACACGAGTCGCCCGCAGCTCGACGAAACCCGTTATTTTTTATTATGCAATTACGCGACATGGTCGTGCGTATATTCTCACACCGAAAGTGTCTCCCGATGACGCGCTCGCTCATTTGCAGCGGGTTTGATATTAAGCTCTGTTTATTCTTGGTAACACGAAGAAAGTAAAATCGCATGGTAATTATGGATTAAGGAGGTTTTATTATTGGGTCATTAAGTATGAAACTTTACAAATAGAACATAAACTTTTGCATTTTTTGGCACATGGACATGATTTATTTTCAATCGAAGTATGCGCCCATGTTATCTACACACTTCTGCCATTTTAGTGGGAGTTGGTCTATGCCTCTACTATAGAAGTCAGGAGTACGGGAATCGATGAAGTCGCGGAAGGCTGTTTCGACTGCCTGTTGAGAATTGAAGAATTTTCCCACCAAGAAGTTGTCCAAATTCCGGAAGAAGTGGTAGTCGGTAGGTGATAGATCTGGTGAATATGGTGGATGACGGAGAGTTTCCAATTCCAACTCCCGTAGCTTTGCCACGGTCAGTCGTGCAGTGTGCGATCGAGCATTATCATGCAACAGGATTGGCATTGACCGATTGACCAATTTCGGTTGTTTAATAGCAAATTGTTGCATCATTTCGTCCAGTTGCTTGCAATATACTTCAGCCGTTATCGATGTACCAGGTTTCATAAAGTTGTAGTAGATAACACCTGACCACCAAACAGTCACCATAAGCCTCTTCTGTGTAATGTTGGGTTTCGCGTGATGTCTCGGTGGTTCATCAGCGTTCAACCACTGATGTGAGCGTTTACGATTGTCGTAGAGTATCCACTTTTCATCGCAGGTCACAATTCGATTCAAAAAAGATCCATTTTTGTGACGGGAAAGCAAAGAAAGGGAAGCCTCTAGACGTTGCGCCTGCTGCGCATCGGTCAATTCGTGCGGGACCCATTTGTCCAACTTCTTTATCTAATTGCAGCTAAATGAACCAATATGGTGGGTATGGAAACATTGAATATCGATGCCAATTCACGTGTACTTTGAGATGGATCGGACTCTACTACGGCTCTCAAGCGATCATTATCTACCTTCGTCTTTGGTCTTCCACGTGGCTCATTAGCGAGGCTGAAATCTCCATCTCTGAAGTTTTTGAACCAATTGCCCACCGTTGCTTTAGTAGTTGAACCTTCACCAAATACAGCGTTAATATTACGAGCTGTCTCCGACACTGTGGTTCCACGGCGGAACTCATATTCATAAATCACACGAATTTTGGACTTTTCCATAGTTCTATAAAAAAGAATCCACCAATAAAACTAATGAAGATATTTGAACAAACAAATATGACATTTGAAGAGCGAACATACATCTATCACACTAACCTAACCTGATACTGACGTCTGGCGCCAAATTTGAGATAACAAATGTTAAAGATGGCGCTTTTACATTTGTAAAGTTTCATACTTAATGACCCAATAGATTCATTATGCATTTATTTATACACAGATGCATTCTTCTCATTTATTGTTGATATAACATGACACATGATGCTTATTTCATAATTTATTAATAAGTCACTTTCCATTTGCTCGATAAGAATACTTTGCACAATATATCTTTATTAAATAAACGTAGTTTGCTATTAAAATTCATGGTAATCTGACATCGTTAGCTTTTACCGTATTAATCAGAAACACCACTTCCGCTGGAGTTTGGCAAAATTTACTTAGCCGGATTGTCTTGGCGCGAGTGATAAGGCGCTACCACGGCAAATGCGATTCGCGAACAAGTCAGAGATAAACGCAACGCGAAGCGAAAGCGCGTGCATAATTAAGCCTGGAATTAAACTTTTTTTAATTGTGTTTTGTCGCGTATCTCTGAAATTACAACTTTGTAGACACTCTCACAGCTGTGTGTTTGCAGGAAGAGGTAATTTTTCTCCCTACCGCGCTGTGTGCGATTCCGTTGCGGATATTATTAATGTTGCTTCGATGAGGTCGTATTTTCCGTTTTATCATCCGGCCGCTTTGGCAAGTTCGCTATACCCGCGACCCGATAACCGGCACTTATTGATTTTCATCATTATCGGGATTATGGACCGCGGGATCCGTGATGTATCGACGTTAATAATGTAGATCGCCGATAGCAGCTACATTCGCCGGCCACGCTCGCGACTCCAAAAAGTAATGGCGTTACCGTGGCTTAACAAAATATATCGGCAGAACGATTCACCGAACGTGAACGAGATAAATCCGGGATACACTCGGCCCTTGTCAAAAGGGGTAAAAGGGGCTAATTCGTCGCGTTGCACTTGATTCCTCGGCTCTCGGCACGATAAAGCGTATGCACTTCATCTCGCGCGCCGGAATCGACGAGAGAACGTTCGCGCCTGTTTAACAACATTAAGATGCAACAATTTATTAATCGTAGTCTCCCGACGAAAAAATCAACACTTTATTTGCCGAGCCTATCCTTCGGTTGTCTTAAGTCGTAAAGTCTTCACACATTTAGAAGCTTAAACGCGTGTTAATCCACAGGGCAAGGGCGCGTCAGGTCTTATTGAGAGGATATTAATGTTTCAATGATTCACGATCTCCGCTACGATATCCGCGCGCGTTAAAGTAGATTGAAATCCTTGACCACTACCCAGCCAAGCCGGCGACGAAAGGTTAAGGGCTTGAACGGGCCCGACGTTCGGGAATGAAGCGATGATGGAAAATAAATAATACATCATTTATCAATTACCGACAGCCACGGGAGTACAGTAACCCACGTACGTGCAGCGTCGCGCACGTGTGGAGGCTGAATTAAAATTGACACTTGTCGTTGAATCAGTGGGTCAAGGCTCGTGCTCTTTGCATCGTGCTGTAGTCGCGTAGTCGGGCCGTTCATCAATAAACGCTTGGGAATAATGAGCGGCACGATCACGACTCACGAGCGCAGCGCAGTGTCGATTATTACGTGTTATCATGGTATCGCATGATATCGCGAGCATTTATTGTCGTAAAGATTACGCAACTTCTTATCGAGGCTCGCTGGCGTTCGAGTCTCTGTCACTTTCTCACCTCCTCTCACGGTGACATACTTTTCCGCTGTTTAAATTGAGTATCTTCCGTGACCTACATATATGGAAACGTCGATAACGGAAAAACACAAATTGCATCGGTTGTTTAAAAATTGTAAAATTTTTCTGAATAAAAGATGCCCGGCATTTCAGGTCCGCGCGCTATTTCCCGAACGTAAACAGTATGAAAATATAGTCGACGCTACGAATGCAGCGAACGTCAGCGCTCGCAATACGCTACTTGATATGAAAATACCGAAAAATGCACGTAGCCGTAAAGTCATCGATATTTTGACTGCTAGAACGATGTAATTTATCGGTTTGCGCCATGCAACTTCTTTCCATCACCGCTGCTATTTCGAAGTAAAGTCCAAGGTTCCGATATAAATTGAACATTATATGCTGCTGCGTAAATATATGGCTGCTCTATTATTATCTCACTTTATGCTGACTATGCATGCGTACTTTTTGCCATTTATCGTTTTTGAAAACTGAAAGTGACAATGTCAAAGAATACCACATGCGATTTGTACTTCTCTCAGGATTTCCAAAGTGCATATTCTGTGCGCAACGAATGAATATTTTGTACGTTAAATGATAAAGAAAAAAAGCGAAAATTGTGAAGAAAATTTCTTGGGTGCGCCTCGCGTATCTCGCGGTCTCTTACGCCAAGGAGACAAGGTAACCACGGCAGAAAAGTTTTATTTTCCTAAGAGCTAAGAGTGTCGAGCGATTCAGGTGCGGCCAGCCGCGACTGTTCTCGCGCGGCGCTTACATTTTCGTCGTGACGTCTTGCACACGGCCGTCAGGTTGACTTTCATGAGCCGTCGAGTCTCGCGTTAAATTTTCCGCGCTAACTTTTCTATATAAGTTTCCCCGCGGACGGATTCCCCGCGCAATCGGACTTTGCCTTTCCTCTTCGCGTCGAGATCTCTTGTTTACTCCAACTCGAGTTCCGGCTCCATTCTTCCGTTTCGCAAATCTCGCGATTACCCGTTGTGATATATTTACGTACGCGATATATTGGGTTGGCCAAAAAGTAATTGCGTTTTTTTCCAATAGATGGACATACATGTCTTGAAATGTAACTAACTTCATTCTAAACCGCAAATTCATTATGTAGGTTAACAACTCACAGTTCAAGCTTGTTTTACAAAAAGAAAGTACACGATTTCGTTAACAATTGTTTCTTTGCCGTCGATTTCAAAATGGAAAATCAAAAAGAACATTTTCCTCATATTTTCTTTTATTACTTCCGAAAAGGGAAAAACGCTGTGCAAGCTCATAAAAAGTTATGTCATGTATATGGCGAAGATGCTTTAAAACTGCGGCAGTGTCAAAATTGGTTTACTAAATTTCGATCTGGAGATTTTAATGTGAAAGATGCACCACGCTCAGGAAGGCCAATCGAAATTGATGATGACAAAATAAAGGCACTGATCGATTCCAATCGGCGTTTAACGACACGAGAGATTGCTGAGAATCTTAACATATCGAAATCGAGTGTTGAAAACCATTTAAAACGACTTGGATACATTAGTAAGCTCGATATTTGGGTACCACATGAGCTCAAAGAAATTCATCTCACTACGCGTATTGACATCTGCGATTCTCTTTTGAAACGTGAGGAAAATGATCCATTTTTGAAACGTATAATAACAGGCGACGAAAAATGGATCGTCTACAACAACGTCAAACGAAAAAGATCGTGGAGCAAGCGTGATGAACCTGCTCAAAGCACTTGAAAAGCAGATATTCACCAAAGAAAGATTATGCTGTCAGTCTGGTGGGACTTTAAAGGTATTGTGTATTTTGAGCTACTTGCAAGGAATCAAACCATTAATTCAGACGTATACTGTCGTCAACTGGATAAATGAAATGATGCCATCAAACAGAAACGTCGAGAATTGGTGAATCGCAAAGGTGTTGTGTTTCACCATGATAACGCTAGACCACGTACAAGTTTGGTCACTCGTGAAAAATTGTTGCAGCTTGGATGGAATGTGTTACCATGATGTTACCACATCCACCATATTCGCCAGACCTGGCACCATCAGATTACCATTTGTTTCGTTCTTTGCAAAACGCCTTGAATGGTAAAACCTTTACTGCTGATGAGGATATCAAATCATTGTTGGAATTGTTTTTTGCTGAAAAAGATAAGAACTTTTTTGAGCGCGGAATCATGAAGTTGCCTGAAAAATGGCAAAAGATAATCAAACAAAATGGACAATATATTGTTTAATAAAGTTTTTGTTTCCCATGAAAAATTCGCCTTTTATTTATATAAAAAAAAACGCAATTACTTTTTGGCCAACCCAATATATTGCGTCCCGATGATGGGGTAATTTTCAACTCGACTGTCCCAGGAGATTTCGTCATTGGTATTATTCAAATGGTTCATGAAAATCGAACGAACCGGCGAGCGATAGCGAGCCGTCGTTTTCGCGCGGTCGTGCGATCGTTTTTCGCCGGCACAAGTCCAAATCGATCATTTCACGGTTTATCGTCGGACTGTTAAGCGGATTACCGGAGCAGGTGGTTGATCAGCGATCGGCCGATTCGCCAGGAAGCTGGACTTTCTTTCGCCGCGCCGTGGGTGCATTAACAACGTATGTGTGTACGTGTATGTGCGGAGGTACGTTCTCTCCATCATGAAACATGTATAATACAAGCCGTGCTTAACCCACGAGAGGCCGCCGCCCTAGATTCCCACGAGAGCCGGCATGTGAGCTTTACTACCTCATCGCGGGTGCTGCACCGCACATGTGCGCGCTCTGAAATTTACAGATATTCATAAATACTCGTTATTTGTAGTGCTACGTGCATGCAGCCTTTAGATCATCACTAAAATATGCGGTGTGATACGTACGCGACGAAACAATCGCTCCATCTTATCGTCACGCCGATGAAATTCGCTATTCAGCGCGTGGCTGTGTCTCATTTCATCCTCCAGCATAATCGTATCTCTATCAGACGCGACGCAAATCAGACGCAAAACCGCCCTCGCAATCGCGGCTCACGAGTTTTCCGCTCGTCAACAAACGCAGATACGTAATCGTTTGCAAACGATAATTAACTGTTGAATTAAACATGCTCAAACAGAGCTTGCGTCGAATTAATTGTTAATGTATGTGAATAAATGGGTTCGGGTACTCTCCCCTCCTCCCCTCCTCGCGGGGGTTAATTCGACGTGCGCGCGCGTCATTAAGCTGTAGACGAGCGCGGGTCCTCGAAAACGCGCGAGGCTGCTGCTGCATTATGCATCGCGTGTGTGTTTCGTCTTTGCAACAGTGCATCAAGCCACGAGAATCCAGAATGATACACCGAGAAAACGCGCTACTTTTCCCGCGAATTTTCCGCGCGCTTCCTCCTTCGAGACGGTGACACCTGTGTCGATGATTTTTCCGTCACACTGACGCGCAAATTAAATTATCTTTGCGCGCGTGTTCAAGTTTGATTCAGTTTCCGGTGGGCGCGCGGATCAGTTTGCGAAGAAGTAAAAGTTCCACTTGGCGAACGGCGACGATGGTCGAGCGAGCGAACGAACGAGGAAATATGACGACTTGGACTAACCGGAGCGCGAATGCTGGCAGAACGGGATGAGGGGTGGAACAGGAGGGAGGAAAGCAGTAAGAGCATTCGCATAATCGCCGTGGGAAAACTCTCGTGAAAAGCCGCGCGTACTTGACTCCATGATTAGTCCAACTCCCTGAACCGGTTAGGATACTCTCGCGGCTCTCCGCTTTGGAGTCTTTTCTATCCGCGCCGAGCGGATGAAGTGGCGCGGAATGAGCGGCGCGTTTTTCCCCTTCGTTTCACTCCTTCCGTTCTCCCGCGCTTCCGCTCGGCGCGAGGTCCGTCTCCCTGCGAAATTTCAGTCGCGTCCTCCTCGAATTCTAATTCTAATTCGCGGATTATTCCCGGACGGGCAATATTTTATCGGGAGGCAGGAGGGATCCCGCGCTCCGCAGAGTCGTGTCGTCTTTAGTAAAATATCCCCGGAAATGGTGGTACGTCCGCGATTTTATTTTCCCCAGCTTGCTCCGCGTCGACGTTTCTCTTTTTGTACATGCGTCGCCTCGTTCGTGTGTACGGCATTCTGGAGCGGCGTTCAATCTTGCGACATTAGCGTGTATTAGCGGTAGCTGTGCAATTGGCATTCTTAGAATAGGTACTCGTTAAGCACGAATATCTCGTGCTCGACGATGCGCCAATTGACGTGTGAGCTGTGGGACTATTTGTGAAACGTTGCTTTCGATTCCAAAAGCCGATATCTGTATCGCAGCACTTCCTCGGCAGTATTTTGCGCGATCAGTCGACAAAACAAGCCGTGATTCAATATCCAATTAGAGAGACACGTATTAAATTTTTTCTCCCTTTTAACAAACGTCCGATTTCGTTCCGCGAATAGATATTCATCCTTATCGCCCGTGGAAAAGTTGGCCGGTTACGAAACGGAAATTCTGAGACGTTCTTTATTCTCTCTCTGTCATCGAGAACTTGCGCGAAAACGCAAGCGGCGGCGCAAGTGCACGCTCCAAGTTCCCGACGGTGATTCTCGCCGCGACTTTCGAGTTTCATGTGGGTTCTGTTTTACTAATTGACCCCGTTTCTTCGGGGCACACCCCCTCGGGCGGCGCAGGGGCGCCGACGTATCGCGTCGTCGTCACGGGCGCTTCGCACGCGCGTCCACACATGCACGCACGTACAGATACATACACACATAGACGCTCGGTTTCTCATTACATCATTCTATTATATCCGATTGCTGGGCGCGCAACGTTCGCCTCCTCTAATCTGATCCAAGGCGTGTCGCAGTTGAGACCGTTCACGTTTGTTCGCGTCAAGGATACCCGTATCTCGCCTTATCATCACCGACCCGCTAGTAATGGCCCGACAGGAAATACTCGCGCTCTGTCGTCATCAATTTTCCGACCTACAAAATTATCGAAGATAGCTTCTCCAAACAGTTCAGCGCGAGCGAGCGAGCGAGCGGAGCCAGAGCGCGGTCTCTATGATTTCGCTCGTTAGTCGGCGCGAAACTGTATGAATACGGCTTATTATTCATTTACTTTTTCATTCCGCTCGCCCCGTCATATTATTAATCTCTCCCGCATTGTATCCTTCTCGGTATCCATTTATCTTGGCCTTTGCCGTGCGGCTCGTTCCGCAAGTAAAAATTGTATTTTGTAGACGAGCAGTGAAATACGTGACCGATAAAACGGAATTTAGTTTATGTAGGTCAAGCTGCTGCCGCTGTTAAGAGGCGATCTGAAACTTGTTTCACGATATTGCCGCTTCTCGTTACGGCCAATCTTCTCGATAGCAGTCATCACGATTGTACTATACGAGTCGCCCACAAATCGCATGCGTGCTTCTTCAAAGCGTATGCTTTTTTTAACGAACCACGAGGAGAGGTTCGTTAAAAACCTCGATAAGCATATCGAATAAACTTATCGAATCACATATCTGCGTAACTCATTCTCATACTTACAACTTCATTATTCCACTTTAATGAAACTTTTTTTTACGGAGACGTTTTTTTGTCACTCTGATCCGTGACGCACGAGACGAGGCGGATGAACTCGCAAAAATCCGAGAATTATGGTTCCCGCTGATGCGCAACCAGGCATCCGAGTAATTTCGTCTTGAACTTGACAAGCAGACAAGAGTGGGAAACGGAATCCGACATGTGCGCGTCGTCTGACATCGCGGTTACGGAGGCGCGACCCGCCGCCGTAATAATTTTCCAGTTTCAAGTCCGTGCGGCCTGGTCTGATAAACACGAAAGCAAGATTTATTACCCGCCGCTGTGCGAACTTACTTTCTCAAGAAAAGGGAGGAAAAAAGAGATGTCGATTTAGCGCGAGCTACATACATACACGTGTACGTCGCTCGTCGCTGCCTGCATCGCTTCGTAATAGTGCTCCGTAATGACACTTTCTAACGGTTCCCTCTTCAGCGAGAGCTGCAGCAGTGACTTTGACTCTCTCCCGGACGATCCCGGATCTCGCGAGACACCGCTGAAGAATAGTATCGACGACGCGTCTGAAAGCAGCGACGCAACTTTCGCGTAAAAAGGGATCACCGGGATCGGGACCGGAAGCGAGACATCGTCGCAACTCGCTCGACATTCAGCGTTCGACGGCGCATGGCTAGCGATGCAGTTTGCAGCGGAGTTTGCAATTTTCGCGAGTGCACTCGCGCGTATAGCGTGTATATGTATATATTTCCCTACTGCTATTTACCCGAATTACCCAAATTATCGTTGAGAGTACCTTTCACGTCACGTCTGCGTTACAGCGAAACGGGTGGAGCACGGCACAGTTGACTTGGTCGGTACGCAAACAGGGAACTCTGTGATTTTCGAGAACTCAGGATCGAGCTAGAATACATCGTCGGTCGTCCACGTGAAAGTGCACCACTTGTATTTTCGTTTGCGATAATAAAAACATGTCTGCTTCACGAAGCAAAACACGGTTTTATTGAATCCTCAACGCAGGAGAGAGGAGAGAGAGATGCACGCTCATTCATCCACTCTCCGAGATCGATATGATATTTTATTATATTTATATACCGCGTTTTTCAAGCTTCAGAGATGGCGCGAGACACAAAATCCGTTGAAAATTACCGCGATCGATCGCGCTAATGTTTATTCTGCAAATATTCGACCACGAATACTGTTGATTGCTCGGGCACTCGGGCACTCGAAGCACTCTCTCTCTCTCTCTTATTCTCTCTCCTTTCTTCCCGAAATAGATAATCCAATGCCGAGCACTCCGCCGAGCAAAAAGTAGGAAGGCAATCCCGTTTGCGACAATACTTTGGCGGTCCCGTGCACGTTTCTGCAAGCGGAGCGACCGCGAAAGTACCGCCGGCAAGGCTCGTCGAATATTCTGCTCGCGATAGGATTTTTGGCAAGCGGCCTACGGTCTGCCGAGTCTATCTCCCAGCGCGTGTGTTGCAGCGTGCGTCGTTTCCGCGCCGAGCAGGCGTTTCGCTCTTGTTGCTCTCGCTCCCGTGGATTTTCCATTAGGAATCGCTCGGATGGAGTTCCCTCGGCTGAGGTCGCCCCCCTCGCCCTCGTCGCATGTTAAATGGACGACTGCTTGAAACTGTGAAAGACTCGCTATAAAAAGATGCCACACGAAGACGTCGTCACCGTCGGAATTATTAATTTCGCTCGAGTTCATCTTAGATCGCGAACCGATCGAATCAATCGCGACGCTCTGCTCAGGCTTATGAAGCTTTCGCAGTTCGACGCTTATGAAGCAGCAAGCTCCCTTTAATCAAGGGAGCAGCGCGTCGTGCATTCATGTGCTTCCGTAGAACTCGCGGTTCGTTGTTGGAACTTGCTCGGATTCCAGCAAGCCTGCAGTCTTCGAGAAACAGTGTCGACAACGAAGGGGAAACGGGATCAGAGTGCAGGTACGACTACTCGCTACTTGTGAGGTATCGCGTGAGCCGGAACGCTCTTGGAATTTCTCTCGCGTGTCTCGCTGAAAAACGCCGTGGAAATGTCGGAAAAAGAAAGAAAAAGAGAAAGAGAGAGAGGAAAATCCGGCCGGGTGGACCACGCGATGGCATAATCCGCGAAGGATTTTTCCGGCGCGGGGAAACGCGCGTGCTTATTTTTTAGCCAGTCGCTGACACGATAAGCCACCGACGTCGGACATACCGGGAGACGGGGGGTTGACAGGGGACCACCACGTCGACGCGCGTTGACGTCGAGGAAATGGGCATGTCAAAAAGGGGAAATTAAACAGAAGACGGATAAACAGCCGGTCCAAGATTAATGCCCGGTACGTGCGCCGCGCGAGGCGCACTTCCGCTCGAGCGGAGGCGCGGCAACGAGGAGACGCCGGGACGCGAAACCCGCGAGCGCACTCGCGAAGATTGGATTCACGCACGGTAGGCCCCACGGGTGCGATTGTTGGTCCCCCTCGCTAGGAAACAGTGGGCGTGCAGTTGGTAGCTGGAACCCGAAACGTCGTCCCATCGCATGCAAATGGAATTGGATATGCAGAATCCCCGAGTTATACGATGCGGTTCTCTTTCGGTTTTTGAATCGCGAGATGACAATCCGCGGTGCTCGCCTTGACGTAACTTTCCTTCTCTCTATCTCTCTTTCTCTCTCTTTCCTATTTGCTATAAAAATATGAATAAAATATTGAGCTTCGTGTAATCTTATCATACAGGATTTTCGAATCGCGATAATATAAAGAATCGACGAATACTTGTCAACTCGAAGCATGTTATAAATTGAGAACGTTCTAATGACGAAAGGATCGCATTAATGGAAACGTAATGGTATCCGGACACAGGGAGAAGGAACGGTATATGCATGGTATATAGCACATATACATAATGTACTGTGCGCGAGGGAGGGTGCGACGACTGGGAACTGGCGAACGACTCGGCAAGATTGAATTTGCAAAGAGCTCGCGCGCGGGCCAAGCGTATAATTCTTCGCCTGGCGAGAGAAGAAAAATCCCTCGTCGCGGACTCGAACTTAGCTGTTAAGGAACTTTTAGCCGTTGGTATTATTTCGAGTTCGCTAGACGGTCCGTGTTATCTACTTTTAGTTACTGCGTCCGCAATGACGGTAAGCTAACAAGAGGCCAAGGGAATGGAATGGAGAAAGAGAGAACGAGATAAATAGAGAGAGCGCCGAGAAAGAAAAAAAAAGCAATGGATTTCACAGGGGATGGATTCGCGGAGGGACATAATTTCCTCGCGCCGGAAGTATAATTCGCGAGCGAGAGTTCAGTTTCACCGGCGCGATGCCAGGCTGGTTATATTACATCGTGACGCCGCAACGGCGAGTTTCGCGTTCTTCTGCGTTCTGGATTACGCAACTTTCTGATAATTTTCCGCGTTTCCGCTGAATGTGTAACGAAATTTAGCCGCGGTTTAATTGGAGCAGCGCGCAGTGCGCGATCCTCAGAATTGTTCGGCGTTTCGATTGTTGCGCAAAAGTTGCGACCAATGCAGTACAGTAGTCGTCCTTTCGCCGGGATCGTTACGCTCGCGCGGGTGAATCGGTTTCCGCTTCGCGTCGCGTTTAAAGAAAACGCCGGTCGACGTTTCGGTCCTCACGCTCGACCGCCGAGAATGTTCTCGGATCCATCAGATTCATCTGGATGCCGAAACACGTGGGCGGCGTCGCGCGATCCACGCCGACGACATCGCCGATGATTAATATCCGGCGCGCACGTGAGGAACCGAAACGTGTCCACGATTCCGCACGTGCGGCAACAGCAGCAAAGAGAATTTCGTAAGGCTGCGGCGGTGTGTTTCGTCGAGGTCGTGGCTAGCGGTTTTCGTTCGGTCGGGGTAACCGGTTCTACCGCGACGGCCGTCCGTGACGTCATCTTACCTGCGAGCGATTTTAAGGATATCGAAGGACGAGCTGCGGTAACGCCGGCAGGTGGAAATTCTCTGCGTATCGTAAGCACGTAAACACGGAACTTTCTCGGCCGAAACTGGAAGGCAATGAAGGCGCCAGTCATTTCGTTGGATTCGAGACTTGCAATTCGCGTCTCGCAAAAAAGCCGAATGCAAACGACGTACCCGATAACCCGTGGACGTCGTTCGCGGGTATTTATGTCATTTATTCTGTCCTTGGTGCACACGTGTTATGTACACTGTTCTTCTTCTTCTCTTTTTTCTTTTTAATCTGAGAATGGTAATGTGGATATTTATAGCGGGAATCGTAATGCGAGATGTTCATGGACCCTCACCTATATGCGCTGGTTTTTCTACATTGCGAGAGATCGTAGACGCGAGAAACGTTTAGCAAGAGACTTTGATACGAGAACAGAATCGATGCGGTTAGCCGCGATGATGAAAATATGAATCTCGAGAAGAGCTTACTTTAACGTTAGAATATGGATATAGATTGAATTAAATTTTTATATCTGAATCTTAACGTACCCAGAGTTTTTAACGTTTAATTTATGACGATCAGAGCTCGATGCACCGATTAAAAAAAAACTTACAATATCAAACTCGTTCGTTCGATCTCGTATCTGCGTTAGTTTTCGGTCCGCTGAGCCGAGAGTGTTTAAACTCGGAAGACACACTTTGGCAGATTCGGTTACCTCGTGGCGTTCATGTTAACAGGATCCCATGGAAAACCGGGGGTATTCAAATCCGGCACTTTATGCATTATTTATCCGATATCGTCCCATCGTCGACGAGGCGGATGGTCAAGGTGGAACATCGATATCGCGTGGAGCAACTTTCCTCGTCGGGGCTTTCGAAGATACCGAAAGTTTTCCTACCCCGCAGCCTCGATATACTCTCGTACGCGTCAACTTTGTCAATTTCCACAGATATTGCTATTCTCTGCTCCCCTTTCACGTATATTCATCCACTCCTTCAATAAAAATTGAAGAGACGAGAGAATCGGACTCACAAGAGCGGAGTAAGCTCGCAATTCGCAAAGCGCCCGTTCCGATCGGGAGATCGTGTCGAGGATACGCTGGCACTTTGTTCGCAGACCAGAATTCGTGTTCGCGCAGCTCGATTAATAGTTGCTCGCCGAGATAATGAACGGTGCGTTTCGCAATACGCGGAATCTCGGAACGCCCGAGAGCCGGCTTTTGCGGCCGCGATCTTGCCTCGTCTCTTGGCATCCGGCCGCGGATTGGTCTCGTGATCGTTCATGTGGA
Source organism: Ooceraea biroi (assembly GCF_003672135.1). Classification (NCBI taxonomy): domain Eukaryota; kingdom Metazoa; phylum Arthropoda; class Insecta; order Hymenoptera; family Formicidae; genus Ooceraea; species Ooceraea biroi. Next base: position 12,340,379 of record NC_039513.1, on the reverse strand, counting down.
TAGAATGCCCCGGCATGCCGCCGCTACCGACAAGCCTGACTGAGCATCGCATGCGAAAAATGCAAGACGCATCGCGTACGCGTACGCCAGGTAGCTAGAGAGACGGGACGATCGATCCGGCGATGCCTCGTTCCGCGGAAAGTGGATTGAGATTACGGGCTCCGTGCACCGGTGCGCTTATGTAGCTATATATACCCACTTAGCTAATAACACGCTTAACATTTATATTAAAGCCCCGATATCGCCGAGTTAAATAAAAGGAACGGTCCAAGACGAGTCGGCGATCACGCGAGCAGCATCTCATCATCGTCTCTATTCCTTCTCTTTCCTTGTGGGGAGAAGGTAATGTCGTGGGACGTCGATCTATGATGGTGATGAAATAGATTGGTGCTCTGCGAATAATGATGAAAATGCTGGTCGGATTGATGCTCGAGAGCGTCGTTGCTCGTTTTCGAAAATTCGGGGGGTAGACACGGGGGTGGAATCACGAGGCGGAACTGTCGATCGCGGGACTCGCGGCAACGGCTTAATAAGATCGATCACGCGAGATAACGTTAACGTTAACCCGCACGTTCGCTTGCTCGCGGCGAAATTTCGTTTAAGTACTTTTGAACTTTCCGCGAGCGTGTGCAACTTGTCGCTTTCTTCCGCTTTTTCGTTCAGAAACTGAGCGGGAGGGGGAGGGGCGCGTTTCCAAGAACCCGTTGCCTCAGAAAGATCCATCAATGCGGGTACGCGGACGACAGACGAGGAGGAAATTAAACGTAATTACACTTTGTTTGCCGAAGGGTCTCGCGCGACCGCCATGCGAGTAACAGTTCCATTAAATTCTTCCTGAAATAGCCGGCGTTATTTGAGTGACAGCTCGCGAGACGGATGGAGAGAAAGTTTCGAGTTCAAGCGAGACAGGAATGCAGAAAAAGGAAGAACGCGAAGCTTTCTTCTTAATAGACTTTAAATTATTAGTAACAATGCCGCGGAGGATCTCGGCTTGCGCTTCGTAATGCGATGTTAAATTCATGCTTGTGTTTGCATACGCGTCTCGCAATAATTACTTACTCGTTTCACGCAATTAGAACGGATCGCGTGATCGAGGACGATCCTCGCGGACGAATCGACGATCATGCGCGCGATTCGATCACGGGTTCGCGGATCCGGGCGTTAATTAACGGACGCGCGAACGTTTCGTCGCGTTTCCGCCAGAATCAATCATCGGTCGTCGTGTACGTGGCGATTAACGGGCTAATTAAAACGAAACCGGTCGGCGGCGTTATCGCCGCGCGGAAATCAGCGCGGTCTTGCTCGCCGTCCCGCCGCGGCGTGAACTTATTCGGTCCGGCTATCCATTAATTACGCGCGCTTAAAGCGCACCGGAAGATAAATGAAAGTCACGAAAGCGAAGAAGAAGAGAAGTCAGGAGAGGAAGAGCGGCGGTTGTTTGCATGCGAGAGCGACGGAGATCGAATTGGAGATTCGAGTCGCCTCGAGTTCTCGCGACGGTCGAGCGAAATTGCGGAGGATTGCATAAGGAGAACGAAAGAAGCTGAAAGTACAGTTTGGGAAGAGACGAGAGCGAGCAAGAGAGAGAGAGAGAGAGAGACAGACAGACAGACAGAGAAAAAGAGAGAAAAAGAAAAAGAGAATGAGTGAGACGCATAGAATGAACGAGCGAGGAATGATGTGGCGCGATGTAGGGCGGCGTTTTACACAACGAGATATTAATTACGGCCGCCACCAATTATGAGTTATTAATTACAATGTAGATCCAATTAGAGAGTTATAATTACGTACTAATTAATGCGTCTAATATAGACTGCGAAAATGCAACGGATCGCGCCGTGAGCCACGCCCGCGGAAAATCCTATCGGATCGATCTGTTTCCAAGCGATCTGCCGGCGATTATTGGCTGAGCTAACAATAGAGAGAGAATGAGAGAGAAAGAGCGAGTTACGAGGAGGTGGGAGTGAAATACGAGAGCAATTAGTCGTGCTCGTCACTGACCGCAGCAGAGGCGTTCTTACATTACGTCGTGCAAGTTTAATATTAAGCAGACCGCGCCACGCGAGAGGCGGAAGCGCGCGAGAATGTTGGAGGAGGGAAAAACGGCCGGAAGCGGAAGTAGCGTGCACCGGAGGTGTGTAACAAGGATTCCTAAAATTCCGGTGCACCCCCACCGGCGGCCGTCCGTGCCCAAAATGAATTTTCTAATTAAGATTCAGTCCCGTGCGCTGTGTGCCCGGCGGTTTGCAACCCCCCGCGCGCGTTCGCGTGCCCTCTTTTATGAGATAATACTTCTCCGGCCGTTTTTTAACGAGAGTAAATTATGCTGGAACTGCGCTCCGCTGCCATTACGTTACGTTACGTTACGTCACGTCACGTGTGTGTGTTTACCATAAAATGTAAATGGCACAACATTTAATGCATGGGTATCAATCGCGAATCTCGCGCTCGATGCATTTCGATTTGGATGATACGTCTGACAAGGGAAGGTTTTTAGGTGTTACACTCGGATTTCAAAAATTTTTTGCATGCAGGTAGGGAGGTCCCCAAATAGAAGAAAAAAAATTAAAATAGCGGCCCAAATGCATATTTGCGCGCTACGTGCGCAATTTTCGATGTTAGGTTATTGCTCAAAAATGCTATTTCCAATCGAATTCTTTACATTTTTTATTTCACCTAATGCACATTTATATTGCTTTGAATAATTTTGTGTGTGTGTGTGTGTGTGTGTGTGTGCGCGCGTGCGTGCGTGCGTGCGCGTATGTGCTTCTGTGTGCATGCGTGTACTTGTGTGTGTGCGCGCGTGTGTGCGTTTAGAAAATACGAGCGTCTAATGTAATCTCGTGCCGCGCGAGCACAGTGCGTATAAAAGGCCCATTGCTCAAAAATGGTATTTGCATCATAACTTTTTTAATTTTTTACTGCAACTGCCAATGCACACAATTTGGAATAATTGTACATTGCGCAAATCGTAGTTTGCTCTTTCTGCGTGATTTATTGTATGCGACTTTAAATAGATTTGATCAGAATCCATAACGAGGACATAAAAGATCTGGTCAAGGGAGGTTTTTAATTCTTTCAGTTTTAATTTTGGTTTTGATTTCTTTTTAAAGCGTTGTGCATTAGGTGAAATAAAAAATGTAAAGAATTCGATTGGAAATAGCATTTTTGAGTAATTAACCTAACATCGAAAATTGCGCACATAGCGCGCAAATATGCATTTGGGCCGCTACTTTTATAATTTTTTTTCTATTTGGGGACCTCCCTACCTGCATGCAAAAAATTTTTGAAATCCGAGTGTAACACCTAAAAACCTTTCCTTGTGAGAAAGATATTCAAGACGAAATATACATCTTCGTATGTCCCTTTACGGTGGACATTTCGTGTCGCGTTACATGTGAAACGAGAGTTGATATTAATGAGAGTTCATCGAACGTTCCTTCTGCCGAGAAACGTTTTTTTATTTTTTTTATTTTTGTACTATTCGAATTTTAATACAACATTCCTCGTTTCTCGTCGGATATTTCATTGCACGATTTTTTGCCCTGACATAATTTAGTAGTTCATACAGTGGTCGGTGGCGCAGAATAAAATAGATTTCGGCAAAAGTGTCTGCCGCGGAAAATCAATGGGATATTTTCCGCATCGCGGAATTTATGCGCCCGTATCGACAGGCGCGGTAAAAAAAAAAGAGCGTAACGGAATAAAATGAGTTACGGTAGCGAGCGTGCAGTTTTTATTTAACTGGGCGCGACTGCACGCGCTCGCCAGTCGTTCAGCAACAAAGTTATTTATTATAATCGCGCTCGGTTAATTAGAGCCATTTACTCGGCCAATTAGTCACGCGTGCCTAGACGCGAGAATTTATAGAACGCCTCGCGTTTCGGAGATTAATGTGCGAGCAGTGGATTTCTTTATATTTGACCGGCCTTCCTGCGCGCGTATAAATAAGATTTAATTGCCGGACGCAGGTGCGACTGCGAGATTAAAATGGACTGACAGAAAGAGACATGCGGATACGTTGTTTACTGGCGTATCGCGCCGGGGAAGGAACGAGGAGAAACTTCAGCGTCGCAAATATTGAAGAAACGGGGACCAACAGCGCGTTTCTCTCGCCGCGCCGGCGAGAACCGCGGCGTATCGTCGTTTCTCTTCTTTGTCGTTACTTCGACTACAATCTCTCTAATTATCCTGGAGGAGATACTTCTCCGCTCGTAACGAACAAACACTTGTAAAATTGCTACGGGAACGACAAACAATGAGGCCGCCGTCGCCGCCGTCATCGTCGTCGTTGTCTCGCTGCTTTACGACAGATGAAACGCCGCGGATTGCATTTCCGAATGCTATTAGCGTGCATTTACGGCGCGTTGTTAAGAACGACGCGTTACCGAAGACCATTTTCTTTCGCGCCCGTTCTCTCCCCGCCGCGGTGTTTCGGCGACGAGTCAAGCGACTCGGTGATTTTGCGTCTCGCGAATTCGGCTGGGCGAAATACCGTCGCACGGAAATCCGAAGAGAACGTCGTGTAACCGGATGGCGAGCGCGAAAGCTGCGTGACGCGCGATCGAATTCGGGCGAGCGTAAGCTGGCGGCAACGCGCACGAGCTCTCGTTCTCGCGGCCTTTTTTGCTCGATTCCGAATCCGGGATTTAATTCGCGTCCCGGATCTCGCATAATCTCACGCGTTACACGGTCGTTCGCTTTTAGGACCGCAACGCGATTGGGCTCCCAGCTCGGCTTGCGCCTCTCGTTTTCGCGATCCGTTGCGTTTGCACGAATCACGCTCGGTTAAATATTTATTCGCGACAGGGACAGAGAGACAGAGAGAGAGAGAGAGAGAGAGTGCTGCCGCTAATACGTTCGTTAAACGATGGAAACCTACGACAGGCGACAGGCGTGCACGTCCGGTTTGCTACCGTTGTTGGTCGACGTTATCGGGGCGCGAGCGACCACGAGACCGATCGTTTATTTTTCAGCGGCGATTGATCGACGATTGTGCGGGGGCCGACAGGCAGGGCTATCGTTGCCGTTAACGAAGCTAATGTACGGACGGATTATCGGCTGCTATATCGCCACGGCAACACCGTCCCGTTAATGGTGTCGGGAAAAGTTGATTAACCCTATCGACTCGCGTCGCGCCGGAGCGGATCGCCGCCGCCAGTGGTTTTGCGCGTCGACCGCATACGGAAGATAAATTGGCTCGATCAGAACGTTTGCAGAGTTAACTATTCCGATCCTTGCTGCTGCTGCTGCTGCTATTGCGCAGATTGGTTGCCGTGCGCTATCGGGAGAATAGAAACGTCGTAATAACGAATCGCGAATAATCTTGCCGAACGATCTCGTGTTCATCGTCGATTCTCTTCGCGGTTCTGCTCGCGCGATACGCTCGCGTAATCGACGCGACGGTTACAAGCACGAGATCTGTATTCACGAGAAGAAATTCAATTACCGATAAAGAACGCGTTGCCTCGCAGTCTGCTCTCCACTCTTCATTGTCTATCTTTGTATTCTTCTGTGCACGCTTTTTACGCTTCCGTTTATCGTGCGCCCCTTTGTGGTTCCTCTTAAGCGATCTGCGCGCCGAGTTTGCCGCGAGAAACGTATTCGTTTCGAAAACGAACGAGGAAATAATAGAATGGAGAGGAAGCCAAGTCCCTCTCTCTCTCTCTCTCTCATCGCACCACGAAAATGCTCTTTTCTCGCAATCGATGCGATAATGATGTCAGCTTCGCTCCACCCGCGTGGGAAACGCGCGTTTTTCACTCGTCGAACCTCCGACTAATCTCGGATTTTCTGCCAGCAGCGTTACTTGCGACGCTTCTTTCTCCCCGCCTTGACGTGCGTGGCGCGAGAACAGGCGAACACGACGGGGTAGTTCAATCGGGATTACTCTCATCGATGGTCACGGCTTATGTACGCCAGACACCATTAGCCGCGACGCAAAAAAGCTCGTCGCTAACGCCGAATTCTCTCGGCGCGCTCGTCCCCTCAAGGATCCCTCCTTCTGCCACGTTCGAGCGAGACAGCCGCGCGCGCGTCGTTAAAGTCACCGTTGATTCATGCCCCTGCCTTCCATATTTTCTGTCCCATGAGTTCCCTCGCACGAGCGTCTTCTAAATAATGCCATTATCCCGAGAGCTCCGAGCGCGGCTCTCGTCTCTCCGGCGCGCCGACACGTGTGCTGTATCAGGAGCTAAAAGTCGAGGGTGGTGCCTGCCGTCAAACGTACGGTAAAAGCGTATTTTACGCGAATTGCAGGAGAGAGGAAGTGAAAGCACTCGGGGAACCCGTAGACAGGATAGAAATAGGAAACGGTCTCCCCGTTAGTTGCTGAACGTTTGATTTAACGCCGAGCACTAACGGGGAGCCGGGCTTACTGCCGGTCCGCGTCTTAAGGCGGCGCAATTCTCCGCGCGCGTACAAACTTAATTGAAGGGCCGATTGAATCGGTTCGCCCGCCTACTCGCTCGCTCGCTCGCACGGGCGGACTATCCGCCTGGCAGTCCGAATAGTCCGAATACACCGTGGGATTTACGGAGTCTCGTGTAATTCCGCGCGCGTCAGACTAATCCGAAAGTAATTCCACCGACAGCCCGACAACTCCGCTGCACGGCCATCCTAATGGATTCCCCCCCCCCCCTCGATAATTGTAAATCTGTTACGTTCTGCAGGGGCGCAACAGAAGAGTGACGCTCTTCGTCTCGGGAGAAGGGGAGCGTCGAACAACGGTCGCGCGCGCGGATCGATCGATCGCGTCGATCGGATCCGCCGGGATCCGCGATTCAAATTCCGATGCGCGCAACTCCGCCAATCTAACTTGGCGTCGCGGCCTCCGTCCCACTTCCGTCTCGGCAATGACTCAATTACGATAACTACCTTCGACCCGAGGAGAAGGCGCGAAGGGGAAAAGTACCGGACAACCGAGTTATTAAGCACCGAGGAAAATTCCGAGTGAACGCCTTCTTTGCAAGAGTCTCCTTAGACAAGTCGCGTCTGTAGCTTTATATCTGTATGCCGCGTCTCGTACATAGCATTTCAAATATACATCTCGCAAAAAGAAATGCTTGAAGCCTGATAATTATTTTTAATAATTATATTCAAGAAGAATCGGAGCTGCATCGAGCGCATCGCTTGATGCAGATCTTGCCTCTCTCTTTCGGAGTCGGTTATTTTTGCGCGTAACATTGAGATCGGTGAGGAGAACAGCACGCCTAGTCGTGCTCTAGGGTCTTAATATTTTCGCGCTGAGGCCATCGATATTATGGTAGGCACCGAGGAGGATCGGTGACGTTTGGAAGCTACGGCGGCGGCGGCTGTCTCTCGCAAGATATTTAAAATCCGGCTCAGCTGATCGGGAGCTCTCCGGGCACTTGTGGCGTTTACGTGCGTACACGCGATGTCTATTAATGGCCGCGCGATTAAAACAGGCGGTTACGCGAGCATGCCGCGACGGAAATAGACGTGAAGCAAAACCGGTGCAAACCTATATTCCCCTCTGTGTCCTTCCCGCCCGCGTTTCGCGTTCCTTCCCTCCCTTCCTCTCTCTTTCCCGCCGGCGAAATTAACGCGAATCGTCTCAGCACGCGCCGATCGTTCTCCGCTTCATGCCGGAATTATTATATATACGTGCATACCTGTTTTCGTAATTCGCGGATGCACCGCGCGTATTTAAATATAATTTATCCACCGGAAGAAGACCGAGGCTTTTCGCTCCGCGAGGGAAAATAAAAGGAAATAACTCGCCAGTGCATCTCTCTCCGCACTTCCGCTGTACTTCCGTAACAGTAACGGTATTATTTTTATCTCGGCGAACTGTTAATCACGAACCTCCAAAGGACAAGGTTTTCGGTAGTGGCCAATTAGAATGCAGCTGCTCCGCGATTTAGGCTCTTCACGAATTGACAGAAATCCGCTCGGTGGGTAACCCGCTCTGCGACGATCGAGGCCGCTTCGGCGCGCCAGCTCCATCCGATTGTCGACGCCGCTCGATGCGATCGAGCTTAATTAGCTGGAACCCGGACCCCCGTGCTCCCGATTCACTCGTGACCGTTCAGAAGCTCGCGCTGGTATCCTCGACATCCGCCTTCGTTAGGAGCGGAGCATCCGCGCTGATTCTTAGATTCTCTATGCCGGTCCAAGTTCGAGACACAGTCAGGCATTGTGCGCGTCAACGCTTCGTCCGACCAGATGAATCTCGCTGGCAGCGGCGCTAACGAAGTATCTCGCAAAGAGCTGATTTTATCCGGCCACTTCGATCATTATTTACGTTGGCACGAGCGCGCGTCAACTCCAATTGTTAATCACGCGGATCCACCGAGCGCTTTGCGAACTTTTCCTACGAATTTCCACGTGACTTTCTCGATTTCGATCTGCCTGATTGGCCGGGAGTCCGCGATATCTTGTTGGTTTCTCGGCCAAGATGTGTCCTGTATCTGGCAATTCCGAGACTCGCTCGCTCTCTCGAAACTTCCCTGGAAGCGGCGAGCTGACCGAAAGCGGAAGCGAAGAGTCCCAAGCGGAAACTTACGAGTCTCACGGGTTTGTAAAAGCGACCTGATAAACTCGGGGAAGGCGAAAGGGCGCGGGAGGGAAGGCAGATGTGCCGAGCAAAGGCGGAGAACTGATCTGGATTTAACGAGCCTGTCTCCGCGAGTCTCCGTCCTCGGTTCCTCGGAATCGACGCCGCGAAAGTTTTATCCCTTCGTCGAAAGCTGCTCCTCGGACTTCCGGCGGAGGTACCGGATCCGAAGATACGTCTCCGCGTGCACCGTCTTGCGTCTGCACTGTTATATATCCGGTTTCTGGGAAGAATTCGATTTGGAGTCTTTTCTTCGAAGCCACCGGCAATGACGACAACGTGTGGTGCTACCGTTTCCGGCAGCAAATCTGTTACTCGAGCGTCGGGATAAATCGGAGATTAGGCAGCTGTGGCCGGAGCCTTCGATTCGATTCGATAGAATCCCTGAGTATGACGCGATAAGAGGCAGGCAGGACGGCAGAAAGCAATTTTGAACCCGCGCGCGGATTATCTCGGAGAGGTAAAATCTTGCGCGTCGGTCGGTTTTCCCTCGGAAAATATATGCCGATGTGTTCCGTATATCCGAGCGTACGCGCTCGTATCGTGTGAGTAGTGTGCCATTCAGCGATACGAGGGAACCAACACGGTAACGTTTCCCGTATAAATCAGCGGACGGAGGTAGCGCGTATCTTGTGAAATTCGCGAGTATGCGGGGGAAATTATTTACAATTTGCAAATTCCTCCGCATCCGGCAATCTCATGATGGAGGACTCTCCTCCAAGATCTTTATTAAAACGGGAAGAGCGCTGTCGCGCGAGGAGCAGTGCCAAGGGTCGATTAATTTAATTAAAACAATTATTTATATCGAGGTGCATTGAGTTAATTGCAATTACTTTCTGGCGAATTACACTGACGGCGAATAGCGCACGCGAATAGTGTGATGAAGTCGCTCAATTTAGCAAAACGGGCAAAGTCCGATCGCATCGTTGCGCGGATTAATACATTTTATAATTCATGTCACTCGGCGGGAATTACGCACCATTTCTAATAGGCTAACATTTTTCTCGCGCGCGTGAAACGTTCGCGATCGATCTCGTAATCCCCCCGCTTCTTCCGTTTAGCCTTCGGCTTCCGCTGCTTCCTTTCGCGCTTATAAAAGAACCGGCCGCCTATAATTCCGTAAACGAGTTCGTTTTACCATCAACTAACTTTACTCCCGAGCGAATTCGATCTCCTTGCACCACTCCATCCTTCCATCCTTCGTCTCGTCCATCTCACCCCGACCTCGGCATCTTGCAGTTCCTCGTTTTTTCCAAACAGAAACGAAATGTTTGCGCAAGGATTGAACGAGCTAACTGGATACCTTCCAGATGATGAAAGGGCGCCGGAAGCTGGATGTCGCGCGCGCACGGCCACGGAAAATGGAGATGGAAGACGCTTTCCTCCCGTGTAATTTGCGAGATATTACAACGGCAATGTTCTCGCGAGTGTTGTATTTTCTTCCCTCGGAACTCATTATGCACCAACTTTCCCGACGCACATTGCTACTTTCGCGTCTTTCGCATCAATTTGGGCATAGGGGGTGAACGGAAGGTTGGGGAACTTTTCCTCTTTCTCTCTCTCGCTCTCTCTTTCGAAACCGATTGCGGAAACTTGGAAGTACAAGAGAACATACCGAAACGGAATGGCGCTCCTTATGCCGAAGATAATTAAAGCAACAGTCTCCATCGGTATCGTTTATTCGGTGGATACAGCCTTCTCTCTCTCCCCCCCCCCCTCTTTCTCTCTTCCTCTACGACTTGTTGCTTCGTTTCGAAACTTTCCCAATTAGCGTAATGAGATGCAACAGCGACCCGTCCAATTTTAATCGCGTAAGAGATAAATCATCTCCGCTCTGATTTTTGTATTCGGGATGTGTTTTATAATCCTTGGAGGTCCGCTCGCGCGCGCGCGTGTGGCCGTATTAGCGGGTTCGTTTACGGGCATTCCGCTATCGGAATACATGCCGCATGCCCGGTGTGTCTCTAATTTCTCGTTGCGCGCATTATTATGGTCGCGCGATATAAGTTCTCTCTTTGTCTCTCTCTCTCTCTCCCTCTCTCTCTGTCTCTCCCCCGTGCGATGTTACTAATTCCATTATATTTCCAATATGGCCGCGCGGTATCTCATAAGGCCGCATATTTCAACGTTCTAACTTGGGAGTTGTAATTGCAGTTCGCGAGCATTACTTGCAGTCATAAATATGGCTCGCAAGCGTGTTGTTGCTGTAGCGTATTAGCCACCGTGCGCGCTATTTACCGGGACGGAACGTTGACTGATCGCATGTCAACCGAGCGCGCGATTATCGTCGTCGAATCCACCGCGAATCCTCTCGCGAGAACTCTCTCCGGTTGCGGCTCGTATTTCTGATAAATGAAAAACTGATGCGGTATCCGCTGGCTCGTCGAATTGACGCATTTTGTAGATATTTTGAAATTTTGAGGGAATTAAAACCGCGCACAATGAGGGTTTAATGTAATTTGCGGCAAAGGGCTCCCGACTTTTTTCTACTCTGCCGCGTTCATTTCGTATCGTTAAATCATTCGCGCGTTCAGGGGATCATTTTAATGTAAAATTTTGACATAATAGGCTCTAGGCTATCAAGCCTTTGTGGCTTTGGCCGTTACCGTAATATCATTATGTATATATTAACGCAATGTATCAATTCTTGACAAGCTATTTATGGTCACCATACCGCCATTCGCGGTACGCACGATCATAAAGTGATCTGTCACAACGAAGCGCAAACACTGCGGTCTCTCCTGCTGCGGCAAAGGGAGCGAGCGCTCATATTTGCGGGCGAAGGTACGCTTTGCAATTGTCAGCGAACTTCCAATTAGCCCATGTGGATTGAACCGCTTCGCGGGACAATTCTTTGGTATCCACTGGACGAAACCAATCATATTATTCGCTCAATCGTGCAGAGAGGTGAACAGCTATTTTCGTATTCTGTCAATGGTGGGTCTTTAATTAATAGATTTGTAATTATTAGAGCGATCATTCGACGTGGCCGCAAAAACTCACGATCGAGAGAATAATTGATGTGATGGATAACGAGCCTAGAAATGGTTCGTTAATTCAAGAAGAGGATAATATTGGCAGAAAGAGAAAGAAAAAGAAAGAGACCAGTATCGCGAAGCAACAGCGAGGAACGTTTGTTGCTATTTTACACCGTTTGTTAGATAGGTTACTGTGGAGGTAAAAGGATGTTCTACCAATATAGTCATTCGGTAATCCGCGCGAGAGATCCTCGCAGCCTGGAGGAGAGACAAGGATCGCCGCGTCGTAAAACACGGTGATCCAGCGATATGCTAAAGTTATTCCCGCCGACAGACTAGAGTACGGTACGCGCCACCGTCAGAGACGTGCGATAGCTCGAACGAGTCGTAAATGTGCCACGGCGGAACGAGACGACGCTAAATTACCGCCTGTGTGCGATCATCGTGGAGGCGAGCCGTTTAAACGTCCCGGCGAATATCCCGCCGACTAAACCGCGATTATAGTATTATCAATTTCGACGATTCCGAAACTCGCCGACACGCGCGTGCAGTAGAAAGAGAGAGGGAGAATCTCGAAAGACTAACCATCAAAATAGAAACATGAGTTAAGAATAGAAATTTTTTGTCGTCACCATCGATATCGCGCAGTTTAGTTTCAAGAGCAACAATGCTCGATCGAGACGCCAAGGATTGAATTTCGGGGAAAAATCAAGGGTTTTTTCGCTGATCCGCAAAATTGTTACATTATGCATATTACTCGGTGAACTAACGTGCTTTGATGCGCATCAAAGCGAGCGTTGCGCGCGTCGAGTTTTACACGAGCAACTGTACGCTTTGTCGCATTATTGAATTTCGACGTGTTATCGGTAGTGATTTTGCGGTCGGTCGGTCTTGATGGTAACGAATAGCGGTACAGCGTGTTGAAAGATCGATCGAAAGCGGAATATTTCATAAATATTACACAGCGATGGACAACGCGATGGACAAGTTGAAGCCGCGCGTGCTCGCGGCTTGAAATTCAAGCGCTCGTCGCGCGATGAGCGATGAATATTGATTGCATTTTCGTATTTATCATGCGCAGAGATCTGTGTAATTAATTAGCACCATGGGTACTGCGCGTGCACGGCGTCCGTGTTAACGGGATAAACGTTCATAACGGAGGAGGAGGAGAAAAGGGATGATCGCCGCGGGTTATGAGTCGTGGCGGTGCTAAATAGCGCACGACTAATTAAATTGTCACCGCGGGCGGACGCCGCTTTTATTTTGCGTCAGATCGTGTGGCAAACACCCCCAAAGAGGCGAAAGAGAAACTTCCTCTAGGCCGGGGGAGGAAGCGTCGTCCAGCGAGGTCTCCGCAAAAATCAATTGCACATTATTCAATCCCGATTCCTAGTTCTGGAATCAGCTTTTATCGGCCGCAAAACGTAGAAACTATCACCGAGTTACCGTGTCCGGCTACCGAGTCTTTAAACGGCAGACTCTCTGATGGACCCGGCGGGTGTGCGGCGGGGATTTAATCTGTCTATCAAAAGCTTTAACGAGCAATCGGGGCGGGGGTGGAGGTCCTCATCGTTCCTGGTCGTAATTAACTCACGGATTGGTAGCTTTCCATCCGAGAGAAGCGCGTCCACCGTCTCGTTCGCCTCGTAATAATTGCCTCCGTTGGTTAACCGTCTCCGTGAGGGCGGAGAATCGTCCCCTCGAGATGGGAACGACGTCGGCGTTCACCAGGAAGCTTCAATTAATACGAATCCGCGCGGCTTGTCGCGCAATATCAAACGGATATTGGTTACGCGATCGGTACCATCGATGGTACCGTATGTATCGTGACGAAACAGTTTGCTGCGCACCGTACGTAAAAATCAACAACACGAGATGTTCATGGAGGAACGGTATCGCGATTTCTGCCTCTGTGCTAGATGGGGCAGATTTCTACAGTGAATGGGTGTTCGTATATCTGACGTACCTACTTCTCTAGAATAGTGGCAACTCCACGTGAGTTACCGGAAAATAGCGGAGGGTAACGGCGCGAAACCCTCTCGGCTCTCTCTCTTCCTCTTTCTTTCTTTCTTTTTGTATCGATCGATTTTTTGCGAGCGGCAATTCGCGCTCGTGTTTCGCGTTTTAGTGTTCGTCCATATTAGTGAGACGGGGGAGAGTAGTGCCCTTAACACGCGTTTAAGGAGGCCTCTCTTTCGCGCTGACCGCAAATGTACGACGGGAAAATCCACCCCGATGCCGCCACCCGTATTTCTCGCCAAAGTTCGCGAAGCGGCACGTGGGAACTCGCGCACACTACGCGGGAGTGCTGTCGCTCAGGCAAGAAAATGTCCCTGCCCGCGGAAGCTTCTCCTCGACAGGAACCGAGGCTGAGTTCATTAAAAGTAAAATTACGCTGAACACAGTTTGCTCTTTTTTATTCAATTCTTTCGGAAAACGCATTATGATGTAACGCAGAAATAACAACGTTGGAGACGGAACTTTATCAGCCCTGTATCTCGCGCGATGAATTTCTATGACACTTAATTGCGACTGCGAGATGATAACGTGAGCAGATAACGCGCCACGCCGTTAATTTACAGAGAACGCCGTGTTCGCGTTAACGCATTCGGCGTGTCATTTTTAATGTCGATGACGATGATCGATTTTCGATGCACTCCGTTCTTTGAGTCCCGATATCCGCGCCTACTCGTCTACCCCTTTTAATGCCTCGGCTCTCTCCCGTCCCCCTTTCCTCTCCTCTCGGTCCCGATAAAGCCGAGCTTAATCCGACTATTAGATACTTAGGAAAGCTGTCGGCTTCCTCCAAGCGGAAGTCAACTTCGAGGGGAGGGAGGATCGATAGAGTTGGCTCCTCGTCTTGTCCTTCTTTCTCGTGAGCTTTCTTCAGCTTTTCACCATCTCCCTCTCTCTCTCTTTCTTTCTCTGTCTTTCTTTGCCGCTCTCTCGCATCGTAATTGGCACATGTTTTAAGGTGGATCGGCCGCTTTCCACAGCGGCTTGTTCTAAAAACAAAAGCAGCTTTCATGGTACGAATGGCCTTTTCTTAATCTTCGTACGAGTCGCTTCTCTGACCTCCGAACCATCATGGCAAATCCGATATCGACGACTGGGGAGCTCGATACTGCGGATACTGCGGTCGCGCGTTTCGCAGTTGCAGACAATTCGTATTGTCAATTTTTCAAGACGAACAAGAGCCCGTGGAAATCCGGGAAAATATAAGAAACAAGTTCGCCACGCGCGAATATATTCGTGATCTTACGAATCTTACGGTCGCTACAAGATCGTTTGCGCTTCGTACTTAATCAGTGGCCAATACCATTGAATCTTGTGGTAAAATCTTTACGACGAGATTGTCTGATTTTTTCACGAGATCTCGATTACGATAACTCGATTGCAACGCAAAAGTGAACAGTTTCGTGCGATTCCGTGCTTTGCGTTTCTCGCAGCGCAGCATAATTAACGAACGCTATTAAAACGAACGCGAATCATGATTCTCGGCGAGAGATCAAGTGGACGGCGATCCCGGAAAAGCGCGAGAAAAAGTGCACGGCATAAAAATTGCACGCACGGGGATGCATCCGCGGAATGTATCACATCCCGCAAATTTCACATGCGTTATGCAATCGTTACAGTTCTGTCCGGTTCCAATAAACGGGCGGCGAGCTCAGTGGAATCCAAACTATTTCACCGGACGTCATTGCGCGAGATGTAACGACGCCGCGTTTTGCTCGATGAACGCTAGAGAGATGCGACGCCGCGAGGAGGCAGCGTGGAGGAGTATGTAATCTCTCAAGCGGCGTGCAATCGCGCGATCATCGATTTCCGATGACATTGTCTCGGCGACGTGATTTTTTAATTAAATCAGTCGCGTCATCGCGTTTGAGATACGTGTTGTATGCATAAAAAAATGAAAAAAAAGAAAAAAACGAAGGAGAGGGAGGGAAAGAGAGAAAAAGAAAAAAGAAAGATCCATCCGCCGATGGTCCACGACGACGGACCAAAAATAAAAGAAAAACTCGCACAAGCAGAAATAAAATCCGCTCGCGGCCATCCGATCTGCAGTGTTGTGTCACTTGCAGAAGCAAGAGAAAGAAGTGAGCGCGAAAAAATTGTATCGCGCGGGAGACATAACGTTAGGGGGAAACCTGAGGCGCATTTTTACAAAAGTTATACTAGCATCCGTAACGATCTGTTACGTATCGGATTGCGTGGAGCACCGCGACGACCACGGATTAATAGCGTTTCCGAATTGTTGTGCACGGTTGCCGGAATAACGTGAAAATAATATTTAATCCCTCGTGTACTCCGCGAGAGAACAGAACGTTTCAAAAATGCCTCGGTGTATCATAAATGACTGTGGCTGCTTCCTTTTTTTTTATTTTTTTCTCCTCACCGCAACCGCATTCGGTTATTTAACGACCAGGAGAAACGACCGTCGTCGTTACTGACGTAACAGTGCAGGAAGAAAAAAACGACAACTGGAAAATGAGTTTTGCTCGAAGGAAAAAACGACAACTGGAAAATGAGTTTTGCTCGAAGGCCGACGTCGCTCGGAAACTCGTCGTGGGCTCGGTTAAATCATTCCCAATGACCTAACCAGTAATAATAATTATATGTCTAGGTCGCGCGACTCGAGTCGCCGGGTTTGCCAGATGGCTCGATTCGTGCTGTGTGCGGTAACGGCTATCGTGATTCGCCTAATATTATAAAACACGTTACCGCAACTCGCGCAATCTCGTCTGTCCATCCTGGCTCGCGTTTCATCGCGAAAGTGCTCTGCAAACTGTGCGATGGGATTTACGTTATCGCGGGACATCGCGCGGCTCGTTCCGTGGTCCACGGAATGGATGCGCCGGGATGCATCAGATAAGCTTGATCCTCCGCGATAACATGAAACCTCCTGTTTTGACGAGAAACCAACCAACGCGCGGAGAAAGACGCTCACCGGTCGCGAATTTCCGTGAGCGTGCTTTCCTCGTCTTGAACGTAACGCACGCCCCGTTCATTGATTAAAGTATAAGTTTGATCGCGACTTGACATTGCGATTGGAGTGCGAGGATGAATTTCTGGAACCTCGCGAAATGCGCGCGCGACCGCGATTAAGTGTGTAGAAAGTTACACTATTATAACTGAGAAACATTACTCCGGGTTAACTAAGCGACGAGACCGCGTTTGGCTGAAACTTAGCATCGGAAATTTGTAACAACTTTATAACTACGTCGCGAAAACAAATTCAAGTTCCAATCATTTTGCCGCGTTGTTCGCCGGCGAACTTGTCTATCTGCGCGCCTTTTCCATCCACCTTCACCTCGCATCCGTACGTGCACACACACTACAGTGATGAGATTATCAAGCGACGCGGTAGCGTCGCGACGCCAAGTACATAAAGAACAAGGTTCCGAGCAATGAGAGCCACTGCATAGACGTCGCGCGCTACCAAGTAGCTTATCCGGAATTTCACGTCAAATTCATGTCAAATAAACTTTTGATTACAATATCTCAGGAACTAAAGACGTAATGAAAAATCTAACGATACTTTATTAACATGATGTGGATGCAAGCTTTCGATTGCGACCACTTCGAAAAAAATTGGTGCATTCCATCCTCAGATATCGTAATCGTATGCTAAAATTGTGACTTTCATTCTTCTCCAGATTCAAGTTCAGACTCACGTACGTACGCTCGCACGCACACAAGCAAAGCGAGTTTGTCCCTAAAGGCGCGTTCACATACGTACGATAGATTCACGTCGCCGGACGACGACGGCGAAGACGTTGCACCACGTCGCCGAACGGCGACGGCGAAGACGTTGCACCACGTCGACGACGACGACGTTGCACGACAATATCCAATCCAATAAGTTCATTCAAGCGACGCGGTAGCGAACTAAACAAAATTATCAGTATACAACACTTGTATCCGCAATATCCATAGAAAATAAAAAACTCTTTCAAAGATAACTAACAGACTGATATCTTTCTTCCTTTCTCATTCTCCACGTATGCCCGGTTTTTTCATACCTCTCAATAGCTATCTTCCAGATAACTAAAAATTTATTTCTTCATTGAAACCTCTGATTAACGTATTTAACAGATAGCTATTCTTCATACTACTCACTTTTGACACAGTGTCTAGAATGTTATTATAAATTACCATATTCTGTCAGGTTACAAAGGTAAAGAAAACTGATTCTACGAGATATCTTTTGGATAAAGTTATCGAGAGGTGAAGAAATTGGGCGTTAGTACATTATGTATCGGATCCAGTATTGCAGCATTAATGCAAACCGGTAAGATAGTATAAGATAAAAATACATCAATAATACTACTACATTTTTGTTAAAAGATAATTACAAAAAGCAATGAGATCATTAAAAAAATCTTATAAAGATAAAAAAAGTACGCCAAGTACATAAAACATCTCACCTTGTACGCAACAAAAAGTTTCAACTGCTATTTATAAAAATCAAAACTAAATATGAAATCAATAGTTAACTAGCCAAGTACCTCGAAGCAATTCAGTTTGAGTATTTTATCCAAATGTTTTCCATGCATACTCTCTTATCACATGACGACATTGAAGTACTTGGCGTGCCCGGGTCGCATTAAAACATGTTGTCCTACCTATAATCTGTACTTTACATGTAAATTATGTGTATCGACTAAGTAATGAAAAGAGATATTTATAATCACTTTCTTAGTCTGCAAAACTGTAAATGTGTTCATTTTATTTCTAACAGGATTTGTGAGTCATTATTGAAAATCAAGATACAAAATACAGTACAAATCAAGATGCTGTACAAAATAAGACTTTTAAAAGATATTTATAAGAAGACATGACCACTGCGACACGGGCACGCCAAGTACTTCAATGTCGTCATATGATAAGAGAGTATGCATGGAAAACATTTGGATAAAATACTCAAACTGAATTGCTTCGAGGTACTTGGCTAGTTAACTATTGATTTCATATTTAGTTTTGATTTTTATAAATAGCAGTTGAAACTTTTTGTTGCGTACAAGGTGAGATTTTTTATGTACTTGGCGTACTTTTTTCACCTTTATAAGGTTTTTTAATGATTCTTTTCACGAGATTCAATTTCGTACGTTCCGAGTCGGCCGGTTATATTTATTCGGGCATTTTGCGTGGCAACCACGCGGGGGGATATTTTTAACGCGGTCGACACGCTCTCAATGGGCGCACGCGTTAAAGTCGCTCGTTTATGCGTTATATGCGCATTCTATTTTTAATTGCAACGTCATGGAGCGATTACGACATGCTGATTTATATACCCACACGACACACACGGACGAACGTACATACATACACGTATTGTTGCCTGACCGTTGAAGGCTGGCTTTAAACCAGATTGCGCAACGCTGGCCGCTGTTGCGAGCGCACCAAGCGATCCGAATTCTTTTCTCAATTACCGGAGTTTTAGATCCCTCGAGCGATTAGGCGCCTCGATGTTCTTATCGCGTGACTACGCCGCGCTTTGCATGGAGCGAGGACGAACGATTGGCACGAACGATCTTGATGGAACGAGGATAGAAATCCATCCGACGAAATCTTTCCTCCGCGCGGATACCCTCGTTCCTCGCAGAAGACACGCGCGTGTTCACACCCAGACGAGATTTTGCGACGACCCGGTTTCCCTGAACGAGTTACCGCGCAAATTTTCGTTTCAGACTGTTATTATTCCCTTATCGAGTTTTAACGAACTCCGCTGCCATGTGACAATTACTCGCGCTCCGCGCCTGCTTGCGCGGTAACGATCCGGTAACGATAACGAGCTAACGCTGGCGAAACCTACAATTTCGTCGTTTGCGTTCGCAACAGTATCAAAGTAGGAGCGACAAGTCGCGTGAGAGAACGAACGGTAAACGATCGTACGGGGAGGCTTGCACGCGTTGTTGTGCACCCTCTCATCTGCGGGGGATATCCGGTCAGCGTGAACAAACATCGCCGGGTGATCGATGATGTTACACCGCTTCGGCGGAACCGCGAAAGGAACTGTCGCTCGAAAAGATGTATGCTCCTCCCTCTCGCTCGCAACGAAAATCAAAAGCCGCAGACTGTGTCCACGATTTTCCTGTCAAAATCACCGTCGCGAAATATGAGGTCCATTCGGTCCAGTCGGATCGCACTGTCTGAGAGAGAAAGAGAGAGAGAGAGAGAGGAGAGCATTGATTCGCAACATTACATTGCAATCGTTAGTAGGGACAATTACAACGAGATTAAAGCACCGTCCGATCGTACACGTGTAACACATTAGAGACATTATTTCATGATTATTCGTATACAGCGATGATTACTCCGCGTACAAATCAATATGTTTCACTGCTAGAATAAATTATTAATGGAGTATCGTTGATGCCCGGCACCCGTGATGCAAAATGCGTTAAATGTCATTTTCTCGCGTGTATTTACATATCCCGAGCGGTATTAATATCATCTGTCAATTTCCGCGTAAAATATCCATGACAATCGTCACGCGGCTCAGCGTCGAGTGATCAATTGTAATTATCACGCCCACTCGTGATCCGCCTGACCCTCTTCGGATGGTTTTCTCCGTTTTCCAGTCTCGAATCTCGGGATTTCCATTTTTCCAGCGGAGAGCTAAAAATCGAGCGAACAACAGGCCTTACGCACAAGGGCATTATCGAAATCTGCGCGCTGAAAGTGCGGGAATGGAGTTCTTGCGAGCACAAAAGCGAATCGCGCTGGCGAACTGCCACTTTATTCTCCAAAACGAGAGAGAGAGAGAGAGGAAGAGAGGGAAAAAGAATGTACGTTCGTTTCGTGTCTCCCTATGCAAATGCGAGGACGGGAGCGCGCGCGCGCGAATATGCTCTTAAAAGGGTGCAGGAACGAGCGCGCCCTTCCGCGAGCAGTCGCGTCATGAATTTTTACTACGACCCCGGCGCTATTAATTTAGGCGAGCACCGCGCCTCGCAGCGTTGGCGCGATCGTGATTCGCGAGAGCGAATTTCCCCGGGACTTCTTCAGCCCCGATCGATTTTTGCGCAACTCGGTTACCACGTTTAATCGCCCTCGCCCTCGCGCGCACGCGACTTAATTCATTTCCGCGCGCGGACGCGTGCACGCTCGTGGGACTGCGTAAGTCGCAATTTATGCGCGGTATTACGCTGTCAAGTCGCGCCGTTCCTCACGCCAGTCAGCTTGATTAAGAGCAGGCTGTACGGAACGCGTGGCAAAGTCGCAAAATCCTCCTCGAGAGGACAGTCTCGCTCCCGCTCGCCCTCGGGAGTTTCTCGATATGGCAATTGCTCGCTCGCTTGTGAAACACCCTGATTATAAATTGTTATAAATTTTTCCGGAGACCACCGGCGCAGAGCGATTCCCCATGCAGAACGAGCCACAAAGCTAGCACGCGTCCAGCGCAAATAGCGACGTGGTATCCATTGATCAATGCCGAACTTGCTGGTGCCAGAAAGCGGAACAAGCTTGCTCGCGCAATCCGCGCGTCGTTTGTTTCTCGCTTGTTTTTAACCGATGAACTGTCCGGTGTCCACTCGGCGCGTAGTCCATCCATTCCGTAAACATCAAAATATCGCGCGCATCGAACTTGACATCGCGCGTGCACCGCACACGTTGCTGCATCACCGAGATCCATCTCCGAGGGCATCCGGACGTATGCATGTAACACCAACCTCGGCATTCGTTTCCTTTTTTTGTTAATTTTCCGCGCGGCTCGATCGACCGTTGTTTACCAATCGGCTATATTGTGATCCGCTGTTGCCCCCCCCCCCCCCGGCCGATTGCACAAAGGACCACCGGATCGATCCCAAGCCGACCAGTGGTCCTCTGGCGACACCCTGGTCACGTGAGAATAACCGCGATTCTCCGAGAGAAGAGATCGGTTCGAGAAAATCCGCACGTGATGGGGTGGCTTATCATTTGCCGGGATTGTTCGGTGTTCGGCAGAATTCGATAAATATTTTTCGAGGGTATCAAAACCGAAGAGGGGATAGTGGCTTCCGGGACGAAAGTTACGCGACTTCACGGGGGGCGATAAAGTACGGTTCGCCAATTAGACGAGGGTGGATTTAATCGTGACGGAGGCGAGCTTGCCCGGGGTGGCCCTTTTGAAAATTCAACCCCTTCAAATTTACCACGTCCCCGTTGATTATACGCGTTCGCGACGTGCGCGTCGTTTTCACGACGCTCGTTCCCGGGGTAATTCGGTTTAGCTACGTGCAAATGAAAATAAAAGGAGAGCGGCGGCGTAAGGGAGACAGGCAGCTCTTGGCAAACGGAAAAACGAGCAGAGGAGGAGAGGGGGAGCAAGCGAGTAAAGCGCGCGAGAAACGATCGTGCTGTTTCACGAATGTAGCGCTATTCTATGCACACTTTTCTACGGAGTGAGTTTCAGGGGGTTACAGGAGGGTTACAGGTTTGCAGAATGCGAATTTCGATGGTACCAGGGGATTCCGGGACGATAAAAAGGGATTGGCTGGAAAGGAGCACGGGATTTTCCACAGCGAGATGCCGCCGCCAATGTAAAATAGTTACGGCACAGCATACATTGTTACAGTGCTCGCGTATGGAACGAGACGTATGTCTTAATTTATTAGAAGTTCACTGAATCTGATTTCGAGCGTGATCAATTTCGTCGTCTGCGATATTTATATCAAGTTCCTTTTCAGGAATTTATTTCCATTCTATTGAATATATTATGCATTTTTTATACGTGCAGCGCGACAGATATTTTCAAGACACAATTGTGTCATGATAAAAACGCGTCTTCTCGAGTATCACTTTTCCACGAGTTTCCATGGTTACGTAAAAATCCTCACGGGAACGTGCATTGTTCATTCACCGCGCGCTTGCAGTCCAGCTTGCGATAAAGGGCAGCCATCACAACCATCGCGCCGTTTCGATAAGTCATATTCGCAAGTTATCGTCCATCAAGAAACAGAATTGTAACGTGCGGCAGTCTATTCCTCCATTATCGATGCTGTACGCGTAGCTACACATTCTGCAAATTTACCGCGATCGTATCTGCGCGCTTAAGAGCCCGTGATGTACATCACCTGATAGCTAATCGAATGCGCCGCGTGATCCATCATTATCGATTCTCCCGCGCGAGCGGAAGGAACGCAGTGCCGTTTCAGCTTAATCGAGCTCGCGCGAGCCGAACAGCCAGCCGTTTCGCCAGAATTTACGCGAGGCGCGTGCCAATTTAAATTCGCGGGGCTTAAAACGGATCGCGAGCGGATTGCGCGATCGCGGACTCGGTTTCTGCGGGCGATGCATATCGCGCATTCCGCGCGCGTTGCCGAGTCGCGTGACGCACTCGCCGAAATACGCACAATCTTCCTCCCCCCCGCGCCGCTCCTCTCGCCTCTTGGGCGTCCGCGTTCATTCATCCTTACGCACACGACGCACTCGCGCGCGTTCATTCATTCATCGCCCTCGGCGATCGAGGATCGCGCGCGAGCGGCGCGTGCGAAGCGGAATGCGACCGCGATCGCGGCACCCATCGCTCAATCACCGATAATGCACGAGCACCCACACACGCGACACTATGAAAACGCTGCTCGCGCGAGCGGCAGCCCGCTTGCGACGGCGGAAGCCGGCTTGCGATAAGTTGATTTATGAACGACGAGGACGGCGGACTTGTTCTCCAACGCGCACACGGACGTGCGCTTATTTATTTATCGTGTCGCCTTTACGCATACCCGACGTCTTTATTTCAATATGAGAATTCGATGCTCTTTTTCTTTCTGTTTCCCTCTCTTTTTTTGTCTTTCTGTCTCTCTTTGTGTGGATCGAGATGAGAGGATGAAGCCGCCACTCAGATGACACTCAGATGATTTATCGCTTTCATCTTGCTTCCTGCTGTTCCTCTATCCCGTAGGAGAGCCGTCGAATTACCGTTGACGCTTGGGACGCTCGGATGCTATTAAGCTCGCGGTATTAGCTACCGACAACGACGATGACGAAGACGACGTTCCGATCGAACAGGTAGCTTCCATCACTGATATAAATAGAGCGCCGGCGTAAGCCGATTCGTGTCGTGAACGGTTTTTATTTCGGTCGATTCGTGAGAGCTGCCGCGGGCGGTCTTCCTGCGCGGAGCGTTATTTCACCAGTAATTGCGAGACTGGTCGATGAGTCGCGCGATATCGATGATTCAGGACGAGTCTTCCTCCTTTTTTCTTGTTTAAGAGTCAATTTACGGGAGGGAGGAGCAGGGGCGAGAGACAGAACTAGATCGCTCGAGGCGGCGGTGGCGCGCGACCGCGAGCGAGCGAGCGAGCGGCGGACGCCGATCGAACAGGTTGGCGCGATTAAAATAGAACGGGGACAACCATCGCTCACACGAGCGTGTTCCGTGGAAGCCCATTTGCCCCGAGACGAAATTGGGAATCGCACGCGATATAAATATTTCCGACGCGACGACTTCGTCGGGCGCGGTAACGCGATCCGCCGAACGTTTCTTCCTTGCGAATAACGACAATTTGGAATCGCAGGGTCTGAAACCGCGTCAATGAGACGATAATCTCAATTAAAATCGAAACGAGCGACGCGCGTTTCGCATTTATCTTCCTTTGCAGCTCCCGGAGAAAAATTCTCGCCGATAGATTCGGCACGTTCCGGAACGTGCACCTGCGCGAGTCCGTGCCGCCTCGAGGCGGCGGGATCGATTCTTCGCGAAAATATCTGTTACCGTGGCACAGCCTTGACACGGTCCCTCCTCGGTAACGACGTCGAGGGACGACGGGAAGCGCACGTTCCTCGCGAAACTCGAGGAATTTCGAGCACGCGATACGATTCGAAGCCGGCCGCGGAATCGAATCGCGAGCGTTCTCGGAGCTCGTGAGTTCTAGCCAGATTGCACGGGCGATAAAACGTGTTTCGCGTGCACACGATCAACCAGTAGCCGGCCGCGAAGCTAATCGCTCTGATTTACAGGCGGCGAGACTACTTGAACGTGACCCGAGCAAATCGCGCCGGCTCGTCCCGTGTCGAGATTATTGCGCGGAATTAGAGGCGGCGCGGCGGCCTTCGATGGATCCGCGGAATTCTCGAAAACGAGAAACCGAAGCCGAGAGCGAGCGACTGCCATCGGCTATTTCTGCTGGCCAGTTGACCCATTGGCCCATTGCACGACGCAGATGGAAACGTCGTTTCCGCCGTGCACAATGTAATACGCAGTCGGCGAATTGAACGGGATTCAACAGACACGAGATACGTCGCGATGCAATCGAACGCACTCCTCTGTGTGTTTGTGTGTGTGTCTTATATAAATGTAATTGTTCGACGCGAAAACCACACGCCGAACTAATAATAATACGTTTTTCCGCTTAATCGGATGGTTTTACCAGCGTGATTCGCATTAACTATTATATCAACGAATAAATAAATTATATGTAATATTATTTATTATATTTAATTGGCGAGATCATGCGAGGTTTCTGTTCGTGGCTTTATTATTAAATTTCACGTGTACGCTTCGGGCTGTTTTAATAAGTTCCAACAAATATTGGCAAGGAAATCTGGCCGGGTATTCTTATTTTACTAACGCCACTAGAACATGATACGCGCACAATGTATTTGCGAGTACAAATGCGCCCGCGAGAAATGTTCTACATTTTTCGAAAATCCGTGTTTTATATCTCACGTACGCGTTACGCCGGGGATTTGACAGATATGCCAAAGATCTACGACGAAATGATAAACTGCAGTACTGTCTTTCACTGCACGTTGCCTCTGGAAAAATCGCGGAAAAAAGTAGTCTCTACTATTATGTTATAATGCCACATTTTAAACGTGGTAATACGGCCGGAACGCTTGTAAATACAGAACGCCGATAATCGATAGTACGTTTATTGGTTGCACCGATAATCCAGATTGCCCTTAATCCGTGTATTCGGATGCTTGAAAATACGCTCGCGCGAGTGGAGTCCGATTGTAAGCAATATTTTAGTGTAATCGTGGTTATCCCCCGTCGTTCCAGAGTTGAAAACGCGGAGGCGTCCGCGGTTCAAAAATATGGGAACGTCACGGAACCGTGTTATCTCTCCCCCCGATTAATTGCACCTGTAAAGAACAGGGAATTGAATTTCCATTTAATACCCGGGTAAAAAAAAGAGGCGACTCGGCACAAAAAAGAAAATAAAAAATTACAAAAAAAGAGAGAATGAAAACGTAGCGGAGGGCACTTATCATCGCTGCGTATCGCGTGGGCGAATTAATCCGAGCCGAGCAATGCTGGAAACACGAAATTAAATCTGTCGTCCTAATTCTCTCTCTCTCTCTCCTTTCACATCGCGCGCGCGTACGCGTTGAGTGCTCGGAATCGAACGCTTCTAAAACGAACGCTTTGCAACGGCGATTCGAGAATAGCGCACTCGCGAGCGAATGAATCTGTTCCAAAGGCACGAGAGTGCCTCGTGAGTGTAACAATATTAATCGTTCCGAGGAATTCTGTGACATTCTCGTCATGGAACGCCGCATGCTGAATTTTTACGGAAGCTGCACGGTACGGAACATCTCGCCGGAATTGCGTCGTTCCAACGGTATCGCTTCATTGCGATAGCTGCGGAGGATGATTTAAGGTGCGATACTTCAAATTTGCGCCCGTGCCAAGACCGCGGCGAGTATCTGGAAACCGTTGCCGCGCGGCAGCCTCTAACGACGCTGAAATTTATCGGCGCGAATTATTTATCACGAGCCCACGTGCCTCTGCTTGTCCCGGAGAACCGTCGCGTTCATTATACCGCTCGGCGGATTCGAAATCGCGCGAGCGACGTCCGACCGATCCTCAACGCGGATCTTGGCGGCTGCACACGCGGTTGCATCGTGCGCAATGATACATTTGCACGAATTAATCGTAAATCACGATGAGCGGCGACGACGCCGATTATTTGCTCGAGCCGAGCCGAGCCGAGTGCATGTCCGCGATGACTTTCCTCGAACTATTATCGCGTCATGAGCGTTTAATTTGCATTTAATATCGCGCGCTGCGCCGTATTTGCGTAGTTGCACCGAGCAACCGAGGCTCGTTCAAAATATTGTCGTCGGGACAATTGTAGCGGCGCGTTGCAGCGAGACGGTAAACGTCGGTGTAAAATAAACCGACGAAAGTTTCGCGGATGCAAAGTTGACGACGGTCGACTCGCGGCAGCGGAAAATTCGCAGTTACACGTTCGAGATCACGTACCGACGTGATCGAATGTGGAACTCCACGGAAGCGTAGGTCGTTCGGTTCGCGATTCCGTAGCCTTTCCCGCTTCGGCATCTGTAAACAATCGTCGGCGCCAAAATCCACTGACTCGGCGCATCTCATCTTCTCCTCGCCGATCGCCCACGCGCGGTCGTGCTAATCGGCTATGCAAATACGCGCGGAGCCGTGCTCTCGCACGCTTAAAGCCGAGCCTAATCCGCCGGCAGAGAAAGAAAGAGAGAGACAGGAATAAAGAGACAGAGACTGGCATTTTAATTGACGGGGATCAGCCCGGGCTACTCGAATCCATTTCGCTATCAAGTCGAGCACTTTCTTCCTAGGCGCGCGCGTGTGAATCAGCGCGCCGGCACGCGGCGGTGATGTCAATCTTTGCTCAGCTGACTCTCGGCGAGATCGATCTCACCTTTGCACGAATAACTCTTGCTCGCGGATAACAATCTCTTTTCGACCTCGCATTCTTTCGAGGTGTGAATGCCGCGTCACCGAAACGCGAGAACGCGCGACCGCCGTTGCATCCAACCGCTGCATCCCCTTGCCGCGAGACGTTATCGCAGCGCTCTGAATCGTTGCGTTACGAAATTGCCGGGATTTATGACTATCAACTACGCCGTAGACGTCGCGATGTAGGACGATCTTGCTCGCGATACTGATGCTTTTCTGGAAGAGTGTCATCACTTTGCGTTGCAGCAGTTTCAGGTTCGTAACATGTGCGTACACGATATTTCATCCTTCGGAGAATATATTCAAATCTATTGGTGAGAAAAGCTACAGAGAGGGAAAACGTATAAATTATAATAATAAAATTTACTATAATAAGCTCAATGCATTTATTACATCGATCTGACTTTTATCACGGAAATATTCAGTCCATTGCGAGTGCGCAATGTTAGATTTTCAGATCGATAAAGCATATCGAGATGTTTCCGGGAGAAAAGTGTAAAGTGCTTCGATCGGAATCGTCCGTTTTGAAGTCGAAACCGAAATTTTACGTTTGTGCTATTTCTCAACGTGCATTATTACGCGTGCGAGCTTGAAAGTTACGTTTATGCGATGTTTCCTTCCGCACTGCAAGCTTCCAGGATCCATTTCCGCCGAGCATAGGCGATGTCAAGCACCACTGAGAACTCGCGTAGAAACGTCGCGCGATTGCGTCTTCGATTATCCAATAAATAAATGTGCTGACAGACGACGAGCATTTTTCTCTTTCTCTCTCCCTCTCGTACTTAATGCTTGATGCTCGTGCACGTATGCGTATAGCTTAATGTATCGTCTCGCCACCCCGTGACCGGCGAATTCCACGGCGGCTGAATCATCGAAATAAAATATCATCGATCGCCATTCGAACGTCAGTCTCCGCGATTCCATTAGCAACGAAGAGCCATACTCTTATTTGAGCGTCGTGACGCATCGACGATGAATTACACGCGGATCACACGTGCCGGCAGTTATACGTGCATTCTTAGGAACGCGATAAGACCGTGCTCTCGTTCATCCGAATGGAATTTTTGGTGCATCCTCGATAACAGCTTCTTGACTGAGTCAAACCTCGCGTCGGCCATCTGTATCACGCAGGAATACAAATCGCGAATCGCAGACTGGTGTGTAAGAGATGCGGCTCACGAGTCGGCGAATCGGCGAGAATTCCGAACTTTGAGAACTTTGAAAAAAAATTGGCGAAATAAAACTTATGAGATTCCGGACTTGAGAATTTATTAGAATTTGTCGTCGTCGCTCCTCGCAGAAATTCTCGTTTATCTCTGCGTACAGGTAGCGTCGCGTTTATAGAAGCTGCACAACTTTTCCGTTCGCGCGCTCGGGCAGGTCCGCGCTTCAAAGCGGATCGAGTTATTTCCTCCACGATCCCGTGCGCATTTTTCTCTACGACGCGGCGACAAAGTATCCAAGTAATAAAGCTACCCGCGCTGCACTGTCGAGATTAATATCCCACGCTCGCCGCGGCGGCGTGTTTCCAGTTGCGATCAATTGGCAGCCGAGACATTACGCTCGCGACGACCACCGGTCGTCGCTATCACGGAATCGCTTGCGCAACGACGTTAAATCATTGCACGGCGATCGAATGCACGTACGCTTGGGCAGACTAAAAAAATACGAGGGACCGCGAGGAATAAAGCAGGAGCGAGTCGAGGGGGAGTCGCCGCATTAATTCTTCACCACGTGGGCTTTCCGATAAATCTCGATCTCGTTCGGGGCGGAAATGCAGTCCACGTGGGCCGCACCTCGCGCAGGCCACGTCCCTTCGATCTGCCCTATATGTTATGCGAATTCTCGGGAGATGTGCGATCAATGCGAGACTCCAACACATGCATTACATTATACATCATACATAAAACCAGGTGTTCACCGATATCGGAACGTGAATCAAAAGAAAACTCGAGCGCTCGTCGAGCGGACGTTTAATTAAGCCGCGGCGGGCCGCAGCCGCACCGCGGAAACTCGCGATAACTCGGGGAAGCCGAGTGACGGAAGCTGGAAAAAGCAAATCGTAATACGATCCAATGATTTATTCCAGGCACGTCGTTCGGCGAGTCGACGCGAGCCGATCGGGAGCAGGTGGGCGAGGGAAAAGAATCGGGACGGAACGACGGCGACGATGGTGGCTGGCAGAACGACGAGAGAGCCACGCTGAGTACGCGGATCGCTGGCTGGACAGGTGAGAGATAGAACCTGTTGAATTAATGTCACCCTCCTGGCATTCCATCCTTCCCTCCTGGAATCGTATTTCTCCCGTCTAGCTTGTCTATTTTTATTTTGCGGTGCGCTGCGCGCGCGCGCCGGATGTTAGTTATTAATTTTGACGAGCGAGATGCGCTATGAAACGGTGATTATCAGATCGAAAGCAGCCGCTGATGCGGCATTATCGTACATGGCGGATTGTCGGAGAGCGTTAGTCTTTCTCTCTCTCTCTCTCTCTTCCTTTTTCTCCCTTGAGCGAGACATTTTCCTCTGTAATTACCGTGTCTGCTCGATCACGGCGGCTCGCGCACGTACGACGGTTTCGCCCGATCAACGTGCCCGTCGCGCGTAATTGAAATTGATCGGGAATTAACGTCGCGACATGTCTCGGTACAGACGCTCGTTGACGCGCGACACAAACAACAAGAGGAAGAAAAGTAAGAAGACGAGGAAAGAGAAGGAGCAGATCCAGAGAGACGCGATTCGAGATTAGCCAGCGTCGCTCGAACCTTGACGTGGATCGCAAATCGAGACGTCAGACGCGAGTTCGCGCCGCGAACTCATAAATTGAAGGGGAGAAGACGAGCTCTTGGGATAGGAAGATGCGCGAGTTCACGGAGAGAGCAAACGTTTCTTCGGGAATAACGTTGTGTAGAGATGTAATCTCGTATCGGGAACAACGTTTGTTGCTCGACTCCGCACGAGCAACTCGAGCGGAGCGCACGAGACTTCGCGAATGAGTAATCACGAAGTTTCATGCGCGCTGACATCGAAAGTCGCTTGCCGACGAGAAACAGAATATTCTACTCTGTTAATTTAATTAGAGATGTTTTCCGAGGAAGCCGCGGGCGATGCCGTCTACGGAATTTTCGACGTTATCGGCGAACTTTGCGAACTACACGGGGATGCGTCGCGGATCGCGCGGCTCTCTCGCCCCTTCGATATAAGGGCGCGAACAATGACAACTCGTTTCGAAGTCGATAAAGCGCCGCGCGGGGTATACACGCCGTAAGAATACAACGCTAGAAGAAAAACGAGACCCCAGCGCCGCATAAAACGCACGTCGATTGCTTTGTCAAGCCGAGATTTATGCGAGTTCAGCATCGTTAGCGACTATCTTAGCGACCTCCTCCCCCCGCCCGGCGAAACGGGGGAGGCAAACTAAAACTCGTAATAACTTAACCGGAAGCCGAGCAACTCTCCTCGCGATCCGCCGCGGAATACTTCTGCAGCCACGCGGTACTCGAAAGCGCAGCCGTTCAATTAATCAACGCGACATCCGCAGCCGTCCGCACTCGCGCTCGACTAATGATGAGTTCTCTCCTCTTTCTTTTTCTTTTTCTTTAATTTAATAAACCGGGTCGCGCTGCATCGTATCGGAATTTCGCGAGTGGCTCGTGCAACGAACACCGACAGGCGATATCTCTCGATGTTATTGATGCGAATTGTGCTTATTAGTGGATTAATTGAAATATGTGTTTACGTAATGTTGCGATCAATGACGATTGAACGGCTCGGCGCTAAATGTATCTCGCTTCGCTCTCTCGCGTAATATCGATACGAGGGGATACCTGGGGGAATGCATCTTGACCGTGGAGTGTTTAATATAGAAATGAGCAGTAGAGCGATCGCGGCGAGCAACTCGCCGTAACTCGGCGTGCCGAAGTGGCCGCGCGGTGTATCGTTATTCCGGGCTCTTCCAAGTTTCGCGTGGAACTTTGGAGCGAGTTCCGGGTCAATAACACACCCACTCTGTCTCTCTCGCTCTCTCGGCAACTTTCGGGAAATCGTTTAACTCGCTTGATTGCGTTAGCGATATTTGACTTCGCGCCAACGTGGTTACGAGCAAACAGCCGCTGTCGCACGTTGCGATGCCACGCGCCGCGAAGCGCTCCGCTTCGCGAATCCGCCTCCTGGTGCGCTTCATCGTCGCGGAAACCGTCCGGATGACGTTAATCCGCGCCGCGCTGCCAAATTGATATTTATCGGCGAATTTATACAGGTACGTCTAGCTGGCGATAGCCACCACGTTGGAAATCACGAAATACGAGAGCAAAAGCGGAGAGGAATATTCCGTCGCCCGAAGAGTATCACTCGCAAATTTATTGCGCGCATGAGCGGCAAATTGTGTGTGCCACGTCCGGAAACGCTTAAGCGAGATGTTCCGCGAGAGTGTCGCGGGTTCACCGCGGAAAATACGCTCATCCAATTACTTTATCCGCTCGACCAAACTCCCTCTCTCTGTTTTTCACTCTTTCTCTTTATCCTCTTTGTTTTATCCTGTCATACGACCAACCCGAGATTTTTCTCGCATGTGCGCGCAGGAGCGCATATTTTTCTGCATGCGTGCGTATATGTGGGTGTGCGAATTTTTATTACTTTCTCTCTCTCTCTCTCTCTCTCTCTCTCTCGAGATCGCACCTTCGCCCCCCTGCTAGATAAGCGCTATCTTTTCAAGTGTCCGGAATGCTGATACGCACCTCCGCGGCTCAGCGCGATGGAATGCGACCTTATCGTCGTGCCAACTAACAAATATTCCGCGTGTGACTAATACATATGCGACGTGTACGCACACACACACTCGACAGAGAGGAGGAGAGAAGGAGGAAGCGAAAAATAACGGGGGAGAGATTGTTCGCTAAAACACTGCCGTGCAAATATTTACCGAAATGTACATTATTCTTTCCCTCCGCTTCGTCCGGCATTTGACATAGTCCCGGCAAATGGATTGCGTTAAGAAAACATACGAGACATGCGAGATATAAGAGGGTAAGGTGGCGGGAAAGGGGAGGGCGGACTTGTAGTGTTTCTTTATTAAACGCAGAGACACGAAATGTTTCATTTATTGGAGAACGCGCTGTCTGTTCTCTCCCTCTCTCTTTCCTCCCCATCTTTTTCTTTCCTGTTTCTTGTTACTTTTTTTTCTTTTAATGGATATTCTGCAAGTTATAGCAAGTTGTTTACGCTCGCGTAAACACGGATATGACGACGTTATTGTTACGGCGCAAACTGCGTTCGCCATTCGTCGTGGTGTTTTATGCAAAAGCGTCGCGAGAAAAAGTGCATTTCTCGCGTTCACCGCGTGCAAACGCGTACGCTTTTCGACGCGCAATCCCTACATACAACCTCCGCATAAATTGTGCATTATGTTTCAGTCGTAAACTCAAGCGGAGCGTTATAATCCAAAATTTTATTGATTCACTACTTTATGTGCTTACTTGAATGTTTTTTTATTTCGCCTTTATTGGACGAGTTCGCGTTTTTCCATCAACGACCCTGCATCACGATGGATGCTTTAGTATCTTAATGATATTAACAAATATCTCATTTCATAATAATTCAATTTAATATGTATGTATGTGTCTTTATTTCTTTCCCTTGGGGTTTGAAAGGCGCTTTTCCGGGGAGCGTACCCGACCCCTTACATCATCTTTACTATAATTTAATTTAATAATAAACGCCATTTTAATAATTAATTAATTAATAAACACACTTTTGACGAATTTTAAACTTTTACGGCGCGTCGTTGAAAATTCAGACGCACGCCGGAGCGTCTTAACGATCGTTCTCTATCGCAATGTCTTCACGAGCACATTACGAAAATACGCGTCCGCGGAAAATAGTTTGGTCGACGAGTCACGCCGTGCCGGACTTTGTGCCTTCATTAAGACATACCGGCGATAAGACGTACGCGCAAATTTATCGTCGGATCGTGATTCATCGTAATGCGGATGATCGATCGCGAATAAATCGGACCGTTGTCCGGCGATTTACCACCGTGCTACGTGGAACGGCGTAATTCATCTCGTGACGAAACACCCAGCGAGCTTCCGACGAAATCGGAGCGAGGCCGCGTTCAATTAGAATTCAATCGGATATTCCGTGTGACAGTGTGTCTCTGCATCTGCTAAATTGTCGTCACGCATCGCGACGCGACAAGCTCCGACGTCTTCACGCGGATAAATCTCCGGGAAACACGCGAGCCTGTACAGCGAAGCGTGCACGCGCTTTCTCCTCTCTCGTTTCGAAACCGTTTCTCGAGCGACACGCTCTCGAATCTCCGCTCGGATCTCCGCTCGTTACGCAGCGATGTTTCAATCAACGACGGACCGGGCAGGCATCGAATGTTCGTTACAATTTTTGACGGGCTCGAAAAATTAGCCTGGCCGGCTTGCGTGTCAGTGTTCGACACCGATAAAAATGATAATTTATAGTTAATTAATATCGAGGTCAGGGACTTCTCACGGGACGCGTATCACCGTTCGAAGCAAGCCGCAGTTACCGCGGGATGCCGTTTGGTCCACATCTCGCGTGTACACATTGCGTCTCGTCTCTCATCTCCTATCTCGTCTCGTTTCGGTTACCGGGCCGGTTCGGGCTGCCAATTAAATTTGTCTCCTTCCGCCGATCGATCGTTAATCACCCGTGTATCGTCGCGTCCTGTGACATGACATTAATCAGTATTACTCTCTCCGCACGCGGCCACGCCGAAAATCGTCGCTCGTCGCAACACGCGGAAGTTGACGCCCGGTGATTTGTCTTAATTAACCATCATTTCGCGGATTTGGTTGCATTAGCTAGCGTCACGCTAACCGTCATCGGAACCGCGCCGGTGGTTTGAACGCGAATCTGCGACCGCGGAAATCGCGATCAGTCACGCCGAATTCTATGATTCGTCACGTTCGCTCTGTTTCGAGCGTGTTAAATCGCTGAGCCGAGGCGGATCACTCGTGTGTCGCGAGATTCAACGTGTTTCTCTTTAAGGAGGCTACTAATCCGAAATTTGTACGTTTTCGTACTTCGCGAAACGACAGTTTCACACAATTTCGAGAATTTCGAGAGATGCTCTTAAATCGAGCTTTACTGCTGCGCTTTACAAACCTCTTACAGTCTCGCGTTCTACGGTTACTTTTCCTTTTTATTTATTGGATTCATCATGGTTGCGCGAAAGCTTGTACGTGTTGCGCGACGCGCAACGTCCGAATGGACTGAAAGGCCAGACGTTTGTTGCGCTCGGACAGAAAAAAAAGAAAGAATCGCCTGTAGAAATGTAATTTTACATTGTGTCTCCCAAGGAACCGCGTTCGTTGTGCACCGCGCCATTGCCGTTGCACAAAGCGACGCATTGTCGAGCGCGAGGTCGCGCATCGCACACGAACGCGAATCGTGCGTGAAAAGTAACTCGTGCACTTGTGTTAGTCACGCAGGACGTAAAATGCAACCGAGATCAGCTGACTATGCGATAAATGTCATAATACATCTGCGACCGTTGCGCGTCGCGTCGATGTTGCGTTGCGTGGTAAACCAGCGACGCGAAAAGCGTTGCCTTGCGACTTTATCGTTAACGTTAAGTCCTCGGGTTCTTCCCAAGTTAAATTTGAACAAGATTTTATCGTCGATAATCCGCGATACGCTGGCACACAAGCGTTCGTTGTGCTTATCACGCTGCTACTTCGTTGATTCTCAATTTCGAGGGATCAAAGCGTGATAGGTGACGAAAGATCACACGAAGAATCTCGTTAAGCGCGATTGCGTCCGCGCGGATTTGTCGAGCCGAGTCGAGCAATCAGGCGACATAAGTTCGTGCACGTCGATTAGATTACACTTCAGTTAGAACTCGGACAGTTCGGACATTATTCTCGTGGCCGCAAGCCACCAGGGGATTCAGCCCTCT
Source organism: Ooceraea biroi (assembly GCF_003672135.1). NCBI lineage: Eukaryota > Metazoa > Arthropoda > Insecta > Hymenoptera > Formicidae > Ooceraea > Ooceraea biroi. The sequence goes on along the minus strand of NC_039513.1, from coordinate 12,305,235 downwards.
TTCTCTCTCTCTCCTTCCCCTTCCTCTCCCGCTCTCTTTATCCTAATTTCGTAGTCGCAATTAGAAGCCAGCAGCCGTGGAAACTTCGGGCCGACCGGAATCAAGGAAGCGGCGTCTTACCGCAAAAATAAACCGCCGTTAATTACGAGCTAATGAGAGGTCGCGGGAGGGAGAGACGACGGAAGAAACGGGCCGGCGCGGGGTCACGGGGGATGAAAGTTCGGGCGGCTTCGCGGAAGGTCGCCCACTTTCAGCAATTTGCGATCTGGATCCGTCGACTTTTCCGACGTTCCCGCATTCCTCTTCCCCCGGAATTACGTAGCAATAATCTCGAGCTTCCCCGGGTCGTCTGCTAATTGCGCTACTCGCCCCGAGTTTTATCGGCGATAATCTCTCGTTATCGGTACCGCGGTATTAATCCGGTAACTTAGACGGATCCGCGATATTTATGGCGGTCGGATAACGCAGCAGATTCCATCCCGGCGTTTTCGCCGTGAAAATGACATTTTGTAACGAGACAAGTTAGCTAAACACGAGATCACCAGACTGATGAATGTTCCGCGGGAGTTTGTGCATCAGCGAACGGAAGAGGAATGAAGAAAAGAAAAGATCCATTTCTGTCATCAATCATCGGCAAGATCCGATCGCGCGAGAGCACGCGAGCTGAAACAGATTGTGCAACAATGCGGCAGACGTCCGGCCAGCTAATGGCGAAACAGGTTAACCGATCGCGGCGACTCGTTATCGCCGTCCCGTAAATTGCCTCGTTACGAGTGCATTTGTAATCGCACGTTATCGGCGTGCACGCTCGTGCGCGAGCGAGCAAGCCGCCGAGCGAGAATCTTCGAGCGTGAGACAAACGTCTATTAATAGGCGGATACGCGACCCGAGTACGAATCGAGAACGCGTCGACAATCCTGCAAGCGGGATTTTTCTCTTTTTAGAAAACAAAATTTTCTGCGAATGATATTTTTGTTCGACCACCGAGAGCGACGTCTCGCCGCGTCATGCATATCGTCTGTTTTAAATATTGAATGTGTTGAAATAGCACAAACAAGCATTATCGATATCAATATATTGTGTACATACATTATTAATGCAACGTGTTACATATTGTACAATGTTGCGCCAGCGTTCGCTCGTCCATTCCGCACCTGCTGCAATCTCGTTCGATTTAATTTCACCTCGATTAAAAAAGACGGTGAGTTCGCGATCGCCTGATTAATTCAAGGGCCTCGGCCGACTTTCGCAGGTCGCGGTAAGTCGAAAGTTCCATCAGCGTCCATCGCCGTCGAGCGGAAATGGCTACCACGGCGCCGGCCGTTTTCTCCTTCATCTCATGCGTTTCGTTGCGTCGCAATCGCTTCGGCCACTTTCGCAGGCGAGTCCAAGGACCGTGGCACCGTTAGGCAAATATTTTATTAGAACGCGCCGCTGGCGGCACTCACTCGGGATTTACATACATTATAATAAGCAAACAGAACGCGAACGTGTGTGATGCCGTTCGTTTGTTTCCGGCATAATTGGCGAAATAGTAAAACCGGGCTCTCGCAATCCGTTTGTCACCGCAGCTGATTGAGAAATCATCTTCCATCCCGGGCGGCCCGCGCGCTTCTAGAGAACACATTGAATGATTAACGGAACTTCGCGTCCTGGTGCGATTTCGAGTTAATACCGATCCGCGTCAAGGATTATATTGTAAGAGGCGAAAAATAACTAGGAGACTGCCTTAGATTTGAACTCGAACTCTCCGGGATCCCTGGTTCACACGCCTAGGTCTTAGGCTGTACGGCCAATACTCCTACTGTTGTGATCAACTTGTTTTCATTCCGATCCTCTATACGACCTGTCAGTCTCGACTATCTTTCCAGATCTTACAGCTCGGCCAGCCTGACATTACATTTGTCCCCGAATGTCACCAAATCGTCGGTTCACTCCACTTGAGTCCCTCTCAACCTCCATTTTTGGTTCACTCTTCTGAGTCCCTCCCAACATCCATTTTTGGTTCACTCCTCTGAGTCCTTCCCAACCTCCATGTTGGTTCACTCCTCTGAGTCCTTCCCAACCTCCATGTTGGTTCACTCCTCTGAGTCCCTCCCAACCTCCATGTTGGTTCACTCCTCTGAGTCCTTCCCAATCTCCATGTTGGTTCACTCCTCTGAGTCCCTCCCAACCTCCATGTTGGTGCACTCCTCTGAGTCCCTCCCAACCTCCATGTTGGTTCACTCCTCTGAGTCCTTCCCAATCTCCATGTTGGTTCACTCCTCTGAGTCCGTCCCGACCTCCATGTTCAGGCTTCACTACCGGCCGGCTGCTTCTCAACTCCCTCCTCTCCGAGGGATAGCGGATGAATCTCAACTGTCTTCGAGGAGTAGCGGATTTTATCCCACTTCTGAATTGTAAGAGGCGAAAAATAACTAGGAGACTGCCTTAGATTTGAACTCGAACTCTCCGGGATCCCTGGTTCACACGCCTAGGTCTTAGGCTGTACGGCCAATACTCCTACTATTGTGATCAACTTGTTTTCATTCTGATTCTCTATACGACCTGTCAGTCTCGACTATCTTTCCAGATCTTACAGCTCGGCCAGCCTGACATTACATTTGTCCCCGAATGTCTCCAAATCGTCGGTTCACTTCACTTGAGTCCCTCTCAACCTCCATTTTTGGTTCACTCTTCTGAGTCCCTCCCAACATCCATTTTTGCTCCTCTGAGTCCTTCCCAACCTCCATGTTGGTTCACTCCTCTGAGTCCTCCCAACCTCCATGTTGGTTCACTCCTCTGAGTCCCTCCCAACCTCCATGTTGGTTCACTCCTCTGAGTCCTCCCAACCTCCATGTTGGTCACTCCTCTGAGTCCCTCCCAACCTCCATGTTGGTTCACTCCTCTGAGTCCTTCCCAATCTCCATGTTGGTTCACTCCTCTGAGTCCGTCCCGACCTCCATGTTCAGGCTTCACTACCGCCGGCTGCTTCTCACTCCCTCCTCTCCGAGGATAGCGGATGAATCTCAACTGTCTTCGAGGTAGCGGATTTATCCACTTCTGAATTGTAAGAGGCGAAAAATAACTAGGAGACTGCCTTAGATTTGAACTCGAACTCTCCGGGATCCCTGGTTCACACGCCTAGGTCTTAGGCTGTACGGCCAATACTCCTACTATTGTGATCAACTTGTTTTCATTCTGATTCTCTATACGACCTGTCAGTCTCGACTATCTTTCCAGATCTTACAGCTCGGCCAGCCTAACATTACATTTGTCCCCGAATGTCACCAAATCGTCGGTTCACTCCACTTGAGTCCCTCTCAACCTCCATTTTTGGTTCACTCTTCTGAGTCCCTCCCAACATCCATTTTTGGTTCACTCCTCTGAGTCCTTCCCAACCTCCATGTTGGTTCACTCCTCTGAGTCCTTCCCAACCTCCATGTTGGTTCACTACTCTGAGTCCTTCCCAATCTCCATGTTGGTTCACTCCTCTGAGTCCTCCCAATCTCCATGTTGGTTCACTCCTCTGAGTCCTTCCCAACCTCCATGTTGGTTCACTCCTCTGAGTCCGTCCCGACCTCCATGTTCAGGCTTTACTACCGGCCAGCTGCTTCTCAACTCCCTCCTCTCCGAGGGATAGCGGATAAATCTCAACTGTCTTCGAGGGGTAGCGGATTGTATCCCACTTCTGAATTGTAAGAGGCGAAAAATAACTAGGAGACTGCCTTAGATTTGAACTCGAACTCTCCGGGATCCCTGGTTCACACGCCTAGGTCTTAGGCTGTACGGCCAATACTCCTACTGTTGCGATCAACTTGTTTTCATTCCGATCCTCTATACGAACTGTCAGTTTCGACTATCTTTCCAGATCTTACAATATTATCCAAGTTTGACATCTGCATTCTCCACGGAATGACAGCTTTCAATCGTAGAAATGATAAAATATCTTATTGATCCCGTTTTCACATCAACCGAGTCCGTTTGTGCTGACGTTGCATCCAAATGATGACCAACACATATCTGCAAGGCAACTGCAAGGAGAGTGCTTACCGCAGCAGGGTTAATTTACCAAACTCCACCCTTAATTCCTCATTATACGCGTGCCGTCCACGAGCTGTAGGCCATGATAAAGCGTTTTCGTTCGGCAAAGCGAGAATGCTCGTCCCACGCGACACGAATTACGCGGCAGACCTCGTGTCGGCGCAGGTGGAAGGTCAGGGATCGCGGAACGGCGACCCGCGTCGCCGTTTCCGCCGACGGTGGGATGATTTACAGCGGATCGTTACGGCTCGCTCTCGGCAACCGGCGATTAAACTTGCTCGTGCCGATACATAGTACATACACGTCAACGTGTGACGAACGGAACGGCAAAGGCCGCCGTTCGAAACCCGCTCATCAACGCGGTTTGGAGGACGACGACGACGAAGACGACGACCCGCTCGGGCAGTAAAACGCGCGAGGTCAACGCGCGTCATCGTAACTCGTCGTCGTTACGGAAAAATTAGCGGACACGTCGAACACGTAGCGGCCTCTCACGTATAAGCTTGTACCTTCTTCGTGGTACACCCACGACCATGAAGAGACACAGCCGGCCCTGCCTGGCGCTCAGACGCATAGACGTGCCACTTGAAGCTCCTTTTTTCTCGTCTTCTCTCTTTCCTTCTTGCGTTCAGAGGATGACTCCTCGATCACGCCGGGTCCAAGTATGGTCGTCGAAGTGGTACCGCACGTAGACCAAACCGACCAGCCTCGCAAACACTATGCATGCCTTTCGAGTGATGATGATAATGATGATAATGACGATGGTAATGGTGTCGATGATCTTGTTCGCTCGTCGATGGGAACCATCAGCACGGCGAGCGCTGGTCTCATGACATTCCGCTGGTCCGTTTGCAGCCGCTCGCCGTCTTCCGTCTTTTTTGCTGCTCTTCCTCCGTTTTTGCCAGCCGCGAAAAAGGGCGGCCGCGCGTGAATCGCTCTACATGCGGCTGCGCGGCTTGTCATTTTTCATTACCGGCGTTGTGTCACGCGCCATAAGTCGTGCCTGTTACGGACGATTAAATGCCGGGGGGAGGAGTTATCGTGGGATTGTTACGTCATTGATCGCGACCGCTCGCGGCGAACATTAAAGGGACACGCCGCTCTTGGACTCTTGGTTCATTAGTGGCTGATTAACTCATTAGTGCGCGACGGTTCTTGCTACGGCGGTCGGGCTTTTTTAAAAAACCCTCTCTTTTCCGGCATGTGTATTATTATGGTTATTACGTATCTATTATAACTATCTCGACTCATTTTCCCGAATAATTACTTTATTTCCAGAATAGCAAAATTAATTATGCACATTTTGAAATCTTCTTTATCATTGGAAGCTAAATTTAACGTAAAATCGCGGGATTTGACTGACAGATTACAGTGAGACATGAACGTGCGCTGCTAAAGATAAATCCACTAAGGCTGCTAAGTATAAGAATCATCGTGCAATATATAGAATATATCGAGAATATCGCTGCAGTAATAGATCGGTAGCAGTAATAATTCGGTAGGCATTCGTAGACAAATCCGTCTCCAGTTCATCGAACCAATTCAACCCTTGTCAGACCGTTAAGCTCGCATTTTTGTTTCGCGCTGCAACAGCTCACTAAATATTCCAACGAATTTCAATTTCTAACGAATAAAAGACATCCGCCCACGAGTTTATCGTGTCACGCATCATTCTCGGAGTCAGCGACTTTTATGAGCTTGTTATAAAATTTTTACAAGAAGTAAAGCGAGGAAAGGGTCTGAAAAAAGAGGAGAGAGCGCGTTCCTGGAAAACATTTGTACGGGCCACCGAAGATCGCGATCCCAAAGTCCCGATTAAAAACGTTCCACAGGCTTATGAAGCGCATCGACTTCCGGAAGTCCGAAGATACGATTCCCGCGAGTAGGAAAATGGACTTTCTTTCACGGCTTTCGCGGGAGAGTAATTGTGCCGTCATCCGTGCCCGCTGGAGATCCTAATTTTTTTTTCTCTCTCTCTCTCTCCATTTGCCCTCGGGCTATCTGGAGCACGTCCGCGGAGCTGCGAAATGGCCGTTATTAAAATAGATGTAATCACTCGACCGCGGTGGCCACCGTAGAAAGGTACCAACCAACCACCCTGTCGGGATGGTGGTGCTGGCGCTGCTGGTGGCGGTGATGGTAGTGGTGTGCCGCTATACGTGAGCATTATCCCGTAGCACGAAGCTTTGTTGGCGTGCGGGGGTGTGCGCGAACTCCGAGTTAACACAAGACCCGGGAAACAATTTCGTTTTATCCATTTAAGCAGTTTCGTTGTTCTCCGCGCTCCATTGCTCCCGTATGTGTGCCGGATAATATTTTAACATCATCGCGCTAGCGCGGTTGAGCTCACTTCGCCTTCGTCGCGCTGAACTTCCGCGCTGTTGTTCGTGCGCTGAATGCGCGAATGAAAAACTGAAAATTAAAATCGTCCGGCCAATCGTAGAATTGTGACTCGCTCTACTTCGTTCAGCTATCGTTACCACGTAAATTTGTTGACGTATCGTTTGAGTTTTAATTTTCGATTACAATTAATTCGCACTTACATGTGTGTTATATATTGCGTCGCGTGCAATCTGCGAGGATGCACGGTGTTTTAGGCAACTTTCGGTCGTGGCTCGCAAAGTCTGTTCTGAGACAGAAGGGGAGACGGTGAATTACCATGTGGGGTACCTTCAGGGTGGCCGAGAATATTCTTTGTGATTTATTGGCGACGTAAATCCGTGGCAGCGGAGGGTGCGAGGAGGACGCGAAGAGGAGGCGAAGGCGGGCCGGCAGAGTGAAATAGGTGAAGGGGAACAAGACGGCGGGGACGCGGTAGACCAGGGGGTGGTCTACCGGCTGGTGGAAGGAGACGGGAAATCTTTTATCGGAGGACCCGCTTCCTCCTTGCACTCCGTACAGAAAGAGACCATTATGAGGATCCACGAGAGAAAAGATTCACGACTGTCCCGCGAATATATTGTTAAAATGCAGGCGAATGCGGGTTCACGATAAAAGCGACGACTACGTAAAGGTTCGCGGGAAATGAGGGAACGCATTTTCCATGTGCTACCGGATTGCGGAAACTCGCGTCGCAGATTCACGTGGATGGAGTTATCGATGAAAGCGTCTCTAATTAGCATCAGGAAAGCTCAACTAATCTAACGAGCGTAAAATGTACGACGATTCCTGGGACGATTTCACATCTTAAACACAATTTCTATGTCAGACATGCTGATCTAAATTAACATACAAAAAACTAAATACTTAAATGTACTTCTTGGATACAAATAGTTACAACAATCCTTCTGCTCGCAGTCGACGTTTCGACTCTTGACAGTCCTGAAAGCATTGTTGATGGCCCATCAGGGATGTCGTAATTCAGAGTTCGAGGACCAGTCGCGGTAAACGTGCCCCTTGCCGTGCGTAAACTTGCCGCGGAGGAATGGCAGAACTCGAAGAAAAATTACGCTCGGTATCGAAGGCCATCGAAGGCGAGGCCGACATCGCTGTCGTTGTAACGGAGAGCGACCGAAAAGCTCGAGGAAGTAATCTGTCCCACTTTTCACCCTTAACCAAGTCCCGGTGACTGGGGTCTTCTGAAAAGGAATTTACTGCGTTCCCGTACACGCTGCGCGCGCGTCTCTTCCGTAACTAAATTGAAATCAAGTATACGAGCGATAGCAGAACTTACGGTGACGTTTGCCGGCACCGCGCAACGTTTTGTAATTCGCGTCACATGTGATTCACGTCGCCTGTAACTCCCGCACGACCTCGACCTCAACTCTAACGTGTCGCTGAAGTCGAGATGAGCGAAGGAGAATCATCCTCGTGGTGCATCCAGTGGAAAATGCCACGAGGATGTTTCTCCTTGCGTTTGCCTCTCGTTATCGCGAGGATTCAAATATCTTTTTTTGCAAGAGATAAAAATGTTGCGGTACCGATAACTCGTTACTGATAATTACGCCGTCAGATTTGTCTGTCAGTTTGTTCGCGTTTTTAACGTGCTCTTCTCGTGCTCATACCGTAATACCCGTCTCGCGTGTGAGTGAAACGTCGACGGAAATAACGCGGCCGCGTGTTGTAAGCGTGGCGAGCCGACTTAATAAGGTAGCGGGCGGCCTTCTGCATAATCGATTATTCATGGATCTGTAATGATACCGATTATCCTCGTGCACGACGTTCGAAACGAATGATGTCTCCGGGAACTGATCCGTCTTGCTTTTTTTCCGGCGAATGATAGCACGTTACGGTAATCCGCGTAGCAAATTACGCTCGGCGGATCGTGGGCGCATGTAACGCATCCTCCGGAGCAAGAATGTTATTGAACAGATTACCAAGATGGATTACACCCTACAATAATGTAGATACGCACGTTTAACACACTGCGTTTTAGAGAGAGAGAGAGAGAGGCGTGGGAGAGAAAGCGGATGAAGCGGCGGTTCTATCTCTTGTCACACGTGTCGACATTATTCACAGCCGTCCAAGATAAACTCGTCCCTCCCCGTTTCATTACGCACTTTACCAGCGATATTACTCGCCACCTTAGATCGCTCGAGCTGCGAATCCCCGTCTGGCCACTCGTTACGCTCCATCCGCGCGAACGCGCGACGAATCGCGGATCGTTACGCTCGTGAGCAACAAGAGGAAACGCGCGGAAACGAGTAGCAGCTATGAGTAGCATCGCGAGTTCTTCATGCTCCATCGCGATCCGGTCCGCTTCCTCGTCGGACAGCTCTTAACGATAACAAGCTGCGCCTGGAAACAAGCGCGATCATTCGCCGTAAGTGAGAAAAATCGAGCGAGACCTTAAGCTTCCGTTCCACATGCACACACGCGCATACACGTATACACGTGTACACAGCACAGCCGGAAATCGAATCTAGTGAACACGGAGATGCTCAATTGCTGCTTCTTTCCCAGCCGAAAACCACCTCTGATGACGTACCAGCCAAAAACTCAAGCAATCGTAACGAGGATGATCCTCAAATTGCAATTACGAATGTAGTTTATACGCGCATTGATTAATCGATCCAATGTTGTATCGATATCGGGGAAACGCATCTTGAATAAAAACAATCTATTTCTATACGTACAAATAGCGTTTGAGTCATGATATAACGCCAATTGCGTCACGTTTCGAACGTACTGTTCACGCTCGCTCTTGAAAGATTGAATTCCGGAATATTTATACGTCCGCAGAGCGTCACACGTGCGAATAAATCATTTATTTCATGTCGACACCATTCCGTTTTACGGCGGCGTTAAATTCCCGTAATATTTCGCGCGCGCGTTCGCGAAACGTTTAACGAAGAATTGCGGGAAGGGCTGCGCGCGAACATTGTTCGCCAGAAACTTCACGATGTCTTCCCAGGGACGAGTTTCTGGGGTTTGGCCGACTTCCGGGCAACGCGATCGCCCGTGAGTCCTTGTTCGCGCGGAATCCACTTCCGTCCGTATTCCTGGCTGGATTCACGAGGCCGGTGGGATATCGCCAACGACGCGAACGGGGTCACAGGGCTCGAGGATTTTCATGATAACGAATTAGTTACGGCACAGTTGTTAGATCCGGATGGTAATTTCATAACACCGGTCGGCAGACGTTGAATTATATTTCGAATAACGCGCAAGCGCGCACGACAGCTCGGCTCGAAATATTCGCGCTTTTCCGAAAGTAATTGCTCTCACTTGACGCTTGATGGTATTAACTCCGTGGAAAATGGAGTAACGTAAATGCGGAAATACCAACACAAAGAATCTCGAATATTTAAGGCCGCGTCGTGAGATTTAAGTGACGTGTCGGATATTTGTGTAATATATTTCACGTTGCGATTTTTATTTTATTTTGTGATGCAATATTTTCGATTGTATCGGCACTCGGGTATGTCCCGCTATAACGTTGATAACTGAAACACGATGAAATGTGCAAAATAGATTTTTATTGATGTGTCATCTTCTGGAGAAGCGTATTTGCGACTTTTCTGTTCCCCGTTGGTGCCAGCAGATGTAAATTTCGTTGTAATATCGACATATATTTCTGAATATTTCATCCGATAGTGAAAATTGTCACATCGTAAGGGAGATTGACATTGTCGAGCCATTCATCAATCGTTAATCCATTTTCCAGCCATTCGGAATATTAAGAATGCGTTGCGATCGGTTATCAGTGATTCACGACTGATGCATTCTGCGAGATTTATTTCGTCAGTATTAGTTCCGCGATTCTGCACAAATGCGTTTTGCGTCGCGTTTTCATAGAGAGCTTTGTGTCGTTAAGTACATCATTAAGAGACATTACGTCACACACGAGAAATGAGGCAAGTTGTGTCTCGTTCATCATCGCGTGGCGATTGCTCACAACGGAAACGCGGCAAGTAAAAAGTACCGACTTCACCGCGTTAATTTCTTCCAGCATCATTTTTACGTCCAGTTGTGAACAGACAATAATCGACTGCAGTCCCAAATTCCTTTCGCGTTTCTCTTCATCCGTGCGGTTTTTCGTGCTTCGAGATAAATGTTGCCCTCGAAACTCGAAACAATTTCCGAGCCCTCCGGCCTGTAAATACTCGCGATCGAAGTGAGGAGGCAGAGTGGGCAGGGCAGTCTGACACGGAGAGCCCGCCAGATTAACGATCATATACCCATCAACGTCACGATACGAAACAAATTGTCGGCCAAATTGCAAAGCGTAAGAGAGGAAGAAGCGGCTGCTTAATCCTCAAGTCAACGAATTTCGGTGGAGCAGCAGGAGGTGATGCAAGGAGGTACTCGACTCGTAATTCGCCCTCGTAAAGCTGGCTCGGTACATAATCTTAGTGCGAGACTCGTTGTCTCGGACTCGGAATTGTTTGCCGCCCGCGACGCTCGGCTCCACGTCGAGGCTTTCGTGCGTTTTCCACGCGGTACAAAAGGTCGTACCTGCGAAGCCTCGGGGTTGCATAATGACCCGGTTCGTAACCCGGCCGCGGGAAATTACCACCTCCGCCCAAAAGCGCGATTTAACGAGCATGAACAAAGGAACAGTCCCGTAAAAAAGACGAGCGGACAACGATTCCATTATCTTGCAATCAACGTGACTGATCATCACGTTTATATTATATTCCGAGTCTTCAAAATGCGGTATCGTTCGCCTGCGATTTTACATAACAGCTCTTTACGCGCGCGATCGTTTCGAGCGGAATTCTTGACGGCACGATAGATCGAGCGCGAATTATAGATTATTGTAAAATTCTGCAAACGATATTCTGTCATCTGCCTAGACTTGATTTGCAAGTTCCATATGCAGAAGGCTTTTACAGTTAATATCTGATTTTCTTTTTTACTATTTCCAATTTTTCATCTCTCTTCGATATCGCCAGTTCGATGCACGAGCGCCACGGTAATAGGAATTTTGTCAATTACTCTTTTCCATTATGAAAAGATAAATAGTCTTCCCGGCGGAAAACTTAAACAAAACGGGAACTTAACAAGAGAGATATTCTCGCGGTTTCCAGCGGAGACAATGTCGAGTTGACTTCCGAGTCGCCGCTGCCGAGTGCTCCTCTCGAAGGCAAATATTCGTCCACGGCGACATAATGAGATTCATTCGGCGGTCTGGCGTTTTGTAAACTTCGATTGAATATTTGATGAGGGGGAACGATCCAGCGGCGATCGCATCGTCGCCGTGATAAAAATGATTCACGCGATCGCGAATTCAATATCCCGGGAAGTCATCGTCGTCGTCGTCTTCCCTCCACTGCGAAAATCCCACGATTCTCCGCTTCTCGAAAATTCATGGATTCCGACGAACCGACCGTCTGCCGCTGAGCTTTACTTTTGCGAAAATCTTCGACGCTTAAAACCCGGCTCTTTGCCGCTTGACGATCGATGCGCCGGATATCTCGGCCGATCTCACGGGCTTAAAAGGATAAAGTGTGGCCGTCTCGTGAGTCCGATACCTCAATATCGTTCGTAATTTTACGCAATTGGAATAATTTTATTAAAGTCGCAGGAAGACTGGGGCTCTGTCAGCTGATCGTAATGTGTTTTTCAATATATTCTCGATGATCTCAAATTTGCGATTTATCGTAACTTACGTTCTGGAGGAACGTCATGGGCTGTCTTACGTACGATGAGACGAGATCTCTTCAAGTTTAGACGACTACAAATAGTTTCGAAGATCGCGCGTTCAGCATGAGCAATTGAAGCAGCCGGCGCTGAGATCTCGAAGTTACACGGAATAACTTACAATTAGAGTTCGCGACATGAGAGCTGCGACTTACGAACGAGCGAGAGAGAGAGAGAGAAATAGACGGAGAGGAATGCTGAAACAGATCGATTCCGATGGAACTCAAACAAGAGCGGCACAGTTTATTACAGTTCAAATCGTAAGTGAAGCAGGATTGATCCTCGATGAAACTTACGGTAGTTCTCCTATCAGGCGGCACTAAGTAATCAATTTCGCCGTACGAGCGACGTCTTCTTCGATGGATTGATCGAGAAACACCTAATTAATTAGCCAAACTCATACCTATTCACATGGTCTTCCCCTCTTTCCCTCATCCTCCTCGCCGAAGCTGCAAAATAGTCGCGTATCTCGCGAGATTCGTTGATGGTCTTTTCCTTCAGTCATCTTGAACCGCCTCAAACGAGGCCCGCTGTGCAAACGTTGATTCAAAGGCAAGTACATACGGGAGTCAAGTCGGTCGCGACTTTTCAATTAAATTTATATAATTGCGAGCAGAGTATGTACTCTTACTGCTTCTCGAAAATTTATTCTCGCTCGTGAACTCTTCTCGATGTTTCGAGGAGCCGTTCGCAGATATTGTTAGAACGTGCAAGTAAATGCGAATAATACGCGAGTATGGAGTGCAATTTATTGACCGGGACATTCGGCGAGTTCGTTATTTCATTTCGCGCCGTTTAGGAAAAGATCGATTCGAAACGTAACGGCATTTTTTTTCACTCTGTCGCTAACAGCAGCGGATGTAGTTCGACAATTTCTATAGAACAGAACGCGAGAATTTTTTTTCCCCTTTTTTCTCCCTTCTCTTTTTTCCCCCCACTGACCTACATTTCTACAACGACTCTCCGGGCAATCTTTTGCTTCCCCTCCGAAACGCTCGCGCGCGCGACTCACTCACAAAATACCAGTAATTCGTCATACATTCCTCCGACATTGCGTAGCGAACGTAACGAGCAGCATCTGCCGTTGATTAATTCGTTAATCTGCTTTCATATTGCGAGCCCATTTCGCGCTGCGGCGGAATTTCGAGGTTCAATTTGGTAGCCAAACTTCCGCAGGTGCGCGCCGAGAGGAGAATCGAGAGCTAGCGCGGAGGGATCGGGAATGGAAGACATGATGGGGGGCGTATCGTCGTTTGTTACTCGTAATATTATGGGGCGCAAATGGGTTTCGAAAGCCCGAGACGTGGCTATCTCCGATGATGTGAGATGAAGGGATCGGAGGCGGGCAGGAGTTTCACGTAGCGCAGTGGCAACCAGAGAATAAAGGGAGAACAGGAGGACGAAGCGCGTAAGGGCAAGAAGGACACGCGGGACCTTCCTCTTCTTCACGAACTATAGTCATCCCCCGGCCTCGGGGGGCGCATCGTCGACAGGTCTAGTAGGCGACGGCAGTATGTGTCAGCGCGATTTCACGATCCCTCGTAGACCCTTGCGCAGCTCTTTCTCCTGCCCTTGTTCCATTTTCTCTCTCGGTTTCTCGTAATTTGCAAGTTACTTTTCTTCCGCGTGGTCGTCCTTAACTCGCGAGACAGGTTTGACACTTGCACGGGGGCGGCGAAACGTGCGCGCGTTATGTCGTTCGTTACGGTCGGCTACTGGATGCCGTAGATAGACAGATATATGGATGGAGATTGATTCGCGAAATCCTAGGACCTCCCGGCGCTCTTTCCCGGCCCGGATGCTGCGAAATTGACTGATTAGCAGAGGCGAACACGGTAACTCGTGGTTTGCGCGGTGCTCTATTCACGACTAGTTTCAGCCAGAGCGCCAAAGCAAGTTTCTTCAATTATGATGTGCATTCTCGCGCGACGGTTGAATCGTGTTTCCCGCGCGGCTGGAAATAAATTCAGTTGCGATGGCTTTTACGTCGCTTAATGTAGGTATATTACATTTTTCTCATATCCAAAAAAAACCTGTTGTCCCACATTATCGAATTTTCCACTGAATCTTTTATCGTCATCTACTTAGATCAACCGTTGATTCGCTCGCCGTATGCATAAATAGCTATAGTGGTTTAAATCAATAAAACGCTCAGCGTGCTCTGACGAACGAGCACAGCGCCGATTATTTTTCAATGGCGATTTTGAGCCCCTCGTAACAACGTTTCAACGCTTCATCCTAATCTGGTAATTAAGACCGGTCAAGCGCGAATTTTTGACGAGAACGAGCGAAACGAGAATCGCCAACGTGCTCGAGCCCGAGCCCGAGCCCGGCGGCTCTGACCTGACCCGAATCTCGAGATCTCGAAATTGTCGAGAGGACACATCTCCCGTATATTCCCGACTGGGACGCGCGATTTTCCCGGAGACAAAGGGCAAAGGGCATGCCGACGAGAAGGAGGACGAAAAATTGACGGGTCGCGCGAGGGGTCGAAAAATTTAACATTACGATCCCGACCGTCGGCAATACCCGGGCTTAGCAGACGGGGAAGCTGAGGACGGCGGGAACAAGGGGGTGGAAGGAGAAGGTAGAAGGAGGCGGAAACGCGCACCATTTCCATACATAAGCGGAAGGATTCAGCCAAAGTCGCTCTCCTCTTTCTCTCTTGGGTACTGGCTAAGCTCCAACGTGGGTGGTCGTTCGTACGTACATGTCCGTGTGCATATATGTGTGTGCACTCGCGGGCGGGTGTGCATGCATGCCGCGGGAACGACGCACCGTAGTCAGCAATTTGAGCTATTCGCTTTTACTCTTGCCGAGGATATCGTATTCCGCCACGCCGATGCCGCCCATATGTGTGTCTGTAATCATACATGCACCCTCCTGCTCCTCCCTGCCGCGAATCTGCATCATCCGCGGGGGATACGGATGCACGGAAGGGCGAACGTGCCGACCCGCGGCTATGAATATCCGACATTGCTATCGGTCCCTTCGGAAACTCGGACGGATGTGTGATCGCGAGGAGCAAACGTGCGTGCGTGCGTGCGTGCGTGTGCGAGTCGAGTTAGTTAGCGAACGGTAACGCGATCGGAAATTGCAACAAGCAACGAAACTTTTCCGTACGTAAAAAAAAGAGAGAGAGAAACGGGTCGCGCGGCGCGCAAACAACGTGATTCCTTCTTCTCAATCAGATCTGTTGCGAGTCGGTTACGTAACGTCGGAGAGATGCAAGGGAGGTGCATCCGCGGAGCGCAGCCTCCGTCCATGCCGCGCGGCTATCAACGAACAAATACGATAACGTTACGTGTCGTTACATTGGTACGGTGCGGTCGCGCCTCGCGGGATCCCGTGTGTGTGCTTCAGGTGAGCTGAGACGCACCTGCGGTAGGCTCAGGTACTCACGTGGCTGCAGGTGCGCTAATTAAACGATAAAGCACGATAAGCTCCGACCGAGCATTAACGATATCGCCGGCTCCTCGTAGCTTCTGCTTTGGCGCGAAGCGCGTAACATAGTACGCGCTGTATTTCGTTAGATTTTTTTCCGGTCGATTTGTGGCCACGAACGTAACACGCGAGCACGCGCGCGGTTGCATTTTTTCTATATTAACGTATCTCTATGCTGCTAATGGAGATGTAACTATTTTTTTATGCAAATGCGAAACAGCGCCCAGCGGCTGTCGTAACTCTTTAATTTGGTAACGTGAAATTACGCAATCTCCGACCGTACCACCGACCATCCCCGGAAATTAAACTTTTAATGAAAACTAATAATATTACATTACGAATGTAGATGAATTTTGAAACAATTCGCAGTTGTGCGTTTTCAGCTGTCCACCGCGTTTACCGAGATTCTTTGATCCTCGACATTAAATAACTCGCTAATTACGCTCGGCCTTTTCAATGCGTGTCTCCGCGATTTTATACATCGGCGCTTTATTGATGAAAATGCGCAATAAATTATTCTGAACGATTATTAACGATTAATAATGTTCCTCTGCGTGAACGCTTCCGAAAATCTTTTCAGAGTACTCTTTCGCTCATCGAAGCACTAAATATCCAGATAAAATTAAATTTCAGAGAAGCAAACTCGTCGTTCTAAATTTTCCGTAAAATGCGAGACGCGCACTCGATCATTCGCATTATCATTTAACGCATCCTCGCGTCGCTGCGTTAATTAACGGATAAACCTCCTCCGATAACCGTCTCGGGAACGGCTTGCTTGACGGCGCATTCATGCTCGCTCTGATGTGCATTCGATTTTGCGGTTTCGGAGTGCCTTGCGACCTCCACGCTAATATCCGATCGTGTTTCCGCGATGGCTTATCGCTCCGCTCGATGATTATCACTAATTATTAATACGCTTGTTATCAATCGCGCGATTCGTTGGGCCCACACGTTAGCGGTAACGGGTTTCCAACATGTGACACCGACTCGTCGCAGACCACCGGTGTTTTCGGTAATTAATAAGCTATCGCGATAGCAACCCCATTGAGGCTTAGGAAATTACCGAATCGGAGGGAACGCGCAGGGTAACAATGTAATTATCGAGCCGGGTCACAATTAGCAATAAATCCCGACGCCCTCGCGCCTTTATCGGCGTCGTGACTTCGGTCGAGCATGACGAGCTCTCCTCCCCTTCCCTCCCTCCGAGAAACCAGTAGTGAAAGTCGATATATCGTCGCCCTTGGAAAATGCATGCAAATGGGAAAGGTAACGATGGTTCGGCGTCGCTATCGTGTTGAAGAGAATTAAAAAGAATCGGATAATTTCATCAGAGAGAGCAATTCTAAGAATTAGTTCTCGAAATTTTTCTTGGTCCATTTATTGGCCAAGAAATTAAATTTGTGCAACAGGAAAACGTGAGTTGATAACATGTGATATCAGAGCAAATTGTAACAATTGAAACGAAGTTGAGAAAACGAGCACGTTATTATAGCGGGAGGCGAGTGTTTTATGAACTTGTCATGTAACAAATGGAATACGGAGAAGGAAATACCGCTGACACCGGGATGATTTTACGTTGCGACGGCAACGATGGATATCTACCTCAGCACCGCGGATCAATAACCTCGACCTTATTATATTAACGAGTTGTACACTCCGGTGTCGACGGCACATTAAATTAACTTACGTGAAGCGGAGAGATGGCGGGCTTATTAATTCTAGATCGCGGCGCGAACGTGTCCGTCGGGTGTAATTTATATCTAAGAATTTACACCCGCGAGAACGATAACTCCGTGGAAAATTACCGTACTTTTGCAGACTCTTCACTGAAATTATTCTATATTAAAAGCAAATATTATACGCGCATACAGACTTTTTAATTTATAATTCGCTACGTTTCCCCTCGACGATTCGCTGATTCGAATTCAATTATCGTAGAAAACAGGCATCGGAGTTCTGCGAGACATTTGTTGAAAGACGGTTTGGTTGTTGTCGTTAATATTGTAAATTAACAGTCGTAAATATTACAAATTAACAGTTTTAAATAAATTAACAGTAACCGATTTGACGAAACACGAGAAATACGAGAAATAAACCAGTTTTGCAACTTTTTTACGACCGTGTCGGTCAACAGGTGAAACTATGTCCGAGAGGAAACTCACGTCGCGCGATTTATAAAACTATTGCATCAATTAATAAATGCACCGACTTAATTTAATCGCGCTCCGAGCTTGTCCGTGATGCAAATGTGATTTAAACGGGCTCTTGGGCGTTTTACGTCTCATAAATAAAAATGACGTTGTCGCTTTCGCGGGAAATCAACCGGCGAATCAAAAATCGGCGCATAGAATATTTATGGTTATATGGCAGGCGGCGGGTACCGTAACCGGTTCGCCATAAAATAACCATTTGTCTTCCGCGCATTTTTCGACGTGGTAACGCAAAATCGTAAGCTGAAATTGCTTTGCGAGGCTTCCCTCGATTTTACAAATTTTCGCAGGCATAATATTCGGACACCATCATCGTTCTGAACACTGCCAACTCCACGAAAAAGGTAGGGGGACGTTGTCGAACCGTGGTCACGTATCAGAAGAGTGTTTTCGGCTATTGTATCCCGTGTATTCGACAGATATGTGACACACTCTCTCTTCCAACATGCAACGAACTCTCTTCGAACATGCGACGACCGTAGATTCTTTTTCCACAGCATCGGATTTGCTCGCCGTCCAAATTGATTCTCCCGATCGATGTTAATGACGAGACACGACGCTCATTAGCGCACACTTGTGATCCGGCCGAGTTTCCCCTCTTTATCCGCGTCGTTCCGTGTGTACAAGGTGTCCGATCGATTTTTCGCTCGACGATGATACTCACGTTTTCTCAATCCACACGCGAACGCTTGGCTAATTATCGGCGTCGGTGATCGGTGATACCCGCAAGATTAATTAATCGGGAGTGGGTTTTGATTCTTTGTCCTCGCGCGCGCTCGATTTAACACGAGTCGCAGTTATGTAATTGCGACCGGTATTTTTTTGTTACTCGGCTTCACCTGCCGCGGCCGGGTCCGCGGCTGTCAGGTCGCTAATTTATTAAAATATACTAAGACGATATATGTACTGGGCGCCAACTGATTTTTATAAAACCAGTAAAATTAATAAGGTCTCAGGGGGTGGATAATTGGGAGGACCCTTTTTATATAATATTGACTATCGGAACAATACTATACTCTACATAATATAGACGATCGACAAGATATGATTGAGAAATAAATAAAAACGTTAGATGAAACTTCCAATACTATATAATATAAATTTGCTTTAGGCAGAATTGTAAAAGTTTAGAGTACTCACAATTCACGACGGGAGGTCTCTTACTCTGTCAGCCTTTAGTAGGTATATTATTTTGCAGTCTCAACTGTAACCGTCTACGGATGATAGTATTTTATCAAACGGCGATCCGGCTTCTCGGGAGTTGACTCCTGGATCCTGTTAACTTTAGACAAGCACAGCCATCACAAGAGTGCCACACGGTGATCCTGCTCCTTCGAGCATAAACCGGGTACGGTGCCGTCGGTCATTTGCGCATGCGTTCCTTGCCATCGATGGATCGATGTCAATCGATATTTGATGCTGACAGTCGATATAATTGGGCATACGCCCCTGGTCATCGTCCATCCTCGTCTGTTCCATGGGTGGAAACACACCTCGCTGTTCTCTCTTCGCTCCCGTCCACATCGGTCGCCTTCTCACTGCGTCTCCTTCGTCCACAATTCGGTGACCAGAATTGAGAGAACCTCCCGTTTGTCGAAATATGAGCAGTACAAGGTTTATAGTGCAACAATTCAATAATATAACACAATAATTTAACAATTCATACAACAGTTTCAAAACTCAATGATAACTTTCAATAATTTCAAGAATTTCAATGACATATTAATAGTATATAGAAACAATATAACCACATATAAACACGAACATTTACCAAATAAATATATATATAATAAAATATTTACAATATTTGTATTATTACAAATACTTCCGACGAGCCGGATCACGTCGACGTTGGGGGAATAAACTTACACTGTCACATAATACATACTAACAGACTCGTTAGGAAAATTGTGACATCTTCCTCGCGTTGCTCGGCTTTGAAATACGGAGCGCGTTTCCTCGGAAAAGCGCGATTTCCACGACACCGTTCGCGCAACAAACGCGTTCGCTTTTCCTTTCGTGTTTTCATCAGCTTCGATGAAAGCTGGTGGCCTCGTCGAACGCACTCGGTAATCCACCGCACTCGATCGTGCGTGCTCATAATAATACGGCGTTTCTGAAGTTTATCTGCAATTTTATGACGCGCGCACGTCGCGCGACAATGTCTACTGCAATTTGAATGGGAAAACGAACGCGCATCTATCCGATGATAATTGCACGTGGATTGACAAGTCGAGTGCGTTGCTCCAATTAATTCGCCGTGCCGTTTCGATGATTCGTTTGGTTTGAGCACGAATCGCGGTGGCCGGCAATCAATCCGAAGCGAGCCGCACGCATTTATTCCCGGCTTGCGTGCGGCGCGCGTTGTCAAAACTATTATAAAATATAGGCCTCATTTACATCGTGCATTTTAGGCCGCTACCTATACCCTATATTTGACCTAAAATTGGGAAGCGACTTAATCTGGGTTGGGTGAGGTTTCTTTTTCACTTATAAAATATTATAGGTCTAAACGATGTAAACGTTTACTTGGAAGCTTACTTTAGGTCAGAGTACAGGTCAGGTGGCGAACGAAACACGGTGTAAACTCGGCCATAGAGAGCGCAAATCGAGAACGAATTATGCGTTCGCCGGTGATCCATCAATAATTTGCTGTCGCCACCCGCAGAAACGTCGTCGTCTTCTTCGCTGTTCAGGTCGCAAGCGCAAATGTTACGTCACTGGATATTTATCCTCTTTATGAAACCTCGCTTTACGCTTTGAACGACTCTCGGGAACTCTTCGAAGTTATTACCTATTCGCGCCGAGGAATATCCACGCCGGATATCTCGCAGCGGGTCGCCGTGTATTTTAAAATCACGAGGAGAAGAAATTATAAATTCGCGCACCCGGGGTCGCGTGTTACACCGTGGAAAAGAAAAAAAAAGAAAAAACCAGAGGAATCGCACGCGTAAAGCTGCGCGCAGGAATAATTTCGCGTCGGGTGCTTTACGCGCGGCGGATATGTATCCGCATAAAAACAGACGTGGTTATACGGCGGCGGTGGCGAATAATAATTTCGTCGGACGGCCGACGGCTGGCAAGCGTTGAAACCTCATTTTCGGAAAATCCGCATGAAAAATGAGTCGACGGCGCGTACGACCGCCGAAATAATGGAGGCGGAACCGCACGCCGTACGCCGCAAAAATGTTCGTAAATATTCGCGACGCCGTCGCGCGCACGCGGCGTCCTGATTAACGCGTTTAATCGCGAATCAAGCAAGCGTGCTCCAAAATTATTTTTAATTAAATAAGATGACCACTTTTTTCGTATCGCGTGCGTAAAGTGTTCCGCTTGATTTGCGCGAAGCGATTCGAGGCGATTTATCGAGGATATGCACGACGATTGACGGAGCTGCTAGAAAAGGACTGCGTCCGAGTAATTTCATTATCCTCGACAGTGAGAGAACAATAATGACACGCACAGCATTGCCGTCATCCAGCGGCGATGCTTATTAATACGCTGCTGACACATATCTGTGCCCGATGGATATCGGCCGCGCCTCGGCTCACCCTTAATGACATTTCTCAAGTTGCTCGGGGCAATCCACTCTGGGCTGATCGTAACACCGTGGAGGAGGGCGCGTGGCACACCTTAATAGATGGAACAGACTTAATACGTCAGCGGAATCGTCTTACGTGAGCTCTCTGTGTACGGTACCAATGCGCGTCCGCGTTTGGTATTCGTGTATGCACGCAGATGCGCGTCTATCACGACATACGCGCAGAAACCTAATACTGCCATCAGGGTTTACGGCTTTGCGCGTGATAGCGTCGGCAACGCGTTACGCACCGCGCGGACCAGCGCGCCGAATTATCGCCGCTCCTCGTTAACGTCAAAGCGTATCCGCGTGAAATAACGGACGGTGACTCGTCACGCTCGTTCCGCGCTTCCGCGGGAAATTTGATGGTAACGTTTGAACGTTATTTCCCGGTTTCAATTCTAAGCCGGCTACGACCGGCCGCACGTTGTGCGGCGAGGGGGTTGAGGGTTAATCAAGCGCGGCAGTCAATTCGTCCGAGACGCGCCGGAAACGACGCAGCGGCTCTTGCTGAAGGGGGTTAATAGATATCGGTTTAACACATCCCGTGGACCCGGCTTGATTATACATCCCCGTGTGCGACATCCGCGCGTGTACGTGTCTGTCCTGTGCGCTCACACACACACATACACACTCTCTTGTTCTCCAGTATGTATCGGGGGATGCAGGTACACGGGGTGTATTTAGTGTGCGCGTTCGCCGAGCACGATACGTACCTGGCGAATTTGTGAGACGGAGTTAAACCCTTGTTAAGGTGAGATTAACGGGAGCGCCGTCGACGGGGGTTAGCTTGTTCCTGGGGGCTCCAAATCCCTCTCTTTGTGTGTTGCACTCTCTCAACCCTTTTCCTCCCTTTTTCCCGTGTGCGTTGATGTCTCTCTCACTCCGCTTTCTCTTGGTCTCTCTTCTTCCGCCCTCACCTTCCGGATGCTACAAGGCACCGGCTGGCTATAAGGCCAGTAATTAACAGGCGAGCTGTGCAACGAGAGTTCCCTCGTGTCTCGGTGTTCTCTCTTTCTCTCTGTCTCTCGCTCTCTCGCCTCTGTGTGTTTTCATCATTTTATTTCCCGGCTCCTCTCTGACTGGTGACTCCGGACAAAAGCTCGCGTTCCTTCCTCTCGTTCCTTTCGTCTGTGTCCGCGTCTGAAATGCATCCGCCGGCGCGACCAGATTTCGCAATTTACGCGGAAAAAGCGAACGTGACTCGCTTCCACACGGCGGACGTTACCATCGTGCTTACTTGATTACGCGCGCTGGACCCTCCTCGAGGAATCGATGTCGCCCGATTAGCATGACGTTTAGTCCCGGTGTCCTGGATTCGCTCGGTGACACCGCCGACGTGCAGCATCTCCCTGGCGATCCGCGCATTAATAAACGACGAGTCGACAATGGAGACGAATACGGCTCCCATCGGCGTCGTCCGACCACGATCCGTTCCGCTGATCTCACCAAAGTCCACGCAGACCTCGCCTCTGTCCGACCTCCTCCTCCACCTCAACGTCTCCTCATCCTCCTTCGATGCAAGGATTTTACGAGCTTCGCGTAAGGACACTCGGCACGTCGTAGGCGCGCCGTAATCGGCGCCGTTCGCACGCATCTCCTCGTAAACCACCCACGCGCCTCGATCGACCGATGGAGTCGTCCGTGGACCCGTCGTGTAAGCGGCGTGTAAATTATCGGTTATCGATCTCCCCCTGGCAAATTACCCGGTAAGCCGCTTAAGTGTCCGTGGCTTGGGTGAGACACGGCCGCGGCGTCGGAGGCTGCCTTCAAGGACGCGTCGCCCATCTTGCCGGGCTTTTACCGGCGTTATCGATACCCCGCGTGTCGTCCTGAGTGGTCTGCGACAATCCAGGGAAGTGCAGCAGTCTGCTGGTACACCGCAGGAGGAAAACGAAATTGACGTACAAGGCTGCCCGGATGGATGATTGCGGGATTAAGTCGCGTTCGTGAACTCCGCTTATCTTACGACGTGTCTTCCAATGGTGACGGTATATGTGTTAATACAGACAGATTTTTCTTATGGATTACAGTTATTATATTTAATGTAAAAATAAGTATGTACTGCGATTTCCGATAGGAAATTTAGACGAGTGATCAGGTGGGCGTCGCGATTTCGATTTACATTAGGCAATCGCGGCCTCGGCATAATCTCGCGTGTAACTCGCGTAATTACGGAAAACTTTACAGCACCACAAGCCACACGCTACTCGCGCTTATTTCTACGACGAGCCACGCGTTTCTGGGACACAGAGAGAGAGATTTATCTAATCCAATAATCTGTACGGGCGCAGATGGCGCTCGGAAATATACGGCCGGTCAATTTATTCGAAATTGATAAATCGATTATTAAGACTGTTGGCCTCGCTACGGTCGTCGCGTTATCGCGCGATCGGGACACGCCGCGCGGCGATCTCCGGCGTGTCACGCGCGCGAGGAATCGGGATAATAATAGCACTGGCAGCTGCAGATAATTCGGTGCACTCGATCGGGGGCAAGCGCGCGGTCACTTGAAAAAGAAGAGAAGCGAAAGAGAGGATCGACCGCAGTTATCGGGCGTTGACTCGCCGGCTCTCGCGCGACTCCTCAGAACATAGGACCTATTATGTGGGAGAAAGAGACGGGGTTACGAGATATGACATAACGCGCGATAATATCAGATCAGCTCGTAAATTAATAGTAAACGACTGTGGTAGCTGTGAACGTAAATCACGACTTCAAAACCATCAGCCGATCGAACGGCCGTTCTCTCTCTCTCTCTCTCTCTCTCTCCCTCTTTGTTTCTCTATCTTGTCGGTGATTCAGTGACAGTTAATATATCATTCGTCTGACAAGAACGGCTACCGGAATTAGACGGATCGACTTGAGTCTCCGTTGAGCAACGTTTACGGGTCCCGCTCGCGCGAGCGTGCCAAGTTACAAAACTGTACGTGTAACGCGCAAACGCGGCATAAAACGTCTGCGTTTCGCGAAGAGTGTCACATACACGATGTGGGGTCTCGTGCAGTCTGACGCAGATATAATATTTCGTGGTGGACTGCCGCGTAAATGCACCGTGTAATTCCCAGAGGCAGAACAGAGCGGCATTCGGAGGGAACACTGCATCCTCTCCTTCTTCCCCGCGGATGTAGATCATCGGTGAGGTCATTCGAGTAAGAAGCCGGTTCTATTCCGCACGCGATGCACTCAATTAGTAACAGATCCAGTTGCCGTAAAGTGGCGGCACATTTCGCCGACGTTTACCAGTCCGGTGGTCGCCGTTAATTGTTCGTTAATTGGTACATCGATGGTGCCGTTACGAGCGTTGCGTAATATCCGCCGAATCTGCGAGCGAACCCACATCTGCCGGATTCGAAAGTTACATTTCGCGATTTTTCGGACATGAATTTCGAAGGATCGAGCTCCCGGATATCCGGAATGCCTCCCAACCACCACCGACTTGAATTTTCAAAAATCCTCCGTCCTTGCTTCTTGTTCCGACCACGGCTCGCTGGACAATCTTCTCCAAATGCGATATTGTCTACGAAAAGGAGCTCCCTGCAGCCTTATCGTGTATGCGATATTCTCTGAATATTAAATTTTGCCAGCTCGCGAGCTTTTTTACGCGCCGCTCGTTCTGCTCGCGACAATCTGACCTAATAAAGGATTCGAGGACAAGCGATGTTGAAATTTGAAGAGATCTCTGTGCATTTACATTTCTCTACATTCTTGCTGCTCAATCAATCATAGTCGTGCTTGTGGTCTAAAAAAGGAGGCAAAAAATAGGGCAAAAATTGATTGAGCCATTTTTTATCTGTCATCAGAACGATCTGACTCGAGAGAGGACTTTCGATGCTCGAGCGATCATGCTTGGTCAGTCGACGTTCTCCAACTATGTCGTAAGTGAAAACAGAACGACATTGCGCGGAAAGGGAAAGAAAATTGTGGCGTCTTTTCCCGCGAAGAGAGAAAAACAGAGAGAGAGAGACTCCTTTCCAAAGATGGTTGGCCACGTGCCAGCGCTAGCTTATTTCTCCTCTCGAGCTGACCAACGGCACACTGACCCTGGACACGTACCCGAGTCCCAGTTCCGGGACTTTGGACGGTTCACGATGAATGGACCCCGGTATGCCCGCGGGATATCGTTGGAATGTTTCCCTCCCTCGTGTCGCCTTTCCTACGTAGCGATGGGCCCGAGCTGAGCTCCGATTTATCATTCTCAACGCTGATCCTCGCCACGTCGAGCAATTATTAGCTACCTAATAAAGATAGCCGTAATTCACCGAGTTAATAGACCGTAACTTCGGCGAGAGAATTTCGTCGGAATCGCTTATCGGGGCGGAATAACCAATAATTGAGACGTTCTCGTTTCTTCGGATTAATCGATTAATCTGATACGAGTGCTTCCGTTCTCTCGAACGGACTTATCTCGGCCAGCGATTTTTCCAACGTTCATATCTATAATTCGCCTGAAATTTGACTTTCCGCATGGGGACGCGTACGTGAACGCGGCCCCATTTCCTCGCTCCGGAACGGATTTTAATAATGAATCGCCCTTGTCCGCTCGCGGCAAGGCTATTAATACGTTCCCAAGTGTTAAGCCTTGACGTTCTGAGTAACGCTCGGTGCCGTGGCGGATGCGCTATTCGTAGGTCGTCCCAATTCGTCGTATTCACGCGGGACTCGTGCTAAAATAGTTCCCATTCTGCACTGTACACGTTGTTCGATCTAGTTTCCATGCTCGTGCATTTACATACGTGCGAATTCGAGTGCTTAACCCGCGAGCGGACGAGCGCAGGTCTGGAATGCATCGCGGAGATTTACTAACGTTTCGATCGGATCTCGCGCGTCTGTTTTTTCACGGAGTGTATCCGGCGTGCATCCGGTTGGCTGCGATCATTGCGCAAAGAAGCCGGGGCCAAGGTGTATTTTTCGACGGCGAAATGTTTTGCGGGCTCATCGGACTCGCGCTTTATTCCCCCTGCCCTCTCCCGACTTTTTATTCGTGGCGTTGCATTATGGCCAGTTGAGCGGATGCCAGACATTTCTCTGAAATTCGCTCGAATGCGAACTTACAGCTCCCTCGCCCGCACGTTTACTCCCAAAAAGTTCCCCGCGCTCGGAACGATGCCAGTTGGTAGTTTGTTCTGTAGACAAAGTGCGCCTCTAAGATTACTCCTCGGTATGATTAAGCAGCGCTACTTTTCAAACATGTGTTAAATCGAGCGCGGCAAATGCTCTTGCCGAGACGTGCATTTTCAAACAGACTCGCAGACGCGTAGGTATTACAGACATCATTAATAACAACTGTTTCTTGTCGATTCGTACTATAAATACGGATCGTGAGTGTACATTTCTCATAACAAATATCTTTATTTTTTCTTTTCTTTTTTTGTTAATCTGCTTACTTGTTTCCACTTTTCTCGTTTCTCTCTTCCTCTGTAACTTTCAAGAACATACAGAAGACGGAGATGTAGCTGGCTGGTCTCTCATTTGCATCTGCAGGATCCTCGAATTAATTGTTCAGGCTTCCGCCCAGCGTTCAAACACAGACATTACAGAGTACGTGCGAACGTCCATGTTCGTTACGTTCGGAAGTCACATCCGACTCGTCGCTGGAAGATCCGGGATGAGGGATCCGGGTTTTCCACCTCGCGGAACAGTTCGCGCACGTGTAGGGCGGCTGTGTAGGGGGTGGCTTTTTTGTATGCAGCAGCCCGCGGAGCTGCGGCAGCCGATCCGAATCCTCCGCTGATTCCTCTGCGCGCAAAGGTCGCGGACGTGCGGGAATGCATCACACTGCCGGAACCACGCGCACACATCCGGCGTAAGCTGCCAAATTGCAGAACAGTGAGAGTCGCTCCGTTCCTCTCCGCGGATGATTATCGTGCCGTGTTACGACGTTACGAATCGTTTTTCAACGGTGTCCGCCGAGATTCCGCAAATTCCGACGAATTCCGCATTTCTGCACGAATCGACGCGAGTCGCCGAACAATAAATCTACTGCGTGTGCAAGGGAAACGATGCAACGCTGATGAAAGACGACGTGTTTACGTGAATACGCACGTTTCGAAAGCCAAAGGCCAAGGTCCTCCGCCGAGAATAGCGAAGTGATGCTGCGCGGCGTGAGATGAATGCGGTAACCCGGCGTGACTCATAATCCGACGCGACGTAACCGATCGTCGAACTTTCCTCCGCGGCGAATTTTCCTTTCCGGCGCGTCAATAATCCCGCACTCGTCGTCGTGGATGCTGCAATCGTGGGCGGTGGCGCGCCGATAATCTTTGCGCCGTTCTAAAAGGGTGTCTCGGTGCACGGAAGCGAGGTGAAACTTCCGGCAAAGTGTACTTCGACGTTTACTCGGAACGAAGTTCACAAAAGTATCCCTCACCTGCCTCATCCTTCGCCCTCCCTTTCCCTCTGTCTCTCTTTCTTTTTTCTTTCTTGTCGCCAAACTTCTTCCGGTCTCGCGGAAAGTTCCGAAACGATGAGGCGGAGGTCGAGAACGCGCCCGGATCGATCCCATTGCTTGGTGGAGCACTTGGTGGACAGGACTCGGGAGTACTTAGAGGGTCTTCGTTCAAAGCGATCGCCGGCGTTTCGCCGGAAAGAAAAATAGAAACCGTCTGAACGGACAGGTGGTCGAGTTCGCGTCCGGCCGGTTATCTTTCGCCGGCGAAGAGCAAGATAAATAGGACGGACGATAGCTCGTGATTTAGCGAGCGGGCGATACAGGAAATGGAAATCATCGGGAACTGTGTCTCATTTCTATGCTGCGCTTTATCTCGCGGACTCTCGTGGTATGCGGAACGTTCTTTGAAGCAACGATCAGACTTTCCTTCCTTTCTTCCTTTCCTCATCATCGCACGGAGCACGAGGGTTGCTCCGGAAACCTTGTTCTGAAAGAAAAGTGAGCATAAATTTCATCGAGGAACTAATGAGTTATCTTCATAAGCTCGCACGACGAGACGCTCGGGACGCAATAAAAATGATCCATCACATGAATAAATCAGGCGCCTCCTTTCAACCGGAAAACAACGCCTCTTCTATTCGTTCCCGATCGCTGCTCTTCGATTTCGATTTTAATTACATCGCGGCTATAATCATCGCTCTTGTTGCACACGAAAGGGTTGGCTGGGACGAGCCACCCTGCTCCGTCATCCATTGCGCACCCGTGGAAACGAGATCTGCTTGAAACCCGTGTAACAGGCGGGCGGAGAGAGGGGGACAAGGCGTGGGTGCAATAAATATGAATGAGACGGGAACACGAGTAAATGAGGGCGCGTGAGGGAGAGCGAGGAAGAGCGGGGGAGACGACGGTGATGCAGTCGGGGTTAAATGAGAGGGGGCAGGCGGGGAATATCGAACAGGGTCGTAGATATCGGTACCTGTGTGCCATCCGTCTGTCCGTCCGTTCGTCCGTCTGCTCGTGTATCCGGTCGAAATGAGGACGCCTCCGCCGCAGCGCGTCGCGTCGCGCTAGTTGCTAGTAGGTATTTTTCAACCAGCCGGAGGCATAAATTGCTGAAGAGCGATGGGCCAATTCTCTGGCGGAAGATTGACTGGCCTTTGCCAGCGGCTGGTCTATCCTCTCGTCTGCGTTGCATCCCTTGTGGCTGCCGTTCTTCTTCTTTCTCTCTCTGCTTCTGTTTGTCTGCCTTTCTCTCTCTCACGTGTGCACCGCTATGCATGCGAAAACACTCGGGCAGCGAGCGACGATAAAATTCTCGAGTCGGGCCGCGAGTGCTCGCAGATTGATCAGAATTCCATCTAATTTATCGTGTTGGTGTCGCGTGATGGTGAACGACGCGCAGTCGAGCAGCTCGCCGCTGAATGAATCTCAATCTGAGCGCGTGTGAGATTGTTACACGTCGCACGTTGGTTCCAGTGAATTTAATCGCCAGCCATTTCATACGGCAAAAGCACTGCCGTACGAAAAAAAAGAAGAAAAGGACAGAAAATAATAATGGATAATATAATGCATTATCTCTTGTTGCAAATCGGGCTTTTCATGCTTGACGCAGAGCGAGCGGGAGCTTCTCTCTCGCGGTTATTGAATAAATCTACAACAAACTTGTGATGCGGTAAATATTTTCCGCGTAAACAGTTTATGATGATTGAATCAAAGCGCACGAGCGCGGGAGTGGCGAGGAAGCAAAACGAATACACGCGAACTAATTTTTCAACAGAACTCCCGACAAAGCTTTCCGCGGCGGTTTTTGCGGTTTTTTCGCGTTTCGACGTTTGAATTAATTGCGACTTGTTACGGCTATTATTACAACGGCGACATGGGAATGCACCGTGCGGTACACGGGCTATGTGTGTCATTGCGGCAAAAGGCGTGCGGTCGATAGCGATATTTGCGGGCCGAATAAAACGAGTCGTCCTGTGGATGCATTGCCCTTTGCCTCTCTCTCTTCCTCCCTCTTTCTCCTCTCGTCATTCTCTTTCTCTTTCCATCTCCGAAAGATTCCAGGACCTTAATTAACCACATTAATTTACGGCGGGCAGCGGCCAGCAGTTCTGGTCTTATTAATGCTACCGCGAACTCCGCCCTGCTGCCCGCAGCCGTGCATAGAAAATTCGGGGTCGCATTGATCCGTAACGAGATGGACGTCGATTACGCTTTAGCGGTACATTTAGCGGTCTAATCCGCGCGTCTAATTGAATTATCATTATCGTGGGTGACGCGGATCGACCTGGATTTCCTAATGATTCCCTTTCGCAAAACTGTGCGCGATCAGCAAACGCAATTACCCTTATATGCGGTATTAATGACGGCTAATAGAGAGTAATAGTAATGCACGCTAACACTTGGTTATATGTAAGACGAGAACACCCATACACGAAAACCATTAATCCATAAAAAGTTGAGCAAAACCAAGAACCAAGTAGCGTTGCACGGCGCACCTGCCAAACCGTAAAACATAAACTCTCCCGTGTGTACCACGTTATTAAAACGTATCTGTTTCCATAATTGCGGGTCGAAGGCCTATCCTCGTGCTTCATGAGGATAGGCATGAGCGTGCAAAACACTAAAACATCCCATCCAGGCGTCCGAGCCGACCCGAGACGAGCGGCGGGACCGCCGCCAGACGAATTACTCCCTCGCGCGAAAAGATTGCTCGAAAGAAGGAATAATCATCGGCCACGCGAGCGTATAATCGATCGCCTCGAGGTGGAACTTCGGGCGGACTGGCTCGTTCCCTTTCTCTCTCCTTTTCTCCTTTTCTTACTTTCTCTCTCTCTGGATGAAGCGATAAAAGAACGAGGCTCGAAGGACGAAGCAGGCAGACCCGGGTGTGATGGCGGCGGCGACGGCGAAAGGGATCCCTCAAGACCTTAAAACCGTAGGCCCCCTTTTATGAGTCTCGGTCCAAGAAGGACGGCGACGGTGGCTGCTGCTGCTGCTGCTGTTGCGGCGAGCGGTTCTCTCTCCTCTTTGTCCTCTTTGCTCAAGTTCGCTCACGAAGCAGCGATTACGAAAAAGGTCGATCGCCGTGGCTGGCACCACGCGATAAATTACGTCCTCGCGCCGATTTCGCCTCGGCGCGGCGCCGCGCGGATCATCACCGCCGAGCGGAAAGCGCCGCCGAGCGAGCGGAGACGATCGGGAGGCGAGATAAATAATCGGCGACGGCGAAACGCGCGTGCTCTCATTTTTTTCGAGCACTGGTCCACCTCGGTTCAGAAAGGTGTAGCAGTGTGCGTGTCGGGAAGACGGCGGCGTGACGAAATTTGAAACCTTGCTGGAAGGAGGCTTGCAAAGAGGCGGCCTGCGAGGCAATCGCGCGCCCGCCACGCCAAATATGTATATCTTCGAGATGAATTTGGCCGGGACAGCCGTATGTGGCGAACGTATGTACGTATGTGCGCAGTCCCCGAAGACCGACCGGGTCGAGGTCCTCTCTTCCGGTCAGAGATGTAAAAGTGGATTTTTTTTCTTTGCCCCTTTTCTTTCGGCCTTTAACCGCTGCTGAGACAGACTTGTTTCGTGCGACGTAAGTACCACGCGCACGTGTACGCACACACGGACATTCGGCACATCGCGCATATTTCGTCCTCGTGTTTGCTTTGTGATTCTGCAAGAGCAAAGAGCAATTAGCAATTGAACGTGATTTTAGAAGAGATCCATCTTCCTCGAAAAACAAGAAAAAAAAGAAAAAAATCTCTCCTCGCACGACTCGATCGCCGTCACGAAAATATATTCGCCTTGCCGTCTCCGGGCTCGAATGTCTCGGTGGAATTAAAAGAAGGGGCTTCAGAAGTTGCAGGGACGTTACTTGTCAAAGTAATGGAACGGCGAAACGGCCGACGCAGCATTCCCATTTAACTTGGCATGCGCGTCACCGCGCGAGATGCCTTCCGAGATGCGGGGCCGCGCGATATTTTTCCGCGTCAACGACAGTTACCCCGTTTTCGCGAACGTTGACATACGGAAACGCGGACGGGAACGTCATCCCGGGTGATGAGACTTTGCGAGACTCGGCGGATGCATCTGATACCTCCGGGACGTCCGATAATCCGTGCGCTGCCAAGAGAGAGATCGCGCATTAATCCTCTTGATTATGCATGGATATCGATGTGCCCGCCGCCCGGATCGATATTCCTCCGTACGTGCACGCAGTTGAGCTCGAATACGTGATCGGGAATCAGGAAGCGAAGCTGACGGTATAGAGACCCCTCGTTGCCGACGTGCCTGCGGCCACGTATTAGCAAATACCCGCGAAGAAGCCGTTCGTTCTCGCAACGAGACGTTTTCATACAGATATTCAGCCGCGTTGTTGGTTTTCCTTTTTTTTCTAACATCTGTATACCAGAGGAATAGTAAAGGAATACTAAGGGAATACCGTGGCAGCGAGGAGACCACCACGTCGGTTTACGAATGCATATACGTGCGTATTTTCGCGCAATTTCGGCGAGAATGAGCGCGGAACGCGACGCAGATGCGATTTATTTTGAAACCAATTTACGTAACAGTGATAGTACACTCGATGAAATCGCGCCGAATGATGCTTCCGTCGCATCAGCGAGACACGCGCGCGGCCACTTTTCCCTCTCACCGCGCAGCAACAATGCTTGTGCGAATTTTTTCGCGCGGCGCGATAACGCATGCTGGACTCGCTTGTACATTCCCGATCTCGTATTGGGAATAGCACACGGAAACCGGTAGCGTGTCAATACCGGTGCAACGGTGTAGGATATAGCGGAACCGCACCGCGAAAAGTGCTCGAAACGGGCGAATACGGTCGGTCTGACTGCCTTAATTTGCATGCAAAACGGTCCATTGGGCATATTGTTATTTTAATTGGCACGTTCGGCTACCACGCCCGGACAATGGCGGATCCGCTCGTGCACGCGTTCGCCTCGCAATCTTCGGGCCAGCAAGGCGAGGAGAATTTATTCGGCACGTCTTGCTCGTCACGCGCAAGTTGTGGTTGCGCCGCGTAAAGTAATTTTCTTTCTTCCTTCTCTCTGCCTTTCGTGCTTCTCCTCTCTTCGGTCTTTCAAGCACGAGCTCTCACTCGCCACCCCCTCAATACTCGCTTCGCTCGCTATCGCCTGATTGATACTCGCGCTCCGCGGGAACGCGGCATGCGTAGGTGACATTCGGCGCGTTTGATCTCGCGCAGTGCGTTCCCGCACGACGTTAATGAGTTATTATAAGTTATGCTAATTAGCGGCGCCCGATGCGCACAAACTCGACCCACGTCTCGATCTGGATTTCTTGAGGCTTACAAGTCTGACATGTTACACACGTCGACGCGACATGTTACTTGTTGCAAGAATCTGCGACGTGAGTGACGTACATCGCGCGCGACAAGTGTTACAGGGAAATGGAAATCCACCGAAGGCGCACGTGAATGCATTTCGGGGCGCTCGTTTTCCATTCTACGATATTCTGCTGCTGCGACGCTGAGACCATCAGCAGCCATCAAACCACCGAGAGACGTCTCGCCGGCGCGCGTATAACGAAACGCGATCGAATACGGTACTCCCGCGTACTCGTGGACGGGGGAGGATTACCGGGAGACGCTTTTCCGGGCGCGTCGTCGATCCTCACGTAGGCAGCAACGGCAAGAGACGAGACACATTTCCTCAGCGAGACGCGAGACGCGACGCGACGTGTCGCGGTCGGATAAACTCCGCGC
The DNA here is from genome assembly GCF_003672135.1 of Ooceraea biroi. Classification (NCBI taxonomy): domain Eukaryota; kingdom Metazoa; phylum Arthropoda; class Insecta; order Hymenoptera; family Formicidae; genus Ooceraea; species Ooceraea biroi. Next base: position 12,271,762 of record NC_039513.1, on the reverse strand, counting down.
ATCCGCTTTTCGAATTTCGCCGTTCGACGTGGCGCAATTTATGACTTCGTACCACAGGTGACAAGAGAATAAAAGACGGACGAGAACGTGGGGATGTGCACCCGCACTATACTCGTACCTCTCCGTTCTCTCCCAGTGGTCGGATAAAAGCGCCGTTCCGACGTCGAGAGATACGCGACATGCGGGACGCCGATCGTAAAATGCAGCCGCGCGCTTTGCTCTCTCGATTGGCGCAGCTTCCGTCACGTACGGAGACACGGAGACGTATGCAGGTACACGTGGACGCGATAAGGATAGATGGACTGCCCGGGAGGAAGGTGGCCGGGGCGACGGGGTAGCCCGATATCCGGGTATCCGATATATACGCGGTATACGTGTGTCGCGGTCCACCGACTTATTTGACGAAGCCATTCAAAGCGGCCCTGAGTCTCCGGTTCTCTTGTTCCCGCTCGATTCCCGTTTCCATCGTCCCGTTTCGCACGCGGAAGCGAGCCGCTCTCAATACGGACGGAACGAACGATTGTTAGATTGGTTTCGGACTTTCCGTTCGAGTGCACGTTCAGAGACCTCGTCGTTGCCACGTTCGGACGCCGCGGATGTCTGCAAATTCGATATCCGACACGCAATTGTTCCACTCGGGCTTTTCCCCGAGTGACGATGGAATCGTCGTGCGATCGGCGGATTCGAAAAATCGCCTCATTCGAAAAATTCAGCGCGCAATTCGCCAATGCGGGCTCCAACAAGCGAGCTAAACGCGTAGACTAAAGGTCGATCGAGAAATAAACGTACGCTTTTAGACATACGTAGATCGATTTCGATTTTCCATACATACACACACACCAACGAAATTAATACAAAATACAACGAAACGAAGGGAAATTACCAGGGAAATTATTCGAGCCACACGCGGTGGAGCTTAATCATCAATTATCGGTCGGCATAAATTATCGTGCAAGCGTAGACTGAAACAAACATTGCGAAGAATATATCTCGCGCACTCCAGAAAAAGATCGGCCTTGCATAAAACGCGATTAATTAATACGGATCGCGAGAAGCGCGTAAAACAAGCGATCGCAGTAATTCGCAAGGGAATAATGAAACGGGGGAAGAAAGGAGAGAAATTAATCGGCGCTCCTATGGCGTTACATCGCGAGATAGCGGCGGTTCTTCGCGAGCGGAGGACTTCACCATCATCAAGCCTCTTCGCTCTCCCATCGAGATGAGACGATGAGAGAGGCGAGAAACGGCCGGGATAAGTTACGGAACTTGCCATGGTCGTGAGAGAGGAGCGGCCGTCGACGACGACGTAAGATGATTTCCCAAGTGGGGTCCTCTCGTCTCTCCCATGGTGTGTCCTTCATGCGGCCTCCTCCGTCTCTGCCATTTACTGCCCCCGGCTCTGGCCTGCTTCGTCTAATCGCCGGGACGATCCTACGGGGGTCGATTGCACGGGGGGAGCATAACCTGGGAGGTGGTGCTCCTATTACCGGGACGCGTATACGTGTCTGGTTAATGAGCACACACAGCGCGAAGGCACCGTCCTAAAGCCCCTCGCTCGGAGGTATTTAGGATTACCGATCCGTAGGAGAGGTATTTAGGATTACCATCTTCGTAGGAAACTGTCGTAATGCGCGCGCTTCGCTGCAATTAATTCTGCGATATATACGTACGTTGATTATAATATAATAATCATATAATGCGTTGTTTATATTATATAATGTACTGATCAGCTGGTTACTGATAAGTTAGGCAGTTTTTACGCCTCCACCATTAATTATTGCGCCCGTCGGTCGTTCATACTCTTCCAAATTACGAAGATGAATATTACTTTGCATGAAATAAGATTTAATCAGCGAGCGAAGCGCGAAAGATCCACGGAGGATGGATTTCGCTATTTTGCGAAATTCCTGGTTCTCGGCGCGCCCGAGCGAGCCGGCTCTAAACCGCGTTAAGAGATTATTCCGTGATGCTGCGAGAATTCCGGTAATTCGATAATCGAGTTCCTCGCGGTCGTCGTCACCACCGCGGAAGGGATGAAAGTGGCGAGATGGCAGTGACGGTACGGCCCGGGGAGGGGGGAAAAAATCGTTCGAGCGTTCTCTCCGTCGTCGGTCGGTTCCGTTCGCTGAATTAAATCACGTAATTTCATCGATGGCTCGCTACGGAATTTATTACCAGCCGCAGTCGCGAAAATAAATGGGAAATACATCATCGTCGAATTAAGCGCCGGAGCGGAGAGTCCGAGAAAAGCGCGTCACAATTTTCCTCTCGTCCCTCCCACGGTTCGCCACCTCGTCCTCCCCTTATCTTTACAGGGCACTCTTTTCTCTTCTCCCTCGCTCTATCTCGCGAGAAAGGACAAGGAGAAACGAAGCTCGCGCATTATCACTGCAATGCAATTTTTCGCGTAATGTTCGTTACACGGTCGCGCTCGCTCGTAAACGTCGCATTCGTAACGGATCTCGGGCATTATCCGCGTGAGAGTGGTTTATGAGGGTGGTCGGGGTGTGTCTCTTCCGCCGCACGTCGGTCCTCGCGCAATCCGCTTTTATTGGCTTCACGGGGCTTTTCTCGCGAACGACAGCGTATCTCGCTGCTGCTGGTCCCATCGTGGTCACCCCTCACCGGTGGAAGCATCCATACACAGATTTGTGTGTCACTCCGACGGATTATTCGCGGATGTGTCTCGCGTAAACATTTCCCGTGACTCTTTACGCTGAACGGAACGCGCTCCGGGTCGCGGAGCATCCTCTCATTACGAACGAGCTCGTTATCGCATTACATCGCTCGCGGTTATTATCTCGTAATTATCTTTTTTCGTCTTTTTTTCGCGTTCGCGCGATATATTTATGTTCATTCGGTCTCTGCGTTTTGCCGAGACCGACTAAAATTCCCGTCTCCGCTGCTCTGACAAATTGGACCGATTATTCTTCATTTGCCTGCCAGACGGCGTCGGTGGACCCATCTTTTTTTTTAACACGCAAATGCAATATATTCACACTTTTATAATTACGCCATCGCAGCGGGTTTCCTAGCTCGCTAATGCTCGCGTTTGCAAAATCGAAACTCGTGACCGGCGATATTTCCCTCCGCGCCTCAATTACTCCCCAATTAATTACAACTAATTACGCGGAACCACCCGTGTCCCACAATGGGAATAATTTCTCGTCATTTTACACGGCAAATTTTTCAGCGATCCTGACAGTTGGCGCGACACAGCGTCCCGCTATTGCGGCGGCGACGTGTACACAAATGAGTACCGTTTCGCAACACGTGCGACCTGCTCTCTCTCATCCTCATCCCACGTTTCGCTGAAAGATACCGATATTAAGTACCGCGGACATTCGCGAGAGCCCGGGAATGTATTTTTAAGCGGCGCACGGCGGTTTCGGTGCAAGGTACTCGCCGGTAAAGGGCGCCCTCGCGCAGTTAAGGAACGCCGCCGATAAAAAGTTTCTTGGCGAAAGTGCGGTGCAACGGCGTGCACGTACTCCCCGAGGTGAAATATACAGGACCTCGAAGAGAAAAAGGAGGTCCAGCGTGCGCGCGCGAAGCGGAGGCTGAGCGGACGTGGTCCTTTTTCCCTCTATTCCCTCGCAGATGCTCACTTTTCGCCGTTATCCTGCCCCTCGTCTGTCTCTCCCGACCCTTTCTTCCTGCCGCCACCTCAGATTGCTGGCTTCTAGCGATAATTGTCGGCCCGCCGAATTTATTTCGAGGAATCTTCGCGCCGTTCTTCGCGCTGCGGTTCCCCGTGATCTTTCCGTATAAAAGCGGCGATAACGCTGCTTCCAGTGAATCATGGCGCTAATTATTCAGCCACCCGGGCCAACCGGAGAAGGAACCGTTGAAGGTGTCATCAATCAGTTTTGCGTAATGAAATATATTTTTCATTAAGTCCGCTATTGTGTGCGATTGATCATCGACTAATTCCAGATGAAGTAACGCTGTTACGGAGAGAATGGAGAATCGCATCGGAAAATTATTTGACGTGTGTTACAAACTTCGCGTGCACAAAGAGAGGAAGAGAGAGGAATCAATGCGTGGTTTCGTTACGGTAGACCCGAATCCCTGAAAATCGCGGTCTCTCAACCGGAATCAGACAAGTCGCTTTTGATATCTCCGACTGATACGATCGATAACTTCAAAATGATAAAAAAATGAAAAACAAAAATGAAAAAACGTTCTACCGACGTATCCTGGCTTATCATTCCGAGGCCAAGTGGATATCGATTCGGATACGTAGCCGTCGCCTTTACGGTGCACTCGCAACTGGGATACAGGCACACATAACGCGCGCGCAAAGGGAAGGAATACGGTGTTGGTATATCATTGCTATCCGAATGTTTCGTAATCCGATTTCGATGAAACATGTCTGCTTGGCGCCGTCTGCTGCGTGGGATTCCTCATGCCTTGCCTCCAAGCACAAGCGAGGGATACATCCAGATAAACTAGATATCCATCCGCTGGATCCATGTCCCTTCCTCGCCGAACGGAGGCGGATTCGCGCGAGGACGGACAGCTTCTCTGTCGGCTTTGATCTCGCTGTGAAGAATAATTACGTCGATTATACCAAACGGTATAATCGTTCGGGGTCGTATCAGGAGAGAGAAAGAGAGAGAGAACGTTGTCTCGATTATGAAAGAAAATAACAGAAAATAACAGCTCGGATATCGAACGCGAGCGGACACGATTGGCTATGCTCGTTCGCCCGGCGCGTCCTCGAAACATTTATTTCCGCGTTGCTGACCGATTCGTTATCGATCGCGAGTCGTAAAAACGCCATGAGCACACACAGTACACAGAATCCCGTTTTTGAACGGGGTTCGCGAGGCCGCTTTACGCGCGGCGCACCGTCACAAATCCATCGTCGACATAATGCATCCTCGACCGATCCGGTCGTCGAACTCGAAAGCCGCTTGCCAACGGAGCCGGGAGTGGACGATGGCCGAGTGAACAAAAACCCTGGTTAACGGTGCACCTCGGGAACATCGCGATTTCCCTGTATTATGTTATCAGATCGCAACTACGAAAGAGAGAGACAGAGACAGAGATGCATCGAGAATGAGTGAAGAATCGATCGCGCAAATACGCAACAGACGCTAACGACCGTGCTCGAAAATATCGCAATATATAATACAAAGCAGAAAACGAATGGGAAGCAAAGTAATGAATAAAACAACAATTCACCAGAAATTGTGGAAAAAAATCTAAAAACTAATCTCGGAAACATAATCCATGAATTTGATACAAAATATACGACACATCGGTTAAGCTCTTCCGATTTTTCCTCCCATTTTCTCAGCGACGTGCAAACTTGTTCAAAACTCGTACGATTTCATATTTGTCCGGCACATTCTCGGGGTCTCTCGTCCAAAGTCGCGCATCGATCAAGCTCAACCTCCCCCGCGATGTTCCGCCGGACGGGTGGACCGATTTTCCGGTTCTCGATCGTTCACGTAGCTCTCGGGGCGAACGGTATCCTGACAGACCACCCGTACCACAGGAACGAAGGATCCGGAGGATCGCGATATGTGCATTATCGGGGAACGTACGACTGTCGCTCTCTTACTTTGGCGCCGTCCTCGTGCGCTTTCAGCCGACCGTGTCGCATGAATCCGGCGACACGTGCATTTTATTCCGGCGCTCCGGCGTATTTCGCAACGTCAGAAAGTGCACTCGGGCTCGCCTTCTTGCGTAAGCGCACGGTCGGTCGGCCGATGATATCGGCGCGGCCGGCGAACCGTCTTGAACGCTGAAACGCGGCCAATCGACGTTTAAATCTTCACGCTTCGGGCTTTATTAGGATCACGTCCAGTGCGCGGCTTTGTAGCTCGCCGACGACGTATCGCTTCCCCGGGGATCCCGCGTTTGCCGAATCATCGTGAGAATTCATCGGGATAAACGGTGGCGGAGAGTTCCGCGAGCGACCTGAAAAAGAAATACGACTCTTTAATAGTTTAATAGATATGTTCGGTTGTCGCTGATAAAATAACAGAATAATTCCCCGTCAGTGTACTGAAAACGTGTGATTTGTTCGCACCAATATTTAACGCGCGGTTTTTGTCAGTATAAAAAGTATCGTTGTCAAAGAGAGGAGACCTTTCAGTTATCGCGCGAGCGGATTCGCGCGGCGGGCTGATCCGCTTGAGTCTTGCGATACCGATTAACGGACTGATTAAATTATTCACAGAGTATCCGCGTACCGCGACGCAAGACAGTCGCACTCGATCGCACGACGCCGGGCAATGGAGGAGGGATAACAGACGGGGGTATCACCGGGGTGAGCGGAATTGATGGCGTTGAATTGAAGCGAAACGATAAGCGTTGGACGTAGGTAGTCGTGCACGTAATGGAAAACGTCAAATAATCCGATAATCGTTCCACGCTGGAAGCTCGGCAAGTCGAAATCCAAATTGAATTCGCCGCTGGAGGCTCTAACCGACCGATTAAAAGCGGGGGAAATTAGGTTAATGCCGGCCCGGAAAGCCGACGCCGTTCCGCCATACCGTAACGTGACATCGGGGGTGTCTCTGTGTGCATCGCGTGCGCCGGTACTCGCGCCTGCTAAATGCAGATGTACGCGCGCGAGAGACAAAGAGCAAGAGGATCCGAGAGCGAGAGAGAGAGAGAGAGAGAGACGGGGAGATCCTCTCAAAGCCCGCACGAGACGATTCGACCACTCTCATGCGATATAATTACCGGAAACAATGACGTAATCACCGCGCCCGATGGAGAGTGCAATGCTGGAATCCACCCTGAGCTTGCTTTCTCCTTTCTCTCCCTCTCTCTCGTTCTCTCGCTCGCTCGCTCGCTCCCTCCCTCGCTTTCTATGTATTCCGCGCGTGCTTCCGAGTGCGTTGATTACCAGAGACCGCGAAACGACGTTGCTCGAGGGAGAGTGCAAGGCAAAGGGGAAGGAAGGGTTGATGATCTATCGCCGAATAATATGTCATATGTCCCGCGATTACACACCCCCTGTCGGTCGTTCCCGATTGATCCTCGCGGCGGAATTCAGATACGCGAGATTCGCCCGCGGGAATTTATTCGCCCATTGTTGACCGATGATTGCAGTTTTTATCGGGGAGACAACGCGTGGTACTTACGAGCGCACGTTTCTCATTGATGTTCCATTGTACTCGGATTACCGACGTTCCATAAATTCGTTTTGCCCATTGTTAGGCCAGTTAACACCGCGTTCCGCTGAAAAATCTAATGAAAATAATAATCGCGCGGATATAATCCTCTTGCACGCTCGGTGTCCGCTCGGTGTATTGCGCAGCCACCCGAGGGGGAGAGACAACGAAGGGATTGCAATGGGAGATATTCGGAGCGGTCGCAGCGAGGATAAAATCGCGCGGCGAACGGAATGGAATAAGTCTATTAAAGTTTCCGGCGATCGAATGGAAATTATATTAACAGCGTTTCCGTTATCGATATCAATTTCATCAGCGAATACCGTAAATACCCCGCGTATCTCGTGAACACTTTACCCGATCCGCCCCGATGATTGTTTCGCGCTATTATCCGTTCTATTAATCTCCGAAGAAGCCATACGGGTTTTGATTTATCCGCGTAATATGTGCGAGCGAGCGTTGTTTATACGAGCCTCGGCGAGAACGGTCCGGCCAAGCGGTAATTCCGTCTGCGAGCACCGAGGAGAGTGCTAGGGGAGGTGATAGTCATCGGTTCATCCGATGCATTTGTCATCCTCGTGCTCGCCAGCGACGATACTCTTTTCGTTATCTCCGCTGCTTTAATCTCACGTTGCAACGACGCACGACACCCCTGGGGAAGATGCACCCTCGCGCGCGTATCGCGGAGGCTTCATTAAAGCGTGTAAATACCGGCGGTATGAAGCCGCGGGTGTGTTTGCCGAGAAAGTAAATCGGAAGACGTACACGAGAAGTATCCGGGATTCCCACCCCCGACTCTCCACCCTCGCCCGCGGCGACAATATCCTTTCTAACTGTTCCTGAGAGAGTTATTCGTCCGTGAGAAAACTCTGTCGATGCCGACCGACACACGAGCGCGGGCACACGATCGTATGAGCAGATATTGCCGCGGAGTCGAGGCGGTTTCAGAGACGCTCGCGGAAGTATCCGTTCGAAGCGGAGCGGAATGCGCGTTTAGCGTCACAAATAAAAACCACGCTGCGAAGAACCGACTGTCAACTTCCGGACGTTGCAATCGCCGCACAGTGGTCAAGATTACCAAAAACCTGGTCGAAATTCTGTACATACTCAAATTATTCTAAATCATATATATAACTGCAATTTAGTGATTTTCCCATATATTAATTACATTGCATAATTCTGATGCAATGTAATTAATATAATATTAATTATATATACAGGGTGTCCCATTTTAAAAGTTGCACTGAAATATGTCTTCAGGGAAGCATTTTCAGAAAAAACTTCGGCGCAGTTTGGCGCAGATAAACTTTTTTTTATTTCTTTTGATATATAATTAAATTTTAAATTCTGTTTGATTTATCGCGCCGACTCACGACGGGGACTTTGAATCGCAATATTTCATTAGTGTTACATCACAACAGCACTATCTATCTTATTTTATTTCTATTCACTGTAATGAAAATTGAATAAATAACAGCGTTATCAGAAGCACAAAGGATACAATAAAACAAGGATGAAAAGATTTAATAACCCGGTACGTGATAACTTCGTGAATGAAATCACAATTGTGACACCGATTATGGCCAAAATCATATTAGAGACTTACGATAATGAACTTTATACATTTATAGCTCTCATAAATGAAATTTGTTTGGACTATAACGTTAGAGAAATTTAGTACGGACTTAGAACTAACAAACAATAATGTAATGACGATAAAAAAAATTTTTTTTTAATGGATTTTGGCCACGTTTTCAGTCGTTTTGACCACTGTGCGCCGTGCGCAACTCTTTGGTTTCTTCTTGGCAACGGCGACCGAGATATCTGATAGAGAGAAAGAGAGAGAGAGAGAAACTCGGCATTGCGAGAGTCCTATTTGGATATTACGAATTATTGCGGATGATACATTTGACAAGTTTTTTTTCAGTTCTGACCGACATTGTATTTCCGCATCAGATGTAATTTCATCAACACGTCGATCTAACGCATCCTGGCAAATGAGAATAGCACATTTTTGGCCTCGGAGCGATTATTATTAATAAAGCATCGTGGATTTGTAACAGCAGCTCGAGTGCACGCTCGGGTTATAGGGTAAAAAGATTTTCCGTTGCGACAGTGGAAGTTTAACGGCATCGTGAGGCATTAAAGTTACCCGTGCTCGCGCCGGGCTTCCTCGTCGCGCTTTATTTATCACGATGAGCGCGGTTTCGTCACACTTCTTCTTCCATAGGCGTGCGATCTCGCGCCGGGACGCAGCGTATAAAGGGAATTGCATGTGCTGGGAGGATGCATTAAGGATTCTGGGACACGAGGAAGAGATAAGATACCGCGCGGTGCGCGCGCTGCAACGCCGTGGCATGCAGATATCGACGCGCGCATAATGCACACGGTCAATTATTTCCGCGCTATCGAGCAAAGGACTCGAAAAGGGGAAAAAAGCTGCAATGAGAGGCAGCGAGCGAGCGAGCGAGCGAGTGGACGAGGCGAATGCTGAACGGTGAACGTTTATTTAACGGGTTGATTTTTTAATATCCACGCGAAACGTGCCACGGAATAAGTAATCGGATGGGATTTTCGCGCACGATTGCGGCATGTGAAATCCGCAGCGTCGTGACCGCGTAACGCGCTCCCGCACTTCATTATTTCCCCTCGCCCGGTCGCGAGAAGAAAAAGGAAAAGACAGAAAAAAAGGCAAGAGAAAGAGAAAACGCCGGCGCGGAATTAAACATTCCGCTTCCGCGTTCCGCGCTTTTTCCGGCCGCTTTACCGGAGGTACTCTGGTTATTCCTCCGTAAATCGCGAGCGATATGCTTGCTATAGATGCGCTCGCTTTCGGTACGCCTTCGGTACGCGCGCGGCGACGTCAATTTCTGCATGCTTACGGGTTTCCGTTTTTCATCGCGTCTCTCGCCAACTCTGTATTTTCCTTACTTCATATCGGGAGAAATTCTATTGTTTCACAAAATCATGGGAGGAACCCTTTGGACATACCTTTGGCAGATGCGATATTTCGTCTACTTTGAGAGATGGTTGCCGTGTGATCCAGAATTCCGGCCAAGATTCCGGATCGTCAGGGCGCGAGAGGCAGAAATAAGACGCGTCGTATTCGAGGACACGCGGGAACACCGAGACGCATAATATTAATTATTTCCGCGATTTCTCACCGAGCATGCTTCCTCGGCAACTATCTCGGCTTGTGCCAGTGCTCGAACGATTGCTGCCTCTTCGTTTCCGAAAGGCTTCCGACATGCTGGAAGCTACTACGACAAAGGCATGAGGTTGCCTCCACCTCCCGATAACTTTCACGATTAAATCCCTTAATTACGCCACTCGTCGTCGTGCTCCCGTTTAGCGACGTTGAACGGTTCTCTCCCGCCGGAATTGCCGAACTCGACGCGAGAGTGCAGCGAGAATTCCGCTCGGTCGAGCGCCGCCTCGTCACGCGAAATAAATATTCTCCCGGCGAGAATCGAAATATAAAATAATCCCTAATTTGCGGAACGCATTTGCGGTTTCCGAAAAGAATTCCGCGCCGATTCACGCTCGTTGCAATCGATCCAACACGCGCGCCGCTCGCGCGAAGCTCCCTCAGTCGGTCCAGCGAATTGATGCACGAGCTCTTCCGGTGTGAATGGTGCCTGACCGGATCGATGTCAGGAGCTTCGGCGAATTGCAAGCGTGTAAGCCTGTCGTACTCACGAGGGTACCACGAGTATTACCTACTCGCGCGCAATTCTCGCGTGTAATACCAGTTAATCGAACTTCATTGGCACCTCCGCAGGGACGCTGAGGAGAACGCTCGCAGAGCTAGCTCAGGAGGGAGGCTCTAATATCGCGATAAATTGCACCTAGGTTAATTTCCTAACGACATTGCCCTGCAGCTAACGCGTTATTATATTAATTAACGACTCGTTAACGGCGTGTAAAGCGACACCGCTTCGTCGTCAAGTCTCTCTCGACTCCTCGCCTTCTCTCTCTCTCTCTTTCTCTCTCTCCCTCTCTCTATTTTTCTCTCTTCCGCTCGGAGCGGATATGCGGATAATGTATAGTGTCCGACATGTACACGTATTACATCGGCGATAAGACCGCGGCGTGTCCTCGTCAGCACGCGCGAGCCCTTCTGTTATACTCACGTAATTCGTCGCTGTCGTCGTCGTCGTTGTCACCCTCCGCTTTTCCCGTGCTAATTATTTCGCGTACGTAATTAAAATCGCCTCCGCCGGGACGCACGTGTTACGCCGCGCCGCGCCGCGCGAGTACGTGTCACGGGAGCGCGCACGACGAAAGCTGTTACGTTAGATCCGTGTTAATTAACGACTCGTTGTACTGTAACATTATGCGCGGTGCACGTCGAATTTTTGAGAGTGACGTTGCTCGCTCCTAGGTATTTAACAGCGTCAATAGCGATGTGACGGCAACGCAGCGCTCGTAACTTCGAATTTCGGATTCTCGCCGGAACCGGCGAGCGTCGAGAGAAACGCAAACCGTTCGCGGAAACTTTAGATTTGCATTGCCAAGTTCCACTTGGATAATAGCGGAGTGATTTACCTTCCTCCGTATATGTGTGCGTCTATGTGTGTGCATTCTTGATTTCCCACGATATCTTGGATACCCGCGCGCAAACGCGCCAAGCGAGATATCCATCGCTTTGCGCTCGACCCTCGCGCGAGGAGAGAAGAAAAACGGAAAGAGAGAAAGAGGGAAATACTTATCGCTTACGTTACAGGTATAAAACAACGATGCAATTATACGCTTGGACGATGCTCGCGGACGTTCGGCGCCGTTACGTTACGTGGAGGCGATTCGCTAATTACGGCCACGGCCGTCAAGGAATTCTCGGGCCCGTAACAGGCTCTCTCCGTCGAGTTTCCTCGAGTTCCGTCGTCGACGAAGACGCGGCTCGTTTTCCCGCGGGCGAAAAAAATCGCGCGCGCGGTATCGCAGCGGGGACCTAACGTGTTTGCGGTGCGCCGCAATTACTTCGTATTTTAATTAAAGTTCCCGACGACTCATCGGATCCCTGCCGCCGCCCCGCCCCCACACGTACGCTCGTGTGTACTTTGCCAGAGTTGCGGCACGTCGCGGGGGAACTTTGCACCCGCCGCGCCGGGGGTAGGGGGTAGATGCAGGGGGACAGGGCCCGTCGGGGCACGCTCCGTGTGTGTACGCAGCCATCTCCTCGGGCTGTGACATACAAATTAAACGAGACTCGGAATGTTAATTACTCGATTACCGCACGGGTACACGTGCCACAGCTGCGCGCGCGATTTATGACGGGGACGAGCGGGCGAGTGAGCGAGTAATTGAGGCTTCGGCTTCGTATTAATGGCCGCGAAAGCGGAGCCGCGTTCATTCGGCGCGGCCGAGAACGCGCGTTCGGTACTAATTGAGAGGACTTTATTAAAACTCCCTCCCTCGTTATTATCAATCACTTAATAGCGCCATCGAGAAGCGCCGCGTGTACACACACGCGTGTACGCCGACCGCCAGTCGTTGCCTCGTTACCGCCGTAATTCCTCTCATCTCTTAACGTCTTAACGCTCTCTCGCGATAACGAGCGGTTATTTATCGGAGGAAAAGAAACCTGATTTCTCACTTGCTTGCGCCCGTGCATTGTCCGCGTGTCGAACGTCGTATCGCGCGACGTTTCGGAAATTTCACCCCAAACGCGGAGAATGAGTTACACTCGTATTACGCTTGACGGAGAACTCGCGTGAAATTGTTCCACGGGAATGGAATTAAATAGCGGGACCCGGGATCCTTTATTTCCGGGACGGAACCATCGTCACGCACAATGCCGAAACGCGGTTAACAATGACAGGCGGAATTTTGCAAGATACGCGCGTTCTCTCTCGCGAATTGCGTCAGGATGTCCCACGATGAACGTTGCTTTCCTCGGCATCGACGACGACGACGACGACGACGATGATATCGAAGAGGGTTTTATTAACGGTGGCAAAGTCGATGTTACACGCCGGTAGCGGCTTTGCGTCACCTTAATCGCCCGAAATGCCGTACTTAAACGTTTGATGACTGCGCGGCGCGCATAATTCTCCGTTTAATGGTCCGGTCTTCCTGACTAATTTCTCTCAAACTCCAGTATGCGCATTATGGACCACCTGCCTGGAACGGCCGCCTATAAACCTGGAAATTCGAATTTTGCCTCTCGGCCACGCCGGCGGTTTGGTCGATCCGAACGAGTCGTGCCTTTCGTTATCCCGGGCAGCGGCTCGCGAATTACGCCCGATCCATCCACGGGCACGCGGATTGCAATCCATGCGAAATTTCTAGTTTTATGCAACTACTGAAAAAAAATAAAAGAAAAGCTACACCGCTCTATATAGATTTATTTGTCGACAGTTTCATATCCAATTATAAATTACAGATATCTCTTCTGAGATTAATCCGCGCACAATTACGTATCCGATTACATTTACTAGATAAATATATCTAAATCTCGCTGCGATCAATATGCATTCTCCTCGGATTCGCGACGTTCACGTGACGACGTTCGACTCAATATTCATGTAACTGCTACTTGGGCGAGACTCGGCTCGTTCGCCATTAAACTTTTATTCGCGCCGACTGGATCTGCACCCGAATTATCCCATGCAGCAAAAAAGACCGTTAGCGTTAGTCCGCTTAAAAATAACGATCTATAACATTTTAACTCCGGCTTCTTTATCAGACTCCAACGGCGAGAAAGCTGGCGCTCCTTTACTGCCACTTGGAGTTTACACAACGTACCTACGTTTGTAGCGTTCAGCGACGTTATACGTCACGGAAGCGTTAACGGAGGGTGCTCGAGCGATCGTTCGTCGCGTGCGCGTCGCTAGATTTAAAAGAGGCGTCGCTAATTACAAACTGATGGCTTTTACACGCTCGAGCGTAATGTTCTCGCCGGGTGTTTATTCGCCGGATGAAACGCTCTGCACTCGCTAATGGATAAACTTCGTCCGCAAGCCGCAAATTAGCTTTATCAGAACGTCGCGTGCATCCGCGTCGCCCAGACGGCGCGACTATTCCGAATGCTAAGTAACCGAGAGGGTGGTCGTCTCTCCTGCCGGTGCGGCTTGTGGGGGTGTAATTGCTCCTACACGGGGCGCCGCGAAATTCGCGACAGACGCGCGCAGCGTGCCGGCATGCAAAGTGGATTAAACGCGGCGATACCTAGAGTGAATCCTGCAATAAAGCCTGCCATCCGTGGATCGAGATGTCCACGAAACGATAAGTCAAACGATAAGCGCGCGATTCCGCGCGAAGGATATCACGCGAGCCCGCTCCGAACTCCGCGATGACGAATGTTGGCTATCGAATATGCACCCTTGCTGACGAATCGCTTCCGAAAGCTTCCGACGAGGATCTCTCTTAGTTGATGAATCGTTCCGCTATAGATTCTCGCCGCGCTCGTTTGCTCGAAGTTGATGACTTGGCGTGCGTCATTTGTCATCGTGCGTTTTATCGATGAGTCCCAGCTTGACCGGATATCAACGTCGATCCCTCAGACAACGATGGATATTTGCAAGAACGCAGAACAGAGCCCGCCAAGCTCTGTCTCTCCGAGGATACGTCGTTACGACGAACGCAACATTTGTACTTTATCCAACTGCAACGTGGCTTCATCCCTTTCACGTGAATCGACAGCGCGCACCCAGGAGACATTATACTTGAGGGGGAAAACTTTCTTAACGTCGCGGTTATGGGATCTCTGGAGCTCTCTCCGATGTCCTGTTATCTGTGCACATTTCTTCCGGGCTCGTTCTCGTAATGCAGGCTTCGAGTTTCCGTAATCGGATTAATTGGATTATTTCGACAAGAATAATGTATCTCTCGATCCAAATGTGATAATACCGCCATCTTTACGTAGGAATTCAGGAAATCAGGAATACATTATATTTTTCGAGAAATCGAAAGTTTCTTTTGCTTTTATAAAGTAACGCAAAAATTAATGGTATGATAAAAAATAGGGAAATATTTTAATAATATTAAATTCACATTACTAGCAATACTCACCGCTGATTGACCTCCGAACAGAGTCACGTCCGGACCGTGCCTTCCCTCATGGTTGCTTAGCATTTGCCTTAGGACCCACGAAGAGAATAAAAATCGACCGGGCAATCGTTCTCGCATCGGCGACGGGAGTCGGCGAGCCGCCATTTATCACCAGAACGAATATCCTGACGAAACACACAGCGGGGGAGGTGGCGCATTATCGCGTGCGCACACACGCACTCTCACGCAGGCGAGACGTCTACGTGGCCGTCACTCTCGCCGGGCCCCTTGATAGCCTCCAGGGGAACTGTCGGCCCCGGGTTCCCGTGTCCGCAGACGGAACGAGGGAACCACGACTCGCGAAATCACGGTCGGCATAAATCTTCGTCCACGTGTCCGTCGGGGCAAGGCGCTGACCACTGTCTGAGAGAGAGAGAGAGAGAGAGAGACAGAAAGAGAGATAGAGAGATAGAGAGAGGAAAATAAGTGAGAAAAAAAGACGAAGATGTACGACGGAGAAAGATTGGCGCGAGCCTTTACCTCGTAGGACAATGGGATTAACGAGGGGCATCTGGCCGTGGCCTTTAAAAGTATTGTACATCCTGTCGCGTACGGCCATTTGTTCTCTCCTGGGATCAACGAAATTACTCCTCGATTTAGCGCGTGGCGCGTCGTTTTCTTGTGCACGAAGGCGCGCAAAATGTTACGTAAAAGTATCAATAAATATTCCACGAGAAAGAGAGGGAGGAGATTGAACTCCGATCACGCGCTCGCAGCTTCATCTTCCTCTCTCCTTTTCCTCTCTCTCTCTCTTCTCGCGGTCTCGTCAGAGATTTTTTAAATAGGTATAGTAGTTCTTATACTCGTAGATCGTATTTTGTCAGTGATTCTTGCTCGCTCTTCATTTAAGAAAGGGAAAGAGGAAGAGTGAAACGCATATCGGGGTGGTAGCATTCTCCGGGCGGAAATTCCTTGAGCAAATATGTCCGGGATCCATCGGGATCCAGCGGGATTCAGCAGATATTCCCAGGAGGATCTCCCATTGGTCCAGCATGAAAACACATCGACGGCGGCTCGTTAAAGGCGTCGTAACTGTGAATCGATTGGCGGCGGCGCGAAACCTCTGTGGCGATCGTAATTCTCGCGGTTATCCTCTCGTGACTCCTCGGGACTCCTCTACTCCATGGAGAGGAGACCTGCGGCTGGCACGTGACGTTCTCCAGAGAGGATCCGGCCGGGCGAGGGGACGCGCCGGTCCATTAAAAGAAATTCCACGGTGATCGCACATCGTGGCTGTTATGGCGATCGGATGGTGGGCGAAGCACTACCGAGTAAGCGCTTTGTCAGCGCGTCTCCTCCCGCAAATCGCACGGAGACGGCCGAGATCTACGAGGGAGAAAGAAGGACTGTAATTTCTCTCTCTCTCTAACGACCACGAGCGACGCGCGGCATACCTATTGATTAGGTCATTAGATGAGAAACGGGTGTTTTATCTTCCTGCTCCTCCGCTGGGAAAAGTCAGAAAGGGACGCGCGCGCTCGATGGCGTCGACTCTTCTTCCGTGGAAACCCTCCTGCGGTTTCAGCAACTGGAGAATGTTGTATTCTGAGAACGGATTTTTTGATCATTCACAATTTCCAACGCGATCAAACTGATCGTCTCGCTTTTTTGCGTGCTCAAAGTGCATGGACATTGTGAGCTAATTAAATTCTCTCTTGCCGCGAGATTTTACGTCGGGAGATTTTCAGGCGGGATTAATCTGAACAAAAGACACGATTTCACGATTTTGCTGTTTGTAAAAATATATATATATATTCACGGTGGATCAGATTTTCATTCGTTTCGCGAGGCGGAATTAATATAAAATAAATCGTCCCCGTGGCACGCGCGCGCGCATATGCATTGTTGAGAATTTCAATAACGAATTTATCGCCCAAGCTGTTATTTATATTTAATTCGGTGGTATTTATGATGCGATTTGAAGGGTGAGAGGAGGGCGGAGAGGAAAAACACCGACTGCGACGAATTGACGTTCATGCGTGTAGCCATTCATTAGAAATCGCGCCGCCGGAAATCATATATATAGCGGCGATTCGTATATTTAGCTTGTTAGGCAACAAATCGATTAATCGGAAATACAGTCGCGACAGTTGTGACACTCGGATAAAACATTTGAGCTGATGTAATGCCGAAATAAAATAAAATCCGGCACGGCCGAATAAAGCGCGTGAATGAGATTGATCATTTTAATCACGAACGGACGAAGGGATGGTTTTCAAACATTGTACATTGGTCATGTCATGACCGAAAATTTTTAACGTTTATGCATCATTCTATCTCTGCACTTTCGCAAAGTCTCGCGTGATCTTACAGGATCTCTCAGACCTTCGCATTCGAGACGTTAACGTTGTGCTGTTAACTCGCTAATTGTGCGCTTTCAAACGCCGTCTTCCTTCTCCTCCTCTCTCCCTGCCTCGTCCTGATCTACGTTCTCTCAATCCTTCCGACTCGCTTTTCGCTTTCCGAGGCCGTGACATCGTCCAGACGAGCGAGACGCTTAATTACTCATCGTCCCGTTATTTAGGTGCTGCTCAAACGATCCGCGTAAACACGGCTTCATCCCTCGGGCTCTCCGTTGGCCGAATTAACCGACGATGAAACTCTCTCGCGTCTGAAAAACGGATAGATCTCTGAAAAATTGGGTTTGACTTAAATGCCGGAGTACATCACGACCCGTCTTTCCAAGCGCTGTACCGAAGACCGTGCCGCCTCTGAATTTGAACTTTGACCTAAATTCCACGTAAAGTGCCGAAGAGAGATTTAACCGCGTGCGACGCGCATCACGCTCCTTTTTGGTGGAAGCTCGCAGAATCTTGTATCTGCAACACGTTCGTGCCTCTACTAAAACGAATACCGTGCAACTTTCGTCAGGAGCGTCAGGACGATCTGGCTTCAATTTTTAATAGAAAATCGAGGTTGTCGCAGCAACAGCACATGATAAGTATTATAGAATATCTCGATAGAGTCGCGAGGAGATTTTAATTATGAAGCCTCCAGCAACTCTTTCTTTTGCTCTCGAACGGATCTCCAAAAGCGCGCGCGGAGAGCGTACACCCTATCTACGCGCGGAAAAAATCCAGCCCTTTAAGAGCCGGCTGAGAGCTCGTAACACCTCCGATCCTAATTACGTCGCTTGACGTGACACATGATATCGTGTAAAGGCACGAGTGCCGGAATCTCGACGCTACGTTACGAGGCTCACGGTCGACGGGATCGCGGAGAGCAACGTTGGCGACATACCAAGAACCTCCTCCAACATTTTTCTTCGTCCGCGGTTACGCTCGAGTGTCTCGCGGTCTCGTTAAGATGGTCAACGCTCTTTGAAGTTGTGTCGGCCCGAGAGGAATTCGGGCTTGCGAGCTTGCCGCGAGCAGCCGCGAGCGGTTTCGTCGGATCTCTTCCGAGTTGTCAAGGAAACGAACATTCACCGGCGCGACACGTGTAATGTAAATCCCGAAACGTGGAAAGCCGAACATTTCCCGAACATTTCTTAATGTGACGTTTAAATTAGCCAGAAGCTTCGGCAAGCATTGCTAGCGATTGCTCGCTCGCGATCCTCATGAATTTTTTTACGCCGAGTTCCCTCTGCGAGAAGCGAGTCATCTGAAGCGAAACGAGCAATGTATCCTCTCGTGCCTTTTTCGTAACTCTGAAAATATTTTTTACAGGTCATTGTCAGGAGTATCACTCGCTGTGATACTCGTCGACACGAGCGAGCGAGCGAGATACACGGTCCTCGGGGAATCTATTCTTACTGCTCGCGTAAAAGGCGCAGCGCTGTAAAAGTAAAAGGCAGCTCGCTCACTCGCGATACGTACATTTGTGCTCTCGATTCGCTTTTTTTACGTTTTCCGCGGCGCGCCGCGACGCGGTAAATCATTCCTCGCGACAGATCGCCGGAATGTCGTCCCGGAACGTTGGAGAGGACCAAAAATGTATCCGGCCGGCGTAATGCCTGGCGGGGAAAAGCGCCGAGTAAATTGATAGCGTAGCGCGCGCGTAACGCAATGTAAGTTGCGTTGTGACTTTCGATTACGAGCGAGCGTAAAATGCTTTATGCCGCGCGACGCCTTACGACTGTAATACTTGGGCATTGTGGGGAACGTCGATGATGGTGACGGCTCTCGATCGTCGATACACCGTAACGGACCGGTGAAATGTATCGACGTGGAGACGGCGGCGACGCCGGAGGAGATCGGCGATGCAATTGGCGTCGTAAAATATTTTATGGAGTTTGAGAATTGCAGATTGCCTCGTGATGCGGAACACTTTCAACGCGAATTCGCGCCCTTCGCGATCGCCAGAGATGACCCTTCCACCGGTGGCTCTGTCCAGCCGGGAGATTAAAGCGGAATTCCATTGGTGATGAACGCTCGGGAACGCCCGAAAATTGATATCTCGTCGATTGACGATTTTAATCAGCCGCGGCAATTATATAATAATTTGCGACGGCGGAAATTACTTCCATCATTTCCATCGGCTGCGAAAGGATTCTATTGGAAGATGGAATAATCGAGTAAACGATGCCCGTGAGAGATAAATTATATCCGACGAATAAATTCCACCGTTTCCAATATTGCTTCATTTACATTAACGGTGGAACGTTATTTAACGTATTATTGATCTTACAAACATGTAACATTCCACGTACAACGTACGCGTGCATCATTATCTTACATTTTCCGCTCTCAATATTTGCGCCTGCTAAATCAATTCGTTTTATGTAATCGTCATTACGGCGCAATTATCAGGAAAGGGAGAGAGAGAATCAAGTCGAACTTTCTCGTCGTGGATGTCTCGAAATATGCACGTTCCGTGCAAACCCGCTCGAAAATTCCTGAACGAATAATTGCAGCGAACCAACGGTCTCGCTCACTCATTTGCGCGTGCAGCAATTTGCTGAAAACGCTTTTATTGCGTCGTATTACGTTCGTTCCCGTGAGTTTCGACACAGCGGACAGCTGGCACGGTAGTATTTCACAAGTAATGTCCCCGTCGAACGTCCATGGTGTTTAAAACGCTTACCTCATCCATGGAACGTGTCCCTTCGGTGGAAGTAAGCTCCCCGATCGCTGATCACTGTTGAAAAGCGCGACGAGGAGGAGAGGAGGAACGAACGGAAGGGCAGAACGAATTGAAAACGAAGGGAATGCTAATAATGGAGTCCTTCTCTTTCCGCGCTCACGTTAGCGGCAATAATCGGCGCCTCAGCGCGCACCGTTGATTTGAGGCTCGGCAAAATTGGAATCCCCCCGGGTGTGCAATCTATTCGGTTTTATTGGTAAAGAGGACGAAATCTAAATTCAGAAGGGCGGCAAATTTCCGTGGCGACGGGAAGGACTAGGAAGGAAAGCAAAGCACGTGGTGAAATGGTTTATTAAGTTTCAAGAGGAGGAACTTCTCGCCCGTAATGCGGATAATGGATAAAAATTACATCGCGATAAATTTAATCACGGCCGTGAGCGCTAATGTTGTCAATTACGAACGCTCGCTTGACGTGCTTCCATTAGCGATAAATGTAATCGCCGCTAGTGCGTTTTATTCGCACGATGAAAAACGCTGTTGCGTGCAACCTCTTATTTATATATTTATCGGCGGGATAAATCCGGATTGCACTCGAGCAAGACCACGCGAGGCGCGTGTAACTCACGATGACGCACGATGAAAGATTGCGACGCATTAACATGGAAATCTACTTCCCTGGAAACAATTAATTAAAAACAATTGTTACACTTGCACACGGTTTTTTAGTCCGCTAGCGCATTATTAACGCTGCTAATACTGTCTTGCACGTCGAGCTACCGATCCGTAACAAATTATTCAGATTTGCCGTTCGCAGACTTAAATGCAGAGAGCTTGAACTGTAATCTATCGCTATAAAAAAAGGGACTTGTCTTTATAAAAAACACAACGAAGGATAACGCAAAGTGCTCGATCGTTTCTCGTGCAGTCGCTTTCAGGCTTCGGGAACTCGGGGGATGTATTCGCTCGCTCGCTCGCAAGGGTCGATCTCGTGCTATCGCGGATACATAGGTAATACCCCGACGGCCCGACCCACCGTATCGCAGCTCCCCGTCGCACCCTGCCGTGGTATTTATCGCCGTCGTCGCCGTGAAAAATCTACGCCAATGCGAATATTCAGTGCGCCTCACGCTGAGCGCATTTTTCTTTTCGCGTTTCTGCCGGGATTTACAGCGCGCTTTCGGCGACCGACTTCCGGCTCCACCTGTGAAGGAACATAATCCCAGCCGTCGGTAGCTCGACGTCGAAAAGGCGAGTCGCACACGCGAGCTTTCCGCACGAGCTTTCGACAATCGTCCGGCCATTGAGACGGATTGTCGCCAGCGCAACTGCGCCACGGTCTTCTCCCTCCTTCTCTCTTCCTTGGTGAGACTGAGCTTCCGCTTCTCTTCCTCCCGAATCCGCCCTAATGCCTCACGATGCCGCGCGGAATCCGGAGACGGACTCGCCGAACGCGCCACGAGTGTCGAAATTGTCGACGAGCAGACGTCTGGGCTCCGTTTCGTCTCGAGATGGCAAATAGTGAATAATCTCGACTGCAGTCAGTCGAGAGCGAGAAAGATAGAGAGAGAGGGAGAGAGAAAAATAGAGCGTCCGACGTTTATCTTTTCAGCGAGGAAAAGCGCGCTGAGCATCAACCTGTCGCCTGGAGGGTGTATTCGCAGCTGTATGCATTCACAGCCCCGATAACGGAACGGTTTTCTAAACTAGAGAAGAGAGCAATACGAAGAACATATGCGTCCTCACTAAGCAATCTTTTTATCACTTTCAAGCGCACAATTTACTCTTAAAACTTCATCAAAAGCGTCCGGAACGTATCTCACTCTCGTTTTGAGAAATTGCTAAATAAGATGAAATGACGCGGATCCGCGGGAGTGGTGTTCATCCGCTTATGTGCGTACACGCTTCACGTGCCCGCCTCTCTCGCGAATCCGCAAGAATAACGAGTCCAGTTAATACTCCAGCACGTCAAGCACGTCTGCCGCGACTGCAAATAACCGCGGTACCAAAGTACATGGAATTACAGGGCCCGGCCGGGCAGACTGACGCGTAACAGCGGGAAGGCGGAAAGTCCATCGAACCTACGTATCTACCTAGCCACGTACCTAACCGCCCATCTACCTGACGTACCGGAGTTTAGTTCGGTCGAAACTACCGGACCTCCGTCGACCGGAATTCCGATGCGGCGCGTAAACCGCAACCGTCTCGCTCGCTTACGCGTAACGGAGCTGGCGGAGCTGGAGATCGGAATGACCGCGTTTCCTCCTCCGCGCGGGCGTGTGTACGGTTTCCTCCAGCATCCTCATCTCCGTAACCACGCACGTCGCATCGCACTGAAGCTCGCGCCTCTTAGCGGTGCCCCGCATTTCCGCCCGCCGGGACGTCGAGCGGAAATCTGCACGTCGCGCGGACATGACAAGGCTGCTGCACGCCACTTCCTAAATTCGCCTCGTTGAGGATTGACGCTTCTTCGACAAGAATTGCTTTCGCTTCCTCGCAGAGGGAATTTCGAGCGACTCCTCGACTTGGTCCTGTCTCGCTGGGTTCGCAAGGGTGACATTTACGGTTCGCGACGTGCCGTTCTTCGACGAGCGATCTCGTGGTGGGTCACGTACGCCCCACTGTGACATCTCGCTGCATTCGCCGCATTCGCGTGTGAATTCGTTAATACATGTTGTTGAGGTGTATTCTTTCCGAGCTGTTCTAGCGATACGGATAGCTGCGGGTCGTTGTTGTTACGAGAAGAGTGGGTTTGTGTCCCGAATATTCTCGCGGAAATTTAAATCTCTTTCCGCGCTTGCATATAATTATAATAATTAGCGTGGTTAGTAATGCATCTCATAATTGCGGTATCTTGTTGCAGAATGTATTATCAAATCTTGTATTTCACACGTTCAAAGCAAAATGGTCTATTTCGCTTGTATTAATATCTTTTCATCTGCAACGCTCTCCTGGGGATGACGAAAATAATTTTTTTCCGACCTGTTTATCCGATCCTAATGAATTACTGCACTGTGCCGTGCAAGTTTTGCATGATTCCATCGCGTCATCTAGCTTCTACGCTCAAGTCGCGGAAGCGGAGACTTGGACGCCAGCCTAACAGCCGATAGTTACCGTAACGAGCTGCGGAAAATACGCGCACGTAATTTATATCCGCGCGTATCGCGTTTCCGGCGACACGCCGACAGCTGCTTGCTCTACCACCCGCGTTCTATCCCTAATATCGCCCGGCAATGATCTCGGCGATAACCGTAACGACCACCAGCGCAAGATCGTATAATGCTGAAACGTTTATTGAGCCACTCGCTCGCCGACGACACTTTATGGAATCTGGTAGGTGCTTGGTAGCCGGGCGATCACGGCCAACTTCCGAAAGGGGAATCGTCGGAGGATAGACCATTCATAGAGTTTCCGTCGACCCGTTAGCTATCGGAGAATGGACGACCGAGGGTGGCGATCCGGCAGTTCCAACCGCCCCCGAGATACCGAAGCCGCTTCAGTCGGCGTTCGGGGTTCATTGAAAGCTTCCGCGAACGAGAGAATCGATTCCGAGCGAAATGACAACCGCCTCAATACCGCGCTTCCTTGCTCGGACAACTTTTCAGTTTCCGTCCTCGGGAAATGGCGAGATGAAAACTCGCGCTGTAGTGAAACTGGTCCATCCTTTGCGCTCTCAGACTACCGCTCTGCGAGTGTCCTCAACCCGGCCACGCTGCGTAGCGTGCCGAATGCTCGCTGATCGCTGAACGATCGCGAAAACATAGAAAATACGAGAACTTGCCAAGAAATTCGCACGAAACTTACCCAAAACGCTTGTAGATAATAACGAAAAGAATGATCGAATTATTCTCGAGTCGATTTACGGTTCTCCGATGCCGCGAAGATAATCTGCAACATTGATTCGACGTATCGTTGGTCGCTCGAAATTTTCCACGTACGCGCGTGATGAACACGAAGAGCGAGAAGATTTACGAGCGCGTCTTGTCGTCCTGAAAACGCGCGAGCCATCTTCGCGTTGTTAAACGCGCATCGATCGTTACGTCCGCGGCGTTCGTATTTGTCACGCGACGACTGCATCGGTGATGATACGACCGTCATTCCACGTGAACGAGGCTCACGATAGCTTCCCGTTCACGACCGTCAAGTATGTCGTTGCACTGTTTTTGCGCGCAGCTGCTGCGATAACAACGATCGGAAAGACATTCCTTTTATTCTGAGGACCGCGCGCAAGACCGATACGAGGGATTCGGACCTTTTGCATGAAGCCCTTCGGGATCCAATTCTTTTCCACTTATGGTGCATCGCGTTTCTCCCGTAACAATCATCCGGCTCCTTTGCTCGATAATCCACAGCCAGATGCTCGATAACCCCGTATCGGAATTCGCGATTCTCTGCAGTTAACGATCGGGATTTTCTATAACGCGCGGCGCAGCGTTAAAGCGCCACGGGGATTCTCTCCCGTTGCACTGAGCAAACGAGGAGAAACAATTTCCGACTTAATACAAGTTTATATTGGGAACTGCTGCGAAGTCTCGTTGCAAACGCGCGCGCGCGTTTCGTAAAACCAGCGTGCCGTCTTGAATTTAATTTCGCCCACGATAAGTAAATCCGCCTCAAAAACACTTCAACATTTAATTATTGCAATGCAGGGCTCGAGGAAGCGAAAATATCACTACAGCGGGAAGTCGAACTGCATTATTAGCCAGCGGCACGCAAAAATATTCTCTCCTTGATACAAACGTTCGCGGGGATAATCTTCGTGATTAGCCGCGCGCAGCGAGTCTCGAAGCTACCTCTCGTTCTCTGGGCTGAACTTTTTCAACAACGGACTCGAAAATAAAATTGCTTCTCTATTCTCGGTCAGCACGGAGCAGACAGACAGCTAAAGAAACAGACAGAGAGAAAGAAAGACGGAAGCGAGAATTCCTTTGCACGGTCAAGACGTCGTTCCTCCTCGCGCCACCAATTTGCGATACCGTCCATATTTCAGTCACATGATTCCTTCCACTTCAGCCGTATCTTTTCCGGTATCGTCCCGGTTATTATCGGCGACGTGCATTATCGTTACGAGCGAGTATCATTCATACGTAAGCACCGATAGCGGAGCACGAGTAAGAAGCTTTTCATACTGCCGGGCTTTATCCGGGGTAGTATCCAGTCGGTCTCATCCGTTCATGTTTTCCTGCGATACGTCCTCGAGACTTTTTTCCACCCCTTCGCCCGTAAAATCCCCCTCTTGGCCGCGTCGCTTGGTATTCACGGGAGCTCGACGGGGTCGCCCGGGGTGGGCGAATGCAGCTGCGCCAACCACCCAGTTTCGTTCGCCCGGTCCTTTTTTCTTCTGAAAGTCGCACCTTCATAACGTGTTCATAAAACAGGGATCGCGCTCGTTACATTGCATTACGTTACGTGTGGCTTGTTCATTCGCGAGACTCCGCCAACGCGGAAATCTCGACGCGGAATCTGGAAATCGCACTCGCTCGCTCGCACGTTTAATCCGCGTATGTATTCGTAACTTCAGCTGCCAGTAATTTCGCCCGTTAATAAACTCGCACGTGACATGGTGCAGCTTGCGCGACTATTTTATTTTATATTATATCATTTTGGACACCTCGCGTTTTATCTTGCTACGAGCAGAGTACGTTTGACAAACCGATGTCGCCTCGGTTTGCGCGTCCTGATAATTCCTCCGGTAATTCCGGACGCTGGAGTCATTCCGCGAAACGCGAAACTCGCGTCATGACTGGGCTGATCCTCTCTCGGGGGGGTGAATCACGTCACACATTAGGTAGGTAGGTAGGGGTAGGTAGGTAAATAGCTGGTAGAGAGACGGTCGGTTATAGGAAAACGGTATGGATAGGAGCATACATAGAGAGAGACGGGTACGGGCTCAGGTTGCTGCTCAGGCGAAAGACATAAAGGCAACCTGACGCATTCCATTATAGTGATGTCTACGGCGTAGCTATCACCGGTAACGGACCAGCTGACGCGACGTGGTGGTGGTGGCGACGGGGATGCAACCAACGAACCAGCTACCGTAGTTTCGACGTAACCCCCGGTGTTTCCCCGTGTCTGGCTCTCCTTCTTCTCTATCTATTGCTCTCACTCGCTCTGTCTCCCTGTTTCTCGGTCGCTATACATTACACGGCTGGTGGCGGCGGCCGGTGGTGTATGCACGCGCGCGCACACGTGACGGCATGGAGGACGACGGCTCCTTCCTATTTAGGCGGCGGGATCCCGATTTGCATTTTACAACTGACCGCGCGACTCACTTCCCTCCGTCTCTCCCCCGATGATTCCCTCCCGTTGTTGTACGTCATGCTATCGATGGGTGCATCCGCGACGGCGCGGATAACGAACGAAGCCGTCCGGCGACCCGCGGAAATGAGGCCGCATCGGAAACGCATCGTCGAACGAGAGTACTAGGGTAGCCGAGGAGCACGAGGGCAGACGGGGGCGAGCACCCCTCCGAGGTGGATATCATTCCGGCATTACGAAAATGGAGAGGCGCCGCGCTTCGGAGATCTCGCCGGTGTTATTGACGACGACAGATTCCTCGGCGAGCTCGCGGTTCACGTCTCGATGAATTCCTCGCTTCGTTCTTGAACGTGGAAGCTGAAACAATCTTTATTTTAGTAAAACGTTCAAATAAGAGAGATATGAGAGAAAACAGAGGTTTAGCAGGGATGTTTACGTCTGTACGGTCCGGCTTGCCGGGATTCTTTAATTTTCAGCATCGCATAAATCCGCCCCGTTTGTTCCTATATTAAAAACTATACCTGTTTAAGATTCACCGTGTGTACATGTGCGGAGGCGAGCGGGCTCGTGCGCACTCGCGCGTGTGCGTGCATACGTCAACAGCGCTTTAATAATACGAAACGAGCTAAAATAAACTGGTAGCGGCGGTCGTGCTTTTGTTCCGTGACGTAAAATGCACCATCCAGACCAATTCAGTGGAATACATACATCGATAACTATTACCGTAAATAAATACCCGATAAATCTTCCCGCAGATACAGTCGGAGCAATGTTGCGAAGCAGAAGTGCGCAAGCAAGCAAGCAAGCAATCGAGCTCCGTGATAGCTCGATGAAAGCTACTACCGCTGATCATTACGACGGTACGGATGAAGCGAAGTGCGAAAAACATACGTACGAACAAAGGCAATCGATCGCGTTTCAGTGATCGTTATTGCGAGTTGTGCATCGTCGACGCGTTATCACGGTTCAGTTTTCATCATTCTACTTTATTTGCGTATCATACATGCAAGCGCGACTCTTCACTCGCTCTCGCGACCTACATATCGACCGATCTCGCAATAATCGTCCGCATTGCCGGGCAAAATTGAGCGATAATCCCCTTCCCCCGGAAATATTGGAGAAGGCCGTCTATCGCCGTTTTCATCGGCCATGCGAGAGCGAAGAGCCGTTCCACGTTTGTTATTCTGCTCCCTTTCATTTTCGGCGGGAAATTTCATATTCCACCGTTTGCGCGAGCTGCCGCCCTTCTCGTTTCGGTCTCTCTATTATCGCACGAACGAAGTCGTAGCCGAATTGTAAACTCTCGGTTGTCTCGGACAACACTGTAAAAGGAGCGGGCGCCCCAAATGGGATCCACGAGTTTCGAACGCGGCCCAGACATCCATTTGTAAAGAATAATATTTCATGTGTAGAACCCAAACTGAACGTCCAACTCCCGCAGTAGAGATTCGTGATCGGCGGATTCAGGGCGGATTTCGAAGTAGCCGTGAGCGCGAGACGAGCTCACCCTGGACGCTGCAGGTTCCCGCATTGTGTCCCCTATTCGCGCATCCTTTCAATGGCTTCCAGAGATTTTTTGATAACGAAAATGTCACGACGACTTGCGAGATACGGACGATGAAGCGCCCAGAAATCGAGAGTACCGATAAATAACGACACTTGCGATTGCTAATAAATTTTTAATATCAGACGGATCTTTGCTTGGGAGGAATTTCAAAATACCTCGAGAGCGTCTGCGGAACCGTGTGCGCGATGGATGAGGTAGTTGCGAGCCAATATCAAATTGAAAATCTATATTCCAGCAGAGCGAGGGAGTTGTATCTGCCGCGTCTTTCGTAAATATCGATTAATCTAGCATCTGCCTTCAGCTTCTTGCAATCTTCGGAAGAATCCTTTCTGATGGATCACAAGTATTCTTCAGCGTGACGTGAGATGTAGATGTCGATTAATTCCCTGCATCTCGCTCTCTCTCTTTCTCTGTCTGCCTTCATCTCGCGTCTTACACAAAGCGTGCGATAAATCTACCCTACACCCGTACATTATTGCAATCTTTAGAACAATCCCCCGCGCGTCGCCGTGGTTTTCCGCTGTAATCCGTTAAGTATATATCCCTCTCTTTCTCTCTCGCGACCGGATCAAATTGAGTTTGCTGCGCGAAGTAAGGCGTGTGTCGGCCGAATGGATTCGCGGCCTCTCGGCACCTTTGTGCTTTTCGCCGCCTTGCTAACTCGCCGTCGACATAAATTCGAACGGCTGCGAAAGATCAAAGCGGATGTTCCGCTACGGCCCGGGTCCACCTTGAAGCGCGCGCGCGCGCGCAGGTACAGCATCGCTCGATCAGGAGCAAGAGAGAAGACCCTCTCCCTCTCTCTATCGCTCCTTGCAGACGTGACTCCAACCCTCGCGCACACCCCCGTGTTCACCACAGCCGAGAACCTGCATTATTCATGCTTAGCGCGTACATCGGCGACGTACACGTCGTCTCTCCGCTTCACCTGGCACCCTCCTGCGTAGCAGTACCTCCTGTCCTCGAGCTCGCTGAGGCGCCAACATCCGGTCTCGCCGTGTCCACGTCAATTACACCAAACTGCCAACTTTCTCATTAAGCGACGCTTCTCCCGCGGGGTTCCCATCGCGGTCGACCTCTGGTGATTCTGTCGCTTCACCCGACCATGCTGGAGGTGCTCGACTGTCACCCATCACTGCAGCAATAGCAGCAGCAACAATCTCCATCATGCCACCTGCTGTCACTATCACTTTGGCAGGACCGGCGTCCGTTTTCTGAATTAGCCGAGACGCGCTCGAGTCCGATTGTGTTAGTTGGTCCTCGAGTCTGCATCCTCGATCGGGTTCCGGGATCAGATGGCTCTCCTCGGCGGGGTTTCCGATTGGAATGTAACGCGACACTTTTGCAATGGACAGCAGAGAGCCTGGTAATCTGATCTTACGGAACACGTGCGTAAATTCGTGATTACACGCGCGAGATAAATTTAAATTATATTAAGAGTGTGATTTAGTTTTGAGGGTTTTTTTGCTCAAAAACGCATGTATTTAAATATGATAATGAATGAATACCTTAATCAAAATATTTTCCTTCGTTTTCTATAACTTTTTCCCATCTTTCTGACAAGAGATGGATTCCACCACGATAAAATCACTCTTCTTTTTAGTTGATCCATTCGTCGACGAATTTTCGCACTTCTTCCAAATTATCACAGTGTGTATCCTCTAAAGCGTGTTGCATCGACCGGAACAAATAATAATCGCATGGAGCAATGTCCGGAGAATACGCGGGGTGCGGTAAGACTTCCCGTTCAAGCTCTAATAGTGTTTGTTTCACTGATAACGCAACGTCAGGTCGAGCGTTGTCACGAAGAAGAATCACTTTCCGTCGTTTACTCGCAATTGCTGGTCGCTTTTGGTCCAATGCTTGCTTCAACTTGTACAATTGGTGTCGATAACGATCAGCCGTGACAGTCTCATGCGGATTTAACAGCTCATAGTACACTATCCCACCAAATACAGAGCATTACTTTTCAACCGTGAATATTGCGTCTCGGAGTGGATGTTGATGGTTCGCCTGGATCCACCAATGATTTTCTGCGTTTCGGATTATTAAAATAGATCCACTTTTCATCCCCAGTAACAATCCGAGACAAAAGACTCTTCTTTTTTTGCCTGGCGAGCAACGAAATGCAAATGTTCAACCGGTTCGCAATGGCACTTTCCGATAATTGATGTGGAACTCATTTCCCTTCTTTCTGAATTTTTCCCATTTCATGTAAATGGTTGGTAACTGTTGTACGATCAACATTTAATGCTCTGGCAAGTTCTGAAGTGGATTGTGTTGGATTTTCGTGCAATAATGCTTGCAAATCTGCATTTTCAAGCTTTCTTGGTTGTCCCGAGCGTTCTTTGTCCTTCACATCAGTATCACCACTTTTAAAGCGTCTAACCCAGTATTCACACGTCTTAATTGATGGGGCAGAATCACCATAAGTTTCCACAAGAATTCTATAACCGTCAGCCGCAGTTTTCTTTTGATTAAAAAACAAAAGCAACGCATGTGGAAAATGCTCTTTCGGAAGTTGCATTTTTACGATGATATAAACACGACTGTTATTGCATCTATTGCTATAATGCTACTAAATGTCCATGGATAATGTCAACACTGTAAGAAACAACAGTTATCGGAAACAGCTATTGGAATAAACTGACACTACAGCCATCTGTTGCAAAACCCTCAAAACTAAATCACACTCCTAATAATAATGAAGCTTAAATTTAAATTATAATAATGTACGACTCGTCATTCGCAGAGAAGAGTCAATTATTTTTCTGGCCGTTTTGCGTGATAGCCGTAAGGGACCTTTAAATTGTAAAATTAAATTTTCACGCGTATCGTTCATCGGCACGCTCGTCGAAACGCGCACGTAACGTCACACACGTTTTACACGTCCCGTCTTGTCCTGCGACGTTAATTTAAACTTCCCGAGAGAATTCCCCTCTCACGTCCCGATCGATCGACGTAACTTTTATTTAACGATGCATCTCGAAGTCGGAGAAGTGCGCACGCGCCTGAGAAGATAGAAATACGCTTCGTGAGTGGCCGAGCATGGAGACTACGAGCCAGCATAAGTGACATTCGAGCGGAACGATCGGCTCGCCATCAGCAGGTAGCAGTCGAATCCGCTTCTTACGAACGATAGCAAATATTTACCGACCAATCGAAGATATAGCGAGCGAGCTAAATCCATCAGCGATAATATTATCGCCGCCGTTGCACGAAACAGGATTTATTGTAAAAACTTCGACAAACCAGTAATACGCCTTTATTGCCAGCGGTCCTCGCTCTAATGCCCATATTTACTCTTTTCTGCACTTACGCGTAGCCACATCACACGTTAATGGAAACGATAACGTTAACGTCTTCACCGATCTCAATCTGGCTCTCGCGGATTTCAGTAGATGCCGAAAGATACACGAGACTATCGATCAATCGCTCGATCGTGAACCTGCGAGTTGATTCCGCCTGCGATATTAATTAATGCCGCGGAACACATCGCCCGGGACTTACCCCCCTGTCCGGACGTCGCATGCTTTGCCGGGAATATTTCGTAACGTAATGTGGAACGCGATGCCTCGTGCCTCCTCTGATGTTCGCCGCTCCCATCCGCCCATCCCAGAAATCAAATTTTCCCATCCAATTCCATTTTGTTCGCTCGGCTACGTCGATTAAAGTGCGCTGCGCCATCATGCCGACCCGGCACGTCCGACAATGCCGACCGCAGCAGCCGGGGAAATAATGTTTCCAACGATGCACTGACAAGCTGGACGAGCGCGGGGGTGGTTCCCGACGAAGGTCGGGTATATGCAGGGTGCTCCATCGGTTAACAGTCACCGCGGTGTATCCTCTCGATTATTTCCCGCGGCTTTGAGTAATCCGACTTGACGACCGCGATCTCAGTTCGTCGAACAAACGTCTGATGAGCGACAAGGGATGAAACAGCGAATCGAGTCGATTACATTGAATAACAGTAACAGGCTTTATTTATTATCGACTTACTGTGTTTTCCAATCAAATTCACACCGTGTTCAAATCACGGATCCAAAATCCGAAAAAGAAGACGAAAGATTGCCCTCAGTAACTTATTGTTAGAGTCGATAGCAACGTCGCGCACGTAACGCTTCGCTTTTAGCGGCGGAGAAGGTGCTCATCGATCACCGCGACGCATCATTGTCGCAAATGAAGCCACACGCGCGTGTACATCCATCAACGACGCGTGTAGCTTAACAGTCAATTTGATCCTCGCAACGGGAAATCCTGCGTCGCCCGAATTTCCCGACGTAGATACATTATCGATGTCTCGTAACCGTGATACGCCGGCTGTGTTCGGGGATGTTCCATCCCTTCCACCATCGAGAGCGTTTCTCCACCCGTGACGGATGTAATCGAAGAGATTCCAGGCGCGGGAGGGAACGGGAGAAGAAGTCATAATTGTCATCCCCCGACGTCGCGGCAGGCAAATAGAATCTTCGAATGGGTCGTTATCTTTGGCGGGTGGAGGAAGTCAACACCGAGCGGATGTACAAACCGCAAAGCAGTGGAATCAGAAAGGCAAGTTGGGAGGGCGACGAGCAGGGACGAAGGGAGGAAACGTGACAGAATTGAATGGAGAGGAGACGAAGGTATTCGTGGACGAGCAGCTTGGTCCTATCTAAATCGATATTCGAGCGCCCTTCGTCTTCCTCCTACAACTTCTGTTCCTGACGAAACGACGACCGCACGGTCTTTCAACAAAAAACAAAATTTCTCTTATTTCCAGGAATATCGTATTCTCAGTGGTCTCTTAGCTTATCTTAGTTTATCTCTTAGGAGAAATAACGTAAAATTGATTTTTGACGTTCGTTATTTATGTCATGAGAATAAATTCGTGAAGTTCGATCGCAAGCGCTGTGTTCACCTTCGCTTCGTTTCTTTTCAGCTCTATTTAAATCAATATCCGGTGCTCGTCTTCGCGAATTTTTGATCATTTTTATTAGGCGTTTCCGACTTCAGAGACTCGATAGTCTATCGGGAGCGCGAAAGTTCGACTTAAAAGCCCAAGCTGAGTTACGCAAGTTCCGTTCCTTATTTTATCAGGTATTACGTTTTTGCTCTCCTCTCACGGCAATCTCTTATCCTGGATCATGATATTACGTCAAGCTCCTCCCCTCTTGCGAGATAATCTCCTTTACTAATACCTATATCTTCTGCTCGAGCTGTGTGCGTGCAACATAAGAGCGCACGTGTGTACGTACATAAAACAGGTAACGCGGCGGGGACGGAATAGCAGAGAAATTTTCCAATTTTGATACTTTTACGAGAAAGCAAAAGCGACAGAGAGAAAGAACGAGAACAAGGAACGAGTCGATCATCGAAGTTGCGTGATACTTTGATCGCGAACCTGTATATGACAATCCAAACTTTATCGCTATCCAAGGATCTTTTCCCAAGAGCGTCGTGGAAGGAACGGAAAAGCAGTCCTTTCAGTCGCCGTTGCCATTGCCGTCGCGACGCTAAAGCGTCGAAGGAAACTCCGGGGTATTGAAGGCGGGCGCTTTGAAGAATTTCGCGACGATTGCGATAAATTACGCGAATTTGTTGCCATCGATGAGATGACGAAGCGCTACGAGTCCTCCCTCGCGTTGGATCATCTCGCGACACTCTCCGCGCGATCGATCCGCTCGCAGCTTTTGTTTCAGCATGGGTGCATCCACGCGCGATTCCCTTAAATTTTTCAGCGAAGAAACACCCGGGAGAAATTCGCAGCGAGAGCGAATTTCTCCGGAGGAAGTGCGAGACCTGCACTGCGCATCACCAGTCAATTTGATTACAGAAGCTCGCGGCAGCCTGTAAATGGAATTTTTTACCGTCGCGCTTCTGGAATTTCTTGGGCACCGCCGGGGCTTATGCACGCTTCCCCGTATTTATCGGGAATCCGCCTTGGACGCAAGGGTGGCTTCTGCTAGACCGAAATAAGAATCGGCATTTTCCCACGTCTCTCTCGTGAGTAGATCACGATGCAGCTTTCGCATCTCCAATATCAGAATCGAAACAATCGGGACATCCGGTATACGATCGCGTGAGTTATAAGATCGCTGATATCAGGATCACCACATGTGCTCCAACGTTGATGCAGTCTTCGTTCGCCAACGAGTAACCGGTTTTCCCTGCATTTTCCGGAGTGAATGAAAATTAAGCGCGTCTTTTCAAGAATCCTTAAGTCACTCCGGGAGCAACCGGAGGACGAGTGGAGAAATTTCCTCGCAAGAAACTAGTTTCGTAAAACGAGATACGCGCAGCGATAATCAGCGACGCTCTTTGAAAAAGCCCCGGTAGCTGGAAAAACGATTTTCCAACTAACGCGCGCGGGCGCACGAGGGATAAGGGAATTCCGTGCCTGGCCGCATTTTCGAAATACCTCTCTCGCGATTTCTTTACACTCGAAGAGCCATCTTCCCCCCGCGTCGGTCCCTCCGCGCCCTCCCGCTCTCTTTCTTCCGAAATTCTTAAGTAACGAAACTCCCCCGGAAGAAACTTCTTGCCAGGGAATGAATACGTTGCCGCGGATGCAAGAAGTGGCCGAGAGTCTGCTCGTCCTTTTTCCGCGCGCTGAATTCGCTCCCCCGATATTCGGGCGAGGAAAATGAAGGGGACGACCTGGCGTGCGCCGCGACTAAAAGAAGAATTCGCGCGGAGCGGCGCGGAAAGCGCACTTCTTTCCCAGACCCGCGGAGAGGAAGAGCAGGTGGAAATAGCGTGTCGTAGTTATTGAATCCTCCCCGTCTCTTCCGCGTGATCGTATGTTGCCGCATAATGCGATTGGGGGTAGTCGCTACGCGGAAGGAAGCGCTCGCCGTCTCTGATAAAGGCGGATTCCCGTCGAAATCACGGAATCGATTTCCGTTAAGCGTGCACGCGGCGCGTATTAAACGTCGCCGCCCCGCGGGGATATCACGAGCGGAGCTTCGCGGAAATAAAACGGATGCCACGGCGGTTTTCGACCGTGTCTCTTCTCGTCGCGCTCTTGCCGCGTCGTCGTTCCTCGCCGAGAATTCCACCTGCGATCCGCTCGCGTTCACGTAGGTATCTCGCGTGACGTATCTGCAAGATGAATCAGAATTACATTCATCACGCGTGACACGCGATTCCACACGCGCGCACGTGTGCGTCCGCGGATCTTCTGGCAGAGCGAAGCGGCTTCAATTGACGTACATAGCTGTGCTACGCTCGCGAAGCCCCGCCAGTCACGTGCCTTTTAAATGAACATTTTTCATATTAGACGTACGCGTCGGTACGTCCCCCGACTACGCTGCGCTATTTCATTGCTGCTGCATCAACGCCGCTGCCAGAGTAATGCCGGTGATACGTGAGAGACGAGCATGAAACGACTAAGCCGCGCCCCGAATCCGCGCGCTGCGATACAACTGGGACCTGGCCCACATTCAGCTGCGACTGTGCGTGATGCAGCTCATGGACACGCGCATTTCCCGGGAATTAGTTAATTAAATTAATCCTTATCGCGCGCGATTCCGTCCGCGATTCTTTCCGCGACTGAAAAGGGTAACGCTTGTCGGCGATATATTCCGGGCGAAATAATTCGCGTTAAAATGTGAACATGAAAAGATATTGAGTTGTTATTCTCAATAACATATATTGTATAATATAATTGTTAAATGTATTCATTTGTTTAGTACTTTTAATAACGAATATATGTATGTTCATATAATTCAGTATTTTTCTATTTGTCGAGGACGTACCGAGAGAGATGTTAATTCTCTCCGTGGTGCAAATTTTGCATTGGATTTTTCATTACAAGGATGCTCGTGCCCCCTGTCCCCCTTTCTATCTTCCCCGGACGCGATGTAGAATACAGTTTGCAGCGGAACAATTACTTGCTTGCCGACCGACGCAAACTGGAAATTACAACATGCAGCGCCTCATTATGCGTTAATCAATCATCAACGCTGTTTTATCGCGACCGCGCCTCTCCGCGAGGCGACACGCGCGTACGTGACGATCCGCTGAAATTGCGCTGAAGCCGCGGCGATACTTTCTCATCAGCCGCGATGTGCCGCGCCGCGGTGCGAATCGGACGCGACGCCGGGAAATCGAATGAAATCTCTCGCAGTCATCAGGTCCATTTCACACGTGTATCCAATTCCAATTAGGCTAATGATCCCCCGGCATATTTCGTAGCGCGCGTGACGCTCGCCCGTTTTTAACGGCGATATTTACGGGCGCGAGAACGCTGCAGCTGCAGCACTTCATTAGACTCGATTCAATTTGCCGAAAGTTTCGTCGGATTTTCAATGGGCGCCGCGGTTGAATGCGCCTGATAGGCGTCCCGTTGTAAATTAACGCCGTCGCTGCTTTTTAAGCCGCGCGCTTTTAACGAAAGCGAATTATCGACGTTAGCGCGCGAGAGCGCGCGGTGCGGGGGAGACGTTTTCGATATTTACGCATCGCCGGCGCTCGCGTTTATTTCGCGTCCGAATTACTCTGGTGGAATAAGCTCCGCACAATTGGCTCCCTGCAGAAAAGAATGCCTGTGTGCATCCGTTAACGTTTAATATCAATAATTCCCCGGAGAGATGGGATGTTTATCGCGAGGTCTTGCCTTCGCAGGATCATTCTGGGGAGAATGACGGACGAGCATTTCGATCAATTTGTCGTATTGTGTTCCGCAATTTTACACTGATTTCTTCATACGAAATGAAATGAAAATCACATCCACCCTTTGCCGTTTTTGTAATTCTCATTATTATCTCGGAGCTGCTTGATCTGTTTAATTTGTGAGAACTTATCCTTCAAACAGCCCCGGGTTTTCTATTTTAAGAAACTTTTGAACCCTGTTCACTTGCTCGGCATATAAAACTCTGATGGAAGTCTCTTTCCTCATCAGGGATGATACATCAAGTCGCAGTCAGCGTGATGCATGTACCATTTCGCCCGGATACCGTATTCCCGATGCAATAACTAAGTGCGCTGCTTATATCCTGTCCGGCAGCAGCAGTAGCAGCAGCAGCTGCTGCTGCTGCAGCGCATCTTTTCGCTTCATCACCACGGCGTGAAACGCTTTCACGTAATTGTGAGGAAGGTACGACGTTGACGTAAATGCGCCTATCCGTATCTCTGTCTCTCTCTTTTTCTCTTTCTCTCTCACATTTTCTTCCCTCGCTAACGAGAAAGCTCAGCGCGATGGCGTATCGTCCGTTTTCCGCAGTTTTTTCCACTTATTGAAATGCAGATGCAGACGCCGAGCGGCCACGAGGCTGAAAGAAAGCCGCTTTACTAGGCGCAAGAGGTGAGAGGAAAAAATGAGAAGAAGGTGAGACAAAAACCAAGCCCCGTGTGGTCTCTCATGCCCTCGCGTGCACACACGTGACTATTGTAAACGCGCGAGTGCAATTGCACCGTTTCGCGATGTCGGGGTAACATTGCGAACCGGTGAGCCCGAGACCCGAACAAAAGCCCGGACAGAAACAAAAACCCGGATAAAAGGGCGGAAAGAATTAATGACGATGTTGCCGCCTCCCCCACCGCCTCTTTACGCGCTCCATTCTGCTGCCGCTCGCGCGCGCAGCGGTGCATCCCTCGCGCATTTCTCGTATCCCTCGCGTTCATACTTTCCGCTTGCACTTTTGCGCCCCCGACCCGGCCAGGGAAGCCTCTTTTCTTCCGTAGAAATGCATTACCTGTAAATGAATTACCGAGAACGTTGACGCGTCAAGGTGTTGACGGGGTCGGACGAGGAATGGAGATTAATCGTCCCCGCGCCCCCGACGTCGCGGCCCCCTCGTGTCCAATGAGATTTTTCTTCCGCTCGATCTTCGTCGAACACGTGGACCGTCGACGTTCCACATGCCACGATGCCGGATCGCGTTATCTTGATGAAGTATCGATTTTCGTAATTTTCCCAAGTGGTTGTGTGTGTACATGTGTCTGCACACGCGTCAAAATCAAGATTACTTTATATTTTCACTCATCTCTCACTTCTTCAGTCTCTCGCGTTTCAATTAATTTCGTTAGACTTGTCTCTGTCCATAGTATCGTCGCCTTTTTCCGCGGCCGTTTGTTCGACACCGCGAGCCGAGAAAAATCTCCGAGTGCTTCCACGTTGACAAATGAATTACGATAAGTGAGTTACCGGGGGTAGTCCCGACTTCGGGTGAAAGGAAGA
The DNA here is from genome assembly GCF_003672135.1 of Ooceraea biroi. Lineage (NCBI taxonomy): Eukaryota > Metazoa > Arthropoda > Insecta > Hymenoptera > Formicidae > Ooceraea > Ooceraea biroi. The sequence goes on along the minus strand of NC_039513.1, from coordinate 12,233,568 downwards.
CATGGAGAGAAAAACCTAGGAAAAAGTACCGCTGAAACGGCGAAACGAAATTAAGCCGAGTTTTACATGGTCAACTTGCAGCTCCTCCATCCTATATTTCTTTCGACTTTTCCAATTATGCCGTCTGATAGAATTACCTCGGCCAAGTTGGCTCTATCGCCAACCGGGATGTTCACGCGTCGCCTCGTTTCGTGAAATTTTCTGCACACGTCGAGCTTGTCGCGGCGTGTCGGAATTGAACGTTTCTTGAATTTGCAAGTGAGAGTGACGATCGAGTCACCGTGATCGTGCGCACATCACATCGACTCGCACTCGCCAATTGCGAGGTATCCGCGCGAAAAATCGCGCCAATTTCCGGTGTAGCCGGTGCACGGCGGCTGCGGGGGAAACGCCTCGCGGGTATAACAGATTAATTAACTGGCTGTACACTCCTGCGCGGTCGATTAATTTACCGTTAATCTCAACCACGGGCTTGATTGAAGACCGGCGCCGCGATCGATCGCGATCCTAGGCATTTTCTGTCTATTTGAGCAACCGAAGAACAGAAAGAAGACGGCGCGAGGCTTAATAGAAGCTGCGCCTCTCTCATCAGTCTCACGCTGAGAGGCAGAACGGTTGCTTTTTTTTCTCTCTCGATTTTGCAGAGTTGCCTCAATCATCGCGCCACGACTCGACGGACAAATTGCCCCCGCCGTGAATTTCCTGATCGCGCGAGGAAACGTCCGATTTAGTTACCTGGAATAATCGCCTGGTCCTTTTAAAAATGTTAAATTGTCCCCGGCGGTGATGACGGCGCACGCTATAATCCGCAGTTATTCGCGCGTAGACCGACAAATTATGGAGCGGGCTGTCGCGCTAATTTTCTAAAATAGAACAAATTTACGTTTAATTATGCGCGTTGCGCAGGAACAAAGAAAAAAGGGAACCGAGCGGACAATAAAACGAAGTAGCTTCAATTAAGCGCAATCCCCGCGAGTCTCTCGCCCTCTTGAATCTACATTATGTTCTTACGGTCGCGCAAACACACCGGACCGAGCGTTTCCATCGCTCTCAATTTACAATGTAATGTAGCTGGTCGTTCTACGGTCACCTCCTCTTCTTCTTCGCCTTTTCGCGCTGATACTCTCTCTCTCTCTCTCCCTCTCTTTCCGAGAAATTTCAAATTACGCGTATCTCCATAACAGTACCATCCACCTCGACAAGAGAACTGCTGGCTGTTAAATCGGATGAGAGAGGGTAAATTCGAAAAGCCTCGCGCCTGCATTGGAGAGCCCTCCGATGAGACTCTCCGCTTCCGCTCATCCCTGCTCGCTTCGGCCGACAAAGTCGTCGTCAAAGCCGTTTTTCCGGCCGCGTCCTCGATTCCGCATGAGAAACGGGGAAACCGATGAGGACAACGACGACGGATACAGGCGACAAAGAAATTCCCACTCGTAAGTGTCCGGAGATGAGACCGCGCTGTTTGCAAAGAGGGAGACGCGATTAAAAGCGGACCGGCTCGGCTCCGCTCGGCGCGCTAAATCGGATTATGGGGGTGCGCCGGAAAAAAAGCCTCGCGCGTATTTCAGTGAAACGTTGCGGGGAGGAACGGGAGAAGAGGATTCGTTCCTCAATCGCGCACCTCTCGTGACTTCTCGTGCACTCGAGCTGAAGCGAGGCACCGCCTCCGTAAATCGCGACTCTCGTCTCGGGGCGGTTTTCAAGCGCGGCGTTCCCTTTTTTCTGGTTTTTTTTCACGTCGGGGTTGAGAAAGGCTGCAGCACCTCCTTGCTTGCCGACAAGCCCCGAGAAACGTTTAATGTTTAAACCGGACGGGCGGGATTGCGAGATGGAAGCGCAATGCTCTCTCTCTCTCTCGCTCTCTCTCTCTCTTTCGCTCTCATTTCCTCGCGACGGAAATTTTTAACGCATTTAGTAGCATTACATTCTCGCTGGGCGATATTCCTCTCTCTTTAACAGTAGCATCTCGCCGATGTTCTCCTCCCGCGTGCCGCGTGCTTTCTTCCTCTCGTTCCTCCGGGTTCCCCCGAGGACGGAAGAAACGGATTCCGCTATGAATTCAAGACTCAATTATTAAACGACGACCGTAGAACAATGCAATGCGGTAGTCACAGCAGAGTTGTATGTACATAAAAAATTCTTCTCAGGACGAGATGATGCGCGTAATACGCGCGCGGAGGATACTTGTTGCACCCGTGATTGATTCGCCGTGTGTATCAAGGCGTTTTTCGTGCCTTGCATCAGAATGCGATTTGGAATAATAAACTCCAGCACGAGTCCACTTCCAGGGTCGGGGGATGAAATTTCAGAGGCGCTATTACGCCGTCGCCGTTAAATATCCGAGCAATTACGGAAGTTATAACGACGTCAGTATCTGAATCTCGAGTGATCGCAAACAGAGGAGAAGTGTCGGGGGAGCAAGGAAAAATTCGCTTCCCGCGAAAAGTTTGCGCGGAAAGTTTTACCGGTTACGGAACCCGCGGACATCGCGCTGGCGGATCCAGCCCGCGCCGGGGCGGGCGGGTGATAAATTTTTCCTCCCGCAAAACAGGAGATTGTAATTCCCGCTACGATATTTCTAGCTCCTCAGACGCAGCGTTTAATTAACTACGGCGAAACACCGACAGGGTTGGTAGAGCGACCGCGCGCGCGCATCTGGGTCGATTCTACAAATCTAAGGTTTTTGCGTCATCGCGCAAGAACTCTGCAGGAACTTAATATAAATAGACAACAATGATGCTCTTAATTAATTAAGCGGGACCGATGCTCTTTAACGTAGCGAAGAGGACCGAATTGCATAAAATCGCAATGTCAAGACTCGGCACTGCAATTTTACATCCTTCTCGTAGGAATGTACTTTGGTTATCTGTGTTTTGTGTGTCAGGGGAATAATGTGTCCGGGTGTAGCAAAAGAAGGAAATGTTAATTTTGCGTTGAGAGTCAGTCCGAAATTTATTGTAAGTCTCAATTCCGAATACACCCGTTGAACACGTCCGCACTCGCTGAGAGATACCGGTCGAATAATAATCTGCTTGTTTGCTCGCCAGTCTCGACTTCTGTGTCCTCCTGGAAATCTCTCGAAGACTTCAAAATCTTCCCCAGAGAAAACCTTTCGCTTTCCTACCCATTCCGCGGGCTACGCTTAACCGTCTCTAAACTTTGACTCGCGGTTTTAAATATGACGTGCATGTGCATCGGCGCAATCCGTATAGCACGATACAACTTTTACTTGATTTTAATAAATTACGACGGTTGTCTGTAACGGCTTCCTCTATTATTGTTTTCTCGCTTTCCGTCTCGCGTGTTGTCTACCTTCTTCAGTTGTTGACTCTGTACCCGTATGTACGCGTATGTATATGTGCGTGTATATGTGTATCATGATACGTTGGGTCGCGTCTTTCTAATTTCTGGGTCTGCGGCGATGCAATCGCCACAGTACGTACGTATCTTCAACACGAACCATATCTCTCCCAATTACGCGGACTTGTAATTCGCGATTCTGATTAGCGCGCGAGTTGGATAGTGCTCTGAACTTGATGCCCTCTCTGAACTCGCGAGAGGTCCGTTCCGCGGAAAATCCGTCTCGCGGAAAATCCCGTCAGTTTTCCTCGTCCACGGCGATTACCTGACGACGACAAATAGATTCGTTACACGGGGAGACGGGCGTCGACGAGGACTGCTACATGGAGAGCAAGAGGGGAGGCATCCGTCCGGGTGGAGAAGCGGGTTGTACACGTGACAGGCTGTATATTGCGCTTTTCTTCTCCTTTCGTTTGCGCCAGAATTCGGCCGTGTTTGTTCACCTGTGCTCGCATGTGCGTGCACGTGCATGTGTTTGTTAATCTCTTCTGTGCCAACACCCACGCCCATACGCACAACCACATGGCCGCCGCCTGTTCCACCCACCGCCTGATTCTATTACGTTACGAGGACCGTCTCCTGCCGTGTGCTCTGCTTGCCGAGGATCGCGTGTGTGCCGTCCGAAAACAATAATCGACCGGCCTGCCCCGCGGGCCTGAATCGATTGATAACCACGTCGGATAACGATCGCATCGAGGGCTGACGTCAGTGGCGGCGCGCAAGGTCAATGTGCAGTTAACCCGTTGCAGCAGAGAGAAACGGGATTCGAAGTGGATGATGTAGGCTAACGAATTTATACCTTCCAAATGTCAGAGGTGGCCGAGTGCAGACGCGGGAGAAAGGCGGAGTTGACCGGCCGGGCGAAGGAGGCGATCTCGAATGCACTTGCTGGAACTCTTTGATGCGAGCTGCTCGCGAGCTATTTGCGAGCCGGCGTCCGTAAATTGTTTCCTTACATTTCCGACCGGGAGTCTTGGGAAGCGCTCTTGATCAAGCAGTGTCTCGGCAATTATTCGGAAACCTGCGAAAGCGTTTGGCAGAATAAATTTCAGGATTGCATCTGGATGAAAGTAAGGAAAACCGATGGCGAACGATCGTGCTGAATACATCCCGGCGCAAGTTAATTATGAATTGCATAAGTGGCTTGTAATCCGGCTGATCCGAATTCGGGAGTTTAATCTTCTAATTGAGAACTTCTCGATTGTGCCTCATCGCACGATGGATTCCGCGAGGGCGAACCAAACGCGAAAGCGAACGGTGCGGTCGCCGAATTCTTGGCCCTTTGAATAATAATCCGACGTAGCGAGGTAACCACTTCAAAGCATTCTCGGACGTAGTTGGACATTTGGGTTGCGCATTCCCCCTATTCAAGATCGCAGTAATTGCACCGCGTCATCTCGTTTCCTGGCCCGCTCACCTGTGCACTTAGAGGCGACCTCAAATCACCATTTTCCCTCTTCGGAGTCCGCGCAATTGTAATTTGGAGAAACGTCTTGCCGAAATGTCTGAGGTTGCTTCTGTGCTCCAACTGCGTTCAACTGACAGACGAGAATGACAGAGTGAATGTTAACGAAGAAATAATCCTGTAAGATCGATTAATAAGTTGAATGAATAAAATCTTAATTAATTCGCTATTAATTCAGGGAAATCGCTCGCGGATCGATCGTTTACTTGCTGACAGGACTGCACAACGCATGGAAGATTCAATTCCCGGTAGGCCAGGAGGTTTCGGACAATTTGCATCTCGGCCGACCAGGCGACGTAGGTCGAGAACTTTTCGCGGTCGACCGAGTACATGTGCGCGCGCGAGTGACGTTTACTCGGCGTGCACCGAGGCCGTTTGCTTTGACGTCATCGGGCGAAGGACGAGGGTTACCGGCAACGCAAAGGGTGCCCCGTCACGCCGGAGGTAAATTAGTAGCTCGAGTGTGCATCTTGCTGCGGAGCCTGGGAGAACGGGCCCGACGTTAACGCGTTAACACCGTGACTGGTTGTGGCTGGTTGCAGCAGGCTGTTGCGGTAGTCGGCCGTTGCCAGCAACAGCAACAGAAGCACCAGCAGCAGCGGCAGGAGAATGAGGAGGAGGAGCAGGAGGAGGAGGAGAGCAGTCTCGACGAGAGGACAAAGGAAGACCGAGGACCGAGAAACCGAGAGCAAACGTTCTTCGGCTTTCCGCTGTTCTCCAGCCTCTTAACTCTTTGCTGCGTCTCGTGTGCAGCTGGAGTGCGCGGCTCGCATCATTTGTTTTCACGTCATCTTCAATGTGCCAGCTAAGACGCAGGAGAAAAGTCGAGATGAGACATGAAGAGCATGAGGCATAAAAGCGAGTTGGTAGCAAAGTCAAAGTCACGCGATCTTGCATCTTGGTAAACACGCAGCTTCCGAGTTGTTCTCTCTTTCTCTCTCTCTTTCTCTCTAGAGCGACGATGTCTACTGGGTGTTTGATCGCGGTCGGAAGTCGGCGCAAACTATGAAAATGCATTCACCGGGGCGCGGCTCTCGCTAGAAATGGGCCATGAATTATTAAACGGAAGTCGTCTGGTTTTTTACTCGATCAAGTCTTCTCCTTCGCGGTTCGTCGCTCCTACGTAAATACCCGCGGATGTCGATAGTTCAGAAAAACGGTGGCGTATCGACGGTTTAATGAGAGCACGTGTCGCACAGCGCGTGACAGCGTGGCGGCTGTCAATGGCATCGGCGTTACTTGCGCGAATCAGCTCCAAGATTAATGTGACAATAACGCCTAGTTCGTAATACACAGAAGTTTCGTGAGAGAATCGATGGTGAGAACGAAGAAGAGAGAGAGAGAGAGAGAGAGAGAGGGAGAGAGAAACGGAGTGAGCAAATTGATGAGAGAAAAAGAGAGAGAGCGAAAGAACCACGCCTCGCGCTCGGAAATAAATTTTCATCGAGAGCCCCGGGTAGAGAACTTTTCCAATAATAACAGAAATATAAATTACGAGGATGGGGCGGCGATAACGAAGCGAGAGGAAGAGGAGAGGAGGACGAAGAGGAGAAGGAGAAGGAGGAGGAGAAAATACATCGGGGCGCGTAACGAGAAACGAGAATACGATTGAATGAAACAAATAAACGAGATACGGCCGCGGTTGCCCGGTTCGGAAGCGCGAATCAGTATAACGATTAGTATTGCACCACGGACGCTGCACTGGACCCAACGAGAGAAAGAGAAACAACGAAAGATAAAGAGAGAGAAGAGGTTGAGAAGGGAGGGAAAGAAGAAACATCTGTGCGGATGTGCCGAATATGCCGGAGAAAAGCGTGTCGGTCGGAGTAACGCCGCTGTGGCGTAAAACGCGCAAGAGAGCCGACAGCCAGCGAGCGTTTTCGCATCGCAGATATTGCATTAGCCTCCTTCTCTGCGGCCTGGACTCAGCCGCTAACTCTTGCATACCGAATGAACTTATTGTTGGTGCAAGCAAGGCGCAAGCAAGCCGCCCGCTGCCTCCCGGCCACACGATTTTCACCGAATGCCGGAGAGAATGCAACAAAATCGACCCCGTACTACCGTTAGTATTGTTGCAACGGCAACGCGATTGTTCCACCGAGCGAGCGACGTGCTTCTTTCTGTTCTCTAGCCGCGGCTGGTAATGTACGTATAAAAAAGAAAAGAAAAGCCAGAGGAATTGCTCGCCCCAGTTGTATGTACGTCGGTTAGCAAACGCTTCGGTGCACCGCCGAATTTTCTTGATCTGACAGTCGCGCGCGATTTAAGAAAACTGTACGAGGTACCATGCGAGGCCATTGAGTTGATTTACGCAATGCATCGTGAGATGAAATTCATTATATGATCTGAAATTGTTTGGTTAGTGGTATCTCCTTATTGGGCATGAGCGACTCCGCGAGATTGATCGGAGAAACATCCCGCACGCAATTTCCGTTATCGCGGATCATCTCGCGCGCGCGTCCGAGTAACTTTTGACGAGCTCGATAACACCGGCGATAACCCAGCTGGGGATACGCTTCCTGGTGGAAGATCGTGTCCGACGCGCGATTATTAATACAAAACGAGCCGTCATCAGTCGTTCGTCACTGTCGAAGGAGCAGCGGGAGAGGCGGCAACGACGACTTCCTGGTGGCGATTCGCGGGCGTCGCGCGATGTTATTTTTCGCCGGAAATTACCCACTTTCCTCTCGGCATTCAGCTTGGTCGTTTTCGCGACAGTGCCAGCGTACGGTTCGCGTGTACACGTCGCTGAAATAAATCGGGAGTCGATAGTATCGCGCAGTAGAACCGCATCTCCTCGTTCGCTCCCGAAACCGCAGGAACGTTCGCTAATTTTCGCCCGTCTCTCTCTAGAGCTCCTCCTCCCCTGCCGGGGCGCCCTTATCTCTACCCTTTAAAGTTACCCTTTAATTTCGCCGGATACTTCCCGTTCTATCCCACCCGGACATCTTTACGGCGCGATCCGCACCGATTTGCGCGCGCCAGCGAGCGTACCTGCCCAAGGACGAGCGGCTCAAGCACGGAAAGGGACAGATAAGGAAAAGACGCCGATCGATCCCGCAGGCGAGGATCCTCCGGAAAAATGGGGGAGTTACGGAGAAAAGTGAGCGCGTACCAGGAGGGAAAGGCAAGACGTCCGATATCGCGTTTCGACCCTTTCGAATCGTCCCCGAACAAAAGGAGTTCGTTCTTACGGGGCGGCCCGAAATTTCTCCTGTACTTTTCGAGGAGTTTACGAGCCGATGTCGATCGAGGGGAAGAATATAAAGCGCGGCTTCCTCTATTAAGCCTCGGGGAGTCCTTAACTCGGCTCGCGGTATTACCATATCTCGACCTACGACCTGCTTTATGATTAAGTAGCCCCACTTTGCAATACGCAATAAAATACCGGGAGAAAGAGAGAAAAAGAGAGAGAGGGAGCTCTGTGGAAATTTAAATCAAATCAAACAGGATCGTGTTACTCGACACTGGATATTGAATAACGGGAGCGGGCCTATAATCTGCTTTACGATCTTTGCACGCAGTAGTCGAAGGAAAGCGGTATCAAGCGAGAAAGCCTCATCAGATCTGCTCAGTGCGAGCTTTCGCACTTTCCTCTCGTTCTCCAGGAGACTCTTACTCCTTGCGACTTGAATCTTACCGTCTCGTTTGTACGGCAGAAAGTTTTAGTCACAGTAGCAGTTAATTGCAACGACTCTGCAGTGGATCTGTGATTGCATTTTATTACACGGAACAGCCGCGGGACGGAACACGAAGTGAACATCGGAGCACGCTTTTTCTCAAGCGACTTCAAGCAGTCGAAACGCCGGGCGTTAAATCTCGGGACTTTGGACGGGCGCAATATAAAATTCACCGGATATCGCCCTCCGATCGCCGGAGGGAATATCACGGACGTTTTCGCGTGCAGGGAAAGGAAGAGAGAAAACAGAAAGAAAGAGAGAGGCAGAAAGAGCCCTTAGCCCTTACTTTCTAAGTTAAAGGACTCGCCGCGGCGTAACCTTTGACCGACGTACTCTTCAGTCACGCCGAAAGCCGAAAACCAGAAAGGCGCGTTTTATTCGTGTTTCTTCTTCTCCTCCTCCTCTTTCGGCCGTAACGAGGACGAGACTTATCCAGCACCGAAATCTCCAGACATGAAACTGCGAGAAAGCCGGACACAAAGAAGCTGCGTGCGGCGGACGCGAGAAGATCGTATCTTCTTCGTTTCTGTCATGTTGACGGCCCAAAACGGCAAGGAACAGCAACGGACGGATGGACAGACGGATGAATCAACTGATGTTCGTGACGTGAAATGCATCGCGTCATGCCCGCGGCGTGCGCTCGTTGCCGGTCCATTGGTCTCTCCTCTCCTCTCACGCAAGTGAGTGCAAGATCCTCTTTGCGGGCACCGGAAGATGTGCAGTCTCATTCATGGTTACATGCACGTGGCACCATCGTCGGCGGTCGATTTCGACAGGATTTCTGACGTGTGTGCGAATCGGATTCGACGAACGCCGCTTTGAAGGCGAAGAGCGACCGCTCGAAACGGACGGCCGTTTCACAAGGGTGAAAGTGCTCCCGACTTCCTATTCCGTGTGACATACACCTTCCGTAAACTATCCGTGATGCGAGCGAGCGCGTTTTATGTAAAACTTTCATGAACGTGGGCGGGATTAGGGTCTCATTTGGTAACACGAACGCGAGATCTCGAGAGAATCCGCTCTCTTAAATCTCGGAAGACAAACTTTTAATTATAAAAGTAATTCCTTCATCTTCTAAATTGCGCCCGTTTCCATTTTCTTCCCTCCGCCTCTTTCTCCCTTCCTCTCCTAGTCCCGTTCTCTCCTCTTCCTCTTTCTTTAATGTTCCTCTTCATAAAATGATTCTGTATAGCAATAATGGTTCGACATGGTTTCTCGCATGCGAGCGGATCGCGTCTCCCGCTTTCTGGCAGCTTTGAAAGCTTCGCGCTCGACCCGCGGGATTCGACCTGCGCTCTCGCCTAAAACGTGATCCTAAAAATTTCTGGATATCGAATATCTCTCGCTTCTCCTAACGGCGCCAGCAAGGAGCACTGTCTCCTCCACGGATATATAAACTCCGTTCCTCACAAAGGGCAAGTTCCAACTTCTTCTTTTCTCCCCGATGTATTTCTTCTGGTTTCTCGTTGTGATATCATAGAGTTTGAGAGACTTCCTTTCGATGTCGCTCGCTTTCATACATATATCGGCCATGTTGTATCTTCAGCGGAACGTCGTTTCTGATTCCTCGTGATAGAATCGAGAATAAAATACTACATTGCACTCCGGCAGCGCGTCACGCGGCATTTTGTTAAATGTTTAAACGTTTAAAGTACCAGTATCTGTAAAACGAGTGTCGATGTACATTCTGGGCGTAATAACAAACAATTTAGACTGCACTCATCAACAGAGGAAGGTGCATAACGATAATAACGTACAACTCATTACGGTCATTTCGCTAATAACGCGACTCGCCGAGCTTCCAGGACCAACCAGAAGGTACAATCTACGGGAAATTACCCCGTATGCAAATATAAACATATCTGGTATGCATGAGACAATGATGACTCGCGTTACGAGCATATGCATGATGTGATGAAGTCCCGGGAATTTACGATGGTGATCATCAGCGAGTATCTAATTTCTTCAGCGTCTTTATGGCTTCTGAGAGTAAGATTCTCGTTTCTGTTCTGTTGAGACTGTTTCACTAGCATAGAAAAGACCAGCAGTGACGAGAACAGAGCGAATGATTCGTTAGACGAGTAATTTTATACGAATGTGTGTGAATGCGTGTACGCTCTGTGTGTGCGTCGACTCGCGTCGCACAGCGCGTAATGCTCGCTTCCATCTGCTTAAAAGAGCGCGAATTCATTGTCGTTGAATGTCCTCCTGCGTTTCGTTCCGCTCTCGTTCGCCAGCTCGTGTACCTTCAAGACTTCCGGTTTGACATGCATGAAGCCCGCTATTTTTCTCTGGTCCCGTATCCAGCACGGTTGGACCCGCAATTCTCCGCGTGAGTCGACACGTGTGTATGGGTGCCTCGCTCGCTGAATAAAATAATCGATCCCCGCCGCGTCTGACAAGGATGTATCTCTTCCCCTTACTCACTCGGAGGTTTATATTAATGTCACTGGTACCATATAATCCGCTGGAAGCTGGCGCACGCACCGATCCGCGCCGGATAGCGGATGTCTTTCTCGGAGACGCACGCACGCACGCACGCACGCAAGTACCCGTTCGCGTCACATATATCAACATAATTGCAGAGCGTTTTCTCCGTCGGGTTATTAGCGGCCAGCGGTTTTAAGGATTCATTAGGGGCGGGTTGGAAAAGAGGCCTACGCGCGGGATTTATTTCCGCGGAATTTTATCGCCGCGCCGCATTTCGGACGCGAGGAGAACGCCGTTGTTGGATCGCACTTAATTACCGCCTAGATCGAACGAGCGGAAACTGAATGGGCGTCGTCTGGAAAGAGGATTGCCGCTGATAAACGCGCGTACATTTTTCTCGAGAGCCGTCCATCCCGCGAGCGAGCTGATGGCGAACGGGTTGCGCTCGATCGAAACAGCAAAACGCCTAGGAATCGCCGCTCGGCGACTATTAGCACACCTCGGCATCTCTGTTAATAACACACATTTACCATGAAAGACCCATGAATGGACGGGAGTAATGACGAAAAATATCTTGGCGAGATTCCAAGCATATCGAGGAAGAATCATCCGGTATCCGTGGTCCCGCGCGAAAAACGGTGGAACGTCGAGCCCGTAGGGAATAGGTTCTTGACTTCGGGCGCTCTAACGCGCTCATCCCTCGGCCGGACATATCGCCGATCGTCCCCGGGAATTTCTGGCGCTGACGTTAATCTCGCTGGCGATTTTTCTGTTTCAAGGAGCCGTGCACTTCTGCCCGCAGGACAGTGTGCCGAACGAGAACGGCGACGGTTGCAAATGCGCGGATTGTCCGCCCCGCAAGTGCCGACCGGGTCAACGGCCGGTGCCGGTGAATGGGGCGTTTTCTGGGATCCCGGGTAACTGCTGTCCGCGCTACGACTGCGTGCTCTCAGGTAATAGAATCCATAAAACGGGACCGCGCTCGCGGCGGAAAATAGCGCTCGCCGAGAGTGTGACGAATGGCCGCGTACGGGGAAATCAGGCTCCGTTACTGGACCGAGAAAATGATACGACTAGTGAACCATTATCGCGGCTTTCCTTTGATTAAACCGCGCCGAGCCGCTCGAAGGAGAGAGATCTGGCCGGCGATTAGAGGCCGATCTCGAATCGCTCGAGCGAAACCTCGCAACGAGATCGTCGCAATTTATTTATGCTGAAAGCGCGAATGAATTTTCGCTAGAGATTATTAAATACACATTTACGCGGCACGTTATGGGAAACGCAATAGCGTTTAGCGTCCCCGTTTAATGCGCGACAGAAACGGTGCATTCTCTCCGATTCGGCGTCATCCTCGATAAGCACTCGATAAGCACTCGAAATGTTCACGGTCTCCAATCGCATCGGCAATTGTGCAGACCACCATCACCGGACGGAGTCGTCCTGTCCCGAGGACAGCATCCTGACGGACGATGGCACCTGCAAGTGCGTCCCGACGTGTCCGCCGCCCAAGTGCCGATCTGGTCAACGGCCGGTCGAGGTGCGGGCAGCCAAGCCCGAGACACCCGGTAGCTGTTGCCCCCTTCACGACTGCAGATCCCCAGGTAATTACGAAAGGTCGTAATCGAGGCTGGCTCCTGTCAGGCGATAGGAATGGCGGTGCGCCGGAATACGCCGTATATCGAATCGATATCTCTCGGATCTGCCCTCCATCTCTGTCTGCCCGTCTCCACCCTCCTTCCCTTTTCCGGTTCGTTATCGCGCTCCGATGCAGCCTCTCTCGATCTCTTCTTCGATTGCTCGAATCGCAATCTGGCAAGCAAGCCTATTCGTGCGCCTCTTTATCGTTAAAAGGGAGAGAGACAGAGAGAGGAAGAGAAAGAGGGAGAGACCAATGTATGACAAACATAAAGAAAGAGCGAAGCGTCACGTCGCGAAATATAAAAATTCACCACATCGGTGGATGCTCGCTATAAAATTCTCCACATTTTCATCGTGTTTCGCCATAAAGTGGAGCGTAAGCTCGACGATCCTGAAAAACTGACCCAACAGTTCATCAGCGGTTTCTTATGGGTAATTGTAGCGGATAAAGAATCTCTTGCGAAATTGATCAGCTTTCAAGTATCGTCAGCGCCGAAAACTCGCCCCCTGGAGATCGTGGCCGCCACCACCAGCGGCCGGTGGCATTACAGATGCCGGTCGCGTGGATTGTAAGCGGAGATAATGCTCAGATGCGATATTTCAGCGAGCGGCGCGCACGGCGGTTTTTAAGTTACGACGTTTAAAGTTACACCGCCACCGCCTTTGCTGGAGAACTTTCGATCTACCTGTTGAATTTTAATGAAGTCATTCTTATCTCGCGAAATCGCGAGCGCGCTCTCTTCCTCTCTCTCCCTCTCTCTCTGCTTCTCTATTTCTTGGTTGAAATTTAATAGCGTTCCATGTCTATTTTAAAATTTAATAACGTTTCCAGCACATGAGCGCACCATGAACAGCTACAAATCATTACACTAGAAACATTATTACCACGAACAAGTGGTTACTCTCGCTCGCTCATTCGCTGGCACCCTTAACGATATTGATTTATATCATTCGATTATGCTACCGGCGTAATTCAAACGTTCTCGTGCTGGAAAACGATTCGACAATTCCTCGGCTTCGAGATTCACGTGATTCAGCGGCTCTCGCGTACGTTGATTAGAACGATTCGATCGGATTACGGCGGTAAAATAAAATAGCGTAAACGCGTGGCGCGCGTTTTATTGGGCGCGTCGTGTTCGATTAAATGGGTATCTCGGGTATCGCGGTTCCCTTTCAGCCTATCTCTTCTATTAGATTCCCGACAATTAAATACCGTTTTACATCATAGGATAAATTCGCTTTGCTGCTGTATTACACCCGCGGAGCGGTGTTTAAACAGCTATGCGACAGTTAAACAGCGTTCCACCTTGTTAACAATATTCATTAGCCCGTAGTCCGCATCGGCCACGCGTACACGATTGATGCCTCGTTTAATTAATACGCTCTCGTCGAAAAGTACACGCGCTAATAAATATTGACGTAAACCCTGATAGCACGCATTGCGGTAAATGGTGCCATAAATACAGCCGAGCTAAACTGCATAGGGATATTCTCTCTCTCGCCCTCTTTTTGGACTCTGCTGCAAAAGTCCATTTAACCACGCTAATTACAAAAATAATTACTCCGCGACTGATTAGGTGGCCCAGTTGAAACTGTTAATCATACCTGCGATTGATTCGTCATGAGCGCGCACGTTTGCACCTGACACGATTATTTTTCGTTTATTCTCTCGCGCGAATATCGACCCGCGAACGTAACTTTCCGCATAAAGCACCTCGCGATATTACTTGCTTCGCACTCCGTGCGGCTCACGACTTCTTCATTTTATGTACTTCTCTCTCTCGCTCTGCTGCCCCGTTCTTCTCTTCGCCTGGAGAGACCTTCATTCTCCGCTTCTCTCTGTTGAGATTATACCTTTAATATTTTCTACAAAGCGCTTTTATTATTGCCCTCAATTTGGACCGTCAATATCGTCCCCTCGGCCGCGCGGTACAGATTACAAAGAGTAATGAAACATCCCGAATAATGAAACGGAAAAAAAAAGAAGAAGCCTCCGCGAGCACATAAAGGAGCATGTCACACACACACACAACCTTCCATATTTCTTACAAAACCTAGCTAGTTTAGCTTCTCCCGACAGTAATACTGACACTGCGTGCGAAATGGCGGGGAAACTGCCGAGAAAAGCCACCGGGGGTTGAAACGGCTGGCCGGCCCGAGCCCGACCGTATTTGATGAAAAAATTCGTGCAAATTTTTTCCCTTTCAGCGCGGGAGCGTGGTGTGCACGTCCGCATACGTGTGTCGTGACATGGGAGTAATGGGGAACTATGAGCGGTCACAAGCGCGAGCGCGCGTCGAAAAGCGGAGGCGCTCGAAAATTGTTTTTGCTGCTGCGTTACCGCGTCGATTTTTCACGGGAATGCGCCACTTTAAAGTTCAGCAGGCGTTATGAATGAACGCTCGTAAATGAGACGGCCGTGGATGGATCGTGCATGCCCGCATGCATCCAGCCGACCGCCTGACCCACATGTTTCTTTCACGATTTTCATGCAAAGCGAGCGATTTCAGTCAGACGCTAAAATCGATGCCTTCGGCCTCCGCAATCATCGAAAGGCACTTCTGAATGTGCACGTGAACGGAAATCGGAGAATTGCCACACTGGATCGCGAGAGAAATTATGAATTTACAAATGCAGAACGGATAATTGAGATAATTACGATATATTATGGATACAAATCGAATGGTTCGCAGTTGACTGAAAATTTATTTGCATTTTGAAAAATCGCTTGATGGTTCTCTTATGTGTGACAGGCAATCGAGATGGGCACGCTTAGATTAGATCTTGATGTTAAGTCTGGCGTAATTCATCATGCGGCTCTCGAAATGCATTCATTTCTGATTAGCATCGACGTGAAAGAAAAACAGCACGTGCGCGTGTGTATAACGCCGCTTCATGCAGAAAAGATCAGCGCTCAAGGGTTTACTATCCAGCTGGAGTGTACTTGGACATGTAAATTTCACGTGCAGGTACTGAGTTGTGCAAAGGGAGAGTAAGAGAGAGAAAGAGAGAGGAAGATGGAGAGGTAGAGCGCATAAATAAAAGCGCTCTAAGCGATATACGATGCCCGCGCGAACAGCGGAGTCATCACGGGGAGCTTAATCCCGCGCGAGTTTTACATCAAAAACGCTCGACAGCTTTAATGCCGGCGATACGATCCCCCCCTTGCTCCTACCCCTACGGGCGTGTCGGTGTAACGAAATAATGTCGCGGATAATCAGGTTTTCGCGAGTATTATTAACGACCGAAGAGGCGTAAGGCGGGCTCGCGCGTACGCGCGCATTAAAAGGGACTATGAATATTAAGCGGGATTGCGCCAAGTCTTTACGAGATTCCGCAATTTCCGGCGCTGTGATGATCGCCAAGCGCGAACGCTCGTCGCCGCCGGAAAATCGCCGAATAATGACTTGATCACTGTGGAAGAGCGCGTAAACGCGCTGTCGACGATTATACGCGCTCGTAATTCCGCTCGCAATAATTAGCGGTTGCCCGTTTAAGGACCGAGCTCTTCGTCCTCATTGCCGTCGTCGCCATTGTCATCGTTGTTGATGACTTGAGCTTATTGCCAAACTGGAGCAAAATTTGTCCACTGAGATTGACGAAAACGACTCGTTAAAAGCGTGATTGCACTTTATGCGAGATTGTGATTTTTCTTCGCGAGCGAGCGAGCACAAGCGGAAGGCACGCTCGCGCGAAAGCGCGCGCACGCTCGACGTCGAACAATCCGTCGCAACAGTTTTATGCAAGAGTTCGCAAACTCCGAGAACAGCGAGGCACTTGCCCAACTTTCCCTCGTAAGCTCGCGAAACTACCATATTTGGGTTAGCGAGACTTCCCGGTGGTAACGCCGTGAGTTATCTATAAACCGTCTTCGGATAATATTTTCTATATTTTTTGGCTTATCGGAAATCTCAGTGAGAGAAGTAATCACGAATAACGTCAGAGCGCTCCGGTAAACGGGTAGTTTTACGTGGAGTAAAAAAAGAGAGAGAGAAAAAGAGAGAAAAGTGCTTTCGGATGCATCTATACTGTCAATGATTGTTCAACGCGTATTTTACATTGAAAACGCAAATTAAAGCTCTTAAAGGCTGCTCGAAAATTTCCTATCTTTTTCTCTCTTTCTTTCAGTCGACTGACTCGCGTACGTTGAATTAAATTGGATTAGTTATAAATTTAATACACGCACTCTGAACAGCTTATTGAGCTTCCGCTTTATATTCTCCGCGCTTCCCAGATCTGATCTCCTGGGCGAAACCCGAGGAGAAGCCTCAGAACTGCATTCACGAGGGCGTCTCGAGGAAACTCGGCGAGGAGTGGAAACAGAACGACTGCGCCACTTGCATCTGCAACGAGGACGGAACCGCGTCCTGCCAAACGACCATGTGCAAGTCCTGCGAGAACGCGATACCGCCCGATCCGGGCGAGTGCTGTCCTCATTGTCCGCCGCCAACGAACTCGACATTCGACCATCATCATCCTGATGAGCCGTGCAAGACATCCTTAGACGACTGCGAGATGAAGTGCTACCACGGCTTCCGCACAGATGAAAATCATTGTCCCGTCTGCGAGTGCGCCGACGATTTGGTGAGTACTTGAAAATTCGATTCTTAGAACATTTTAAAACAGACTCAACTTGACGAATCGTAACAGACGCAGTATAATAATATAGAAAATTCTAAAAAATAATAATACGAAAAAATCGAAGAGAAAAGTAACAGAGAAAACACGCATGAAGGCTCGCGCCGCACGCAGTCGCGCGTTTTACTTCCGGTCGCCGATTTGGCAAATTTGAGGCTGAAAACGAGAGATCCGCGCGAATAACGGCGTCTCGTATGGACTCGCGGGGCGTCCAAGATCGACCACGCGATACGGTGCAATTTAGAATGCGATGCAATAAAGGAAGACTGCTCCGCGCAGACTGACGATTACCTACGATATGACAATGTGGTATCTGGCCGGTGGTATCTCCACGTTCGCTCACGAAACGTTCGCTATCAACGGTGGATGCAACTGTCCGCAGCATCATGCCGCGCGAATATCCATTCGTGACCTAGGTACGAAGGACCGGGAGAACTGGGGAGGCCGGCGCCACAGTTTCCCTTATCTCCGAAACCCCCCGTAGCTGCAGCTGGGGGAGATTTCTTCTCGGAGCTATCGCGCGAGCGTGCGACGCGAACTTCTCTCTCTCTCTCTCTTCTCTGTCTCTCCCTCGTTCTCTCCGGATAAGAGAAATTCCGACGGTCTCTTCTGAGCTGCTACCGGCGCTGCTTCTATCTCGCGAACTGACGAGGCTCCCGTTTCCTCCAGGAGGTCGACGCCGTGCCGGATGTGCTGCCGGAAGATTACAAAGTTTGCCCGGAACTGCTGCACTGTGAGCTGAACTGCGATTTGCTGAAGGACGAGGACGGGTGCTCGGTGTGCGCGTGCCAGACGCCGTCGTTGCCACCACGTTATCCAGCAGCAGTCAACGACACCGCGCTGAACCCGGCCAGCACCGGCAGAAGCGTCTGTCCCGAGCTCAAGTGCAACCTCCATTGCGAGCAGGGTCTCCTCATGGACGAGAACGATTGCACCCTCTGCGAGTGCAAGCCGCCCACCACCGGCTGCCCGTCGCTCCTCGGATGCAGGAAGAGATGCAACTTCGGCTACAAGACGAACAAGCGCGGCTGTCCTGTAAGTGAAGACTTGATCTGAGCTCTGATAGCGTTATGCACGGAACTTGCGAAATATATTAGTAACAAAATGGAAAATGGAATACAATTAGATGATGAATAAAAAAATACGAAGCGTGGAAATGTGCTTACTTAAGATGCGAGATTCGTGGTCTTGATGAGCATTCGTCCCAATAATTGTTTTGCAGATCTGCCGCTGTCGAGCCACGTGCATGGATCATTTGAACGAGACACATGCGGAGGGATCGATCTGGCATCCGAACAGTTGCACCACGTGTATTTGCGAGGCCGGCGGCAGGCTCAACTGCAAAGAAACCATCTGCTCGGTGGCCTGCGGTAATCCACTGCCACCGAAATCGGGCACTTGTTGCCCCATGTGTCCGATCACGGTGAGTCCCACGCTGTCAAGTTTCTTGAGACTCTTCTTTATCGCGCTATCAAGTTTTCATTTAACATATTTCGGTTTGTTATTTTACGTCTCGATTTTATTTTACGTGCGTTGCTGTTTATCCTCAGAGTTAGCAGTAGCATATTCCACATTTTGAAGATATTTGCGCATTGAAAAGAAAATTGATGGAAAATCGCGAATGGAAAATTGTTACGACTCAACAGGTAGCGGCCTATTGGAACACTCGAAGCGATCTATAAAACGCTGTTCTCGCACTGTTTCAGACCATCAAGGAGAACGAGACGGTTAACCAGATCACCAGTCGGGGCTGGGGCACAGTGCCGATTACGTTAATCGTCGTACTCGCGCTATTGTGCTTGCTGCTGATAATTCACATCGTGCGCAGCCGATTCCGTGGCCGCCTCTCGCCCTCGGAGGCGTCGTACGTGTCGTCCCCGCCGCAATATTACAAGTGTGTGCCCGTGTACGACACCCCGGTGCATCGAAACGAGAAGATCGTACCTTTGTAAAAGACTGTTGTTGATTCCCAAGGAGAGAGGAAGTCGCGCGCCCGATTGCGGACGAGGGACACGCGAAAGCAGGACTTTTATATACGGCGATCGCGCCGAAACTCGCAACAGCACGGTGTCGGTATTAACTCTTACACGCAGGATCTTCCATTTGTGAGTTACGATTTGTTATTCAGCCGGCGCGTGAGAAACATGTCGAAAATTCCCGGGAAATTGCGCGAGTTTTATATTTATTCCAACTGCATCGCGGATGCGAAAGGTACCCTTAAGAGTTAATAGCGGCGGCTGATTTACGGCTCACAGCTGATAGCTGCGCAAGGAGACTTTCATCGCCGCTTAACATCTCGCTCGTTTAAGGATGAACCTCCGCGGGGGCGGAGAATCGGATGACGTGCACGATACCTGCGTGTAGAGTCTCTCTCTTTGGGTCCCGCTGAAAATACTTGACGTAGATTCAGTATTATCTGTAAGCGGCAGCGAGTGTTGTGCACTTTGGTCGAAAAGGAAACGAGAGAAAGAGCCGCCAATTCGCACCAAACTCAATACTACACGTTTGTCGAGAAGACACCTCTTGACTCCCCCGACCCCCTTAACTTAATATAATGTACTGTGTAACCTGTAAATTATAATATATAATAATTAAAAAACCATGTAGCGCGTACGAGATTACGGTTAATTTTAATTAACGATAGGGATAAATGTATTAATGTTAACCCATCGTAGGACTCTAACTTAAATGGGAAATCGTAAAAGAGACCGGTCTCCATCGTAGTATTAGTTCCCTTGATCTCTGGACCATCATTATTATCTCTCGTGTTGCATTAACGAGCGCTTTTGAGAAGCAAAAGGTATTCGTTTCAGTTTTGGTTTCTTTTTCTCCCTTTGAATGTGCGGATGTTCGAATCTGAAGCGATTATAAAATATTCTCTGCGAGATGAAAATATTCTTTTTTTATTATTTATAAGTCTTATTTTGTTAATTGGAGAAAATCGGCGCTAATATCTCGGAAATTTATCTCGGCGCGGCACGCCGTTTCGTAGTTTCCTTTTTCTTTTTATATTTTTTACATCGTCGCTTTTCTTTTGGTTATATCGTTATTTATGCAAGATTTTATTTCGATCGCCCGGGCCGAGTGCCGCACGGCTGACTCAAGCTGAGAACAAACTTATTGTAGACTTAATCGCAGGCTAGCTGTTTAACAACTGTGTTATTAGACTGTTCCTATGTTCTATTAATTATAATGATTAATTGCTGCGTTCTCTCTTATCATTAACTGCAGAACCCCGTGTCTATTCGTTAGGACGGATGCAACGCGTAATATTTATGTATTCGAACAATTCCTGTGCGCGTTAATTGTACGTTTTATCGCGGGATGAGACCTACAGCCGTGAAACTCGCCGTGAGAGTACAGTCGCAGCCGCGACTTCGCATCGCGAGGAAGGAAAATACGTGTACATGTACATACCGCGTAAAAGAGTTTAGACTTTAAGACGAAAACCGAGACGAAGGCCTCGTTCTTCGCAGCGTCACGCCGTCGCCGCGCGCGATCTCCGCGCTGGCCGAGCGGCGGATACGCGGATTACGCGCGTGCTTCGCGCGATCCTTCTCGGCCGCTTGTACATACACGCACGGAAAGCTCGTCTCCAGGCGGACAGCTTGCGAATCTTAGCCGAGCCGAGTTACTCTTTCGGATGATTCTACCCAACGGCACGCTTTCGTACGGATGCATCCCTCTTGTTCGTACGTATTCCGGTGGATCGCGCACCCCCCCGCGCACGGCCAAACGTGGGACGACGAGGATCGTTGATGAGACAACGCGAGGAGACGAAATTTACGGACGGAGTCGGAATAAAGAGAGTGATTTCTGAAGAGGATCGCGTACAGTTGAAATTCGCGAGGGAACAGACTTGCTCCACGAAACCATCGAAGCCGTTGAGCGCGATCAGCCACCACCACCACCATCACCGCCGCCGACGACGACGAACCATACATATCCGTGTGCTTGACACGTACACGTACGCACGTAGAGCTCGTCTTCTTCCATCTCCAATCGAAACCATACATATATTTTTTCAATGTGTCTTATACATATGTATCTCCTTTCCTCTCTCTCTCTCTCTCTCTCTCTCTCTCTCTCTTACTCTCGCGTGTGAGAACGTGGTAGCCTACGTTTAGATTATTTCTACGTACACTTGCGCGTACCACCATACGTTGCACCATACGTCTATGTAAACCGCAGGCTGTATTTCGCACGTGTGTATGTACTTCGGAGACAATATGTATGTAGAATATACGAGACGAGGAGCAA
This sequence comes from Ooceraea biroi, assembly GCF_003672135.1. Lineage (NCBI taxonomy): Eukaryota > Metazoa > Arthropoda > Insecta > Hymenoptera > Formicidae > Ooceraea > Ooceraea biroi. Next base: position 12,212,097 of record NC_039513.1, on the reverse strand, counting down.
ACCCGGAGATGGCGTATATACATATATATATATATATATACACATACCCTGTAAGAATTATTTCTTTCGTTGTATCGTACGTGCAGGATGTTCGTTAACAGTAACGATAATGCGTCGACAGTAACAATAACGATTAAATGATAATGATAGTAAAGATAATATCTAGCGAACGCGCGCGCCCCTGCGCAAGCCGAGAATTTTCACGGCGGCGGACGAGATCGCATACAATAAAATACAAACTTGTGATAAACGGGAATTGGACATCCGTGTCTGCGCTTTGCTTTCTTTCCGAGAAATTTTCTAATGCACACGCACGCCCACGCTGCATGCAGAATCCGATGATCCACTTATCGCGATAAGTGCCGCGGTAAGTCCAACGTGTTTCGATTTATCCCACCCTCTCTCCCTCCTTCGCCTTCCTGGACCTCCTGTTTCGATCCTCCGGGAAAAGCGGCGAACGCGGCGCTGTTTAACCAATCGCATCGCAGAGGAGCGGATTAAACGCGGCTTGCTTCTTTGTCGGTCCTTTATCCGCAAAAAGCGTCACGTTCGACATCAAGACCCGGTTCCGCCGAGGTCGTAAGGGTCTGCCGCTCGAATGACGCAGAAACACAGAATCGTGATTCGTGACATGAGGCAAGCCCGAGATGTTCTTTCGGGAAGATCAAGGAAGGGACGCCGTATTTCTAGAAAATTCGTAACTTAAGACATCACACGGAGTGTACGATGGGAACATGTTTTATATCCCGCGCTAAATATCCACGTCAAGAGATTATCCGCATCACGAAAACTAAGCCTAATGTACAGGGTGTCCTGAGAAAGGTGTACGCATTAGCTTCATTTATACTCTCAATAATTTTTCTCGATCGCTTCTAAATTCGCTCATTATTATTTTTGTCGGCAGAAATTCGCAGCAATGTTTCTCCGCATTCGCAAAGTGTTTATCATATACTGTAATACAAATTAAAACTGTAAGATTAAATCTGTAAAACGGATTAAAAATTTTGAAAATAGTTTTTATTTCAGATTAAGAACAATTTCTTTTTCATGATTATCAAACGAATAAAATTACGCTTCTCACGTACGCTTTCTCGGTGTTAATACCCGTATACGCATCCATACAGCACGACAACAGAAGAATCATTGTCGAGATACGCGTAGAAAATAAACGAGAGGATTTACAGTTTTTTGAATCAAATCGTCACGTCCGATTTTTTTGAATGCAATCGCGGACAGATCGAGTAGCGTTGTACTTGTGCGCTCTTTGTACAAATTTCCTGTAACGTGATCATATCAGTGTAACTTAGATTTACTTATGTCACATATACGTACATTATACAGCTATACATACTGGATGCGCAGTGTTGAGAAGAACAGTAGCTCTTGTATGTTAAATAAACCGAGATTCAAATAAAATTGTTGATATGTGATGTTGTAACCGGAAGCTCGCGACGCGCGCAGAACACGGAGCTATATCGTTATACTTTTCTGTTCTCCCTTTTGCGGGTACACACATTGAAGGATTATGTACGTCGCCGTACCAGTAATGGAAATAAACAATACGGCCTTCTTATCAAAATGCATTTGATTTTGTACATTTATTTCTCCACTCCTGATTCCACAAATCCAATTAATACTGAAGTGATTGCCGAACTTTAACGCGAAAGCATTATTCGATTTCGAATATCGTATTATATTCTTCAAGAAGTTATATCTGTGTGTCTAAATATATTTATGAATTTAATTTCGCAATTATTTCTCTATAAATTTCAATGTAAAATCTTATTTTTGTTTAGTTATTATTATTATTTAGTAATTTTATTACTAAATTACTGAATCACTTATAATTATACTGAAGTCTTAGTCTTGCGTCGAATTATACGAATATGATTATGATTAATAACAAAAGCTTACGAAATATTTATGATCACATCTATGTCAAGAATTTATGTATCCCTCTAAAAAACTAAAATACTCAAGGAAGTAAAAATTTAGAAGAATGCATGTCCAATGCGACCCGGGCACGCCAAGTATTATTTCAAATTACAAATCCTCAAACTGAATTGCTTCTAAGCACTTGGCTAGTTAACTATGGATTTCATCATATTTAGTTTTGCTTTTTTATGTACTTGGCGTATTTTTTTTACCTTTGTAAGGTTTTTTAGAGGGATCTCATTACTTTTTGTAAAAATTTTTTACATTTCATTAATTTTAAATGTTTTTATGTATTTTTGTATTGCCACAATAATATGTCATTTTATTTCTGTTGTGAGATCTCATCAAACATAAAAATGTTGGATAATAAAGATTTATCTAATTGTCCAAATCTTCTTAATACTTCTAATTGTCAAATATAAATTGTGACAATTTAAAATTTTCTCTCTCTCTCTCCCTCTCTCTTTTTTTCTCTGTTTCATTCTATGAGTATAAAATGTTTCAACTTATATCTTAAATTGTCATAATTTATATTTCACAATTAGAAGAATTATTTCCTTATCATTGCGACGCTATCACAATGATTTCATTTAAAATAAGTAATTTTTAATTTTTTATATAATAATTTTTGCGATTTATATCTTAATCGCAAAATAAAATATTTTCCATGTATTAAAATCAGTTTTAATTCATAATAAATTAAATCGTGCATCTGTGAACGCACCTTGAGTGACAAAATCGCTTTGCATGTGTATGTGCGAGCATACGTACGTGAGTCTGAAACTGATTTCGGAAAAGGAGGAAAACGAAACGTCACAATTCTAACATTCAGTTACAATATCTCAGGATAGACTGCACCAATCTTATTCGAATTGGTCGCAATCGAAAGCTTGCATCCATATTATATTTTTAAAGTGCCGTTAGATGTTTAAATAAGGCTTTAGTTCCTGAGATATTTTAATCAAAAGTTAGTTTGACATGAATTTGGCATGAAATTCCAGATAAGCTGTACGGTAGCGCTCGACGTTTATGCAATTCTTTCCGAGCAGTTCTGAGTTGTTGATAACATTATTTTTTATATTGCCTAGAGTTCTCTGCTATTGAAAATACCGTAAACTCAGAAATGAAAAAGTTCTCGAGTTTAAAAATTTTTTCTTCTCAGAGGAGTTCTGAGTTGATGATATCATTCTTTTTATATTGCCTAGAGTTCTCTGCTATTGAAAATACCGTAAACTCAGAAATGAAAAAGTTCTAGCCGTTAGAAATTTTTTCTTTTTCCGAGCAGTTCTGAGTTGGTGATATCGTTATTTTTTATATTGCCTATATTAATATGGATTTTTTATTTCGCTTATAGTTTACTAATATACATTTTAGATGGTCTAACGAATAGACCGAAACGTTTGTTGATTGATTTGTACTCAAATTAAATTGTCATAATATATCGTTCAAAATTAGAAGAATTATTTACTTATCATTGCGACGCTATCACGATGATTTCATTTAAACAAGTAAATTTAAATTTTTTATAGTTTTTGCGATTTATATATTTATCTTAAAATAAAACATTACCCAAAAGTATTAAAATCAGTTTTAATTTATAATAAACTAGCTGGATACCCGTGCTTCGCTACGGTGATTACCAGAAAAAATTGTGATCTTATATTCATTTCGAAAAATCCTTTCTTAACGAGCACCTACAAGCCAAGAGAAACATACGTGCCAATTTTCAAGTTTTTAGGCTTTATAGTTCTGGAGATTTCGTGATGAGTCAGTGAGTGAGTGAGTGGTATTTGGCTTTTATACATATAGATTACATCATGTATGTGTGAACGGCAGCTTAACGGACAAAATCGCTTTGCATGTGTATGTGCGAACATATGTACGTGAGTCTGAACCTGAATTGCATGGAAAAGGAAAATGAAACGTCACAATTATAATATACGATTACAATATCTCAAGACTGACTGCATCAATCTTGATCAAATTAGTCGCAATCAAAAGCTTGCACCCATGTTATATAATAAAAGTGCCGGTAGATTTTTGATAACGGCTTTAGTTCCTGAAATATTTTAATCATAAGTCTATGTGACCTGTCAAATGATATAAATTCCAGATAAGCTATACGGTAGCGCTCGATGTCTATGCACTGAACTTGGTAACGCTCGATGTTTATGCAGTGATTCTCATTGTTCGGAGCTTTATTTTTTATTTTTATGTACTTGGCGTCGCGACGCTACCGCGTGGCTTGATTCAAATCTTCACGAAGAAACAGACTTCACATTAATTAAATTAATTAAATTAATATGAGGTAACTTAAAAAACTAGAATGCATACATGATTGCGTTAATAGCTCGCGTCTGTTTTAATGTAAAATATTTGTTATTTATTCAATTTAATGAATAAATAAAATGTTTCTCGACAATGGAATTAAAAAGTCTATTTTAATGTGAAATATTTGTGTCAATTTAGTGAATAAATAAAACGCTTCTCGACGACGGAATTAAAAAGATTTGGGTTAATAAGGAGATTCTGAAACAAGAATCAATATTAAGCGACGTAGTAGCTGCTGGTATCCAACATTATTTAACCGACATTATCTAATCGACTGAAAAATTTATTTTATTATCTTTTTCTCAACTATTGGAAATATCATCGACGGGATAATACCGACGACCGCTACATCGACGGGGATGCTGCAGAGAATTCTTCTTACGCTGATATTGCTGGTGTTACCTATGAGAGACCTGCTCGCATCGGTCGGTCTCCCTTTTCAAGGCTGCGAGGTTGCCAGCTGCTGCTGTACACGAACGAGTCTTTGTTAAATATCCATTATCTACTGTTCCGACTATTAATATATCCCTCAGACTTGTTCAACTGAATAAACCGTAATAAATTGAGCTTATCGACAGTTACTAATACATTTAATGCTGCAGAGATTAAAGCGATTACGAGAGAATCTGAATAAAAACTGGATCGAGAAAAGTTTATTTCACATTCGCGTTCGGAATTGATTAAAGATAGTATAAAACGATTTTACGATGCTCGTAGCGCGAATTTATGTGTAATTTATTTGCACAAGTACCTGCACAACGCATAACGATGATGTAATTCTGCAGTTTCCAGGAGATGAAATATAGGAGTAATTTTATCCGTTCACATGCAAGCACAAGTGCTACTCGATATTTATTTATTAAAAACCAATAATATTCATGATACATCGTTATCTTTTTTCTAGCATTATATACATTACATACATGATCCGTGTAATATCCTGTATCTATATACAGTTAAAAGAGAAAAGTATAGATAGCACGTTTTTCCTTTCTTTCTTCCTTCCTTCCTTAGCTGCACTGCGCGCTGATTGCTTTTCCTCACTTTTCTCCGGCAATTCGGAGAGACCTCCTGCGGTTCCTCCGCAGCCGTTTACAGCAGCACGTAATAATACATCAACATCATACATGACGTCAAAAACACATCTCGTACACCTGGCGAAAGAAACATCTCTTTAACATACATCACGGGGCTCTCATGCGCGTCCCATAAAATACAGATCGATCAAAACAAGAGAAAAGAAATTCACTTCGCTGTGAACGCCGTATCCGCAAAATTAAGGGTTGCTCTCGCAACCAGTTAAACATTGTTCGATAGAAAGAGAGAGAATAGCAGTAAGTGCGCTGTCGCAAGAAGGAAAATGCACGCGAGGATTTTCACTAATTTTCACAATGAAATCTTAACGCGATCGAGAAATTGCAAGCGCTTGATCCCTCTCTTTCTTAGCTCCCGCGTTCCGAGGGTGGTTACAGTGAAGAATGTCGAAGGGGGCAGCTGGAACCCATCGCGTGCCACTCATCTTGAGCGAAGAATAAGAAGGGTGCGCGAAATGATACCAGTTTTTTAGCTCCTCCCAGGTCTCCCGAGGCACACTCTCCCATTGGCCAAGACCATGGCTTCCCATGGCTTCGCAATAATGCCTCGCTCGCTCGCACGACAATCTGCACGCATGTAACACATGTTATTGCGTGCACGGACTGCACGGTGATTTTTATTCGACAAGATATTAAAGATCGAGGATGGTATAACAGATTAATCTAAACATCGATTCATATATTTAGTGCTGCAGTTGCATAATTACACAATCCCACATATTTATACGTCTCTTCAAAAATAAAATTCCTTACATTCGCTGCTTAAAAAATCCGACAAAATCAGACGAAGAAACATCGCTACGATCGGCTGATGCTTTTAGTTTAGGTGTCGTAATTTATCTGATACACTTGGCGAGTCTTTTATATCTTCCCACCCCTTTTCATCGCGTTACGTGCGTTAATATGCACGTAAGTTGTTCGGAAGATTATTGAAGCGAACCGCCGTGCATCGTTGCCGTCTTCCGAAATAAAGTCTCTCAAAAATCGAGGATTCTCAAGCGCTAATTGCAAAACCCAGCAGACGTACATTGATCCAAACGTACCGTTGTCCAAAGATCATCGAATGCATCGAGAAAGCACTTGGCACACGCACGCACCCTCTCGAGTGTAGAGGGTTCTTTGGAGCTACGAGTCTCGAAAGCTCGGAGCTTGCTAATGACTCCAATAACATCGAACGTCGTCCTTTATCACGTGTCACACGAGTCATGGATATGGGCGAGAGGAAAAGTCAAAAAATCAGGCGAAGGCGTGTATACGCGCGAGCACATCGTCGCTCTGACCATGGTGGCCCTGGTCACTTCGTCCCGTAATCCGCTCTCCCTCGTAATCCGCTGATCACATGGAATGTGAACGCTGCAGCGGCGGTAGCATGATCTCGTAACTGGTCGGCATGCTCTGCTGATGATGGTGGTGATGATGAGAGTTGGACATCATCTGGTGATGGGTCTGCTGGTGTATGGCTGGGTAATACTGGTGTGTGCTGGACTGATTGGAGAAATACCCCGAGCTCTGCTCCACATCTTTTCCTTGGATTTAAAATATTGAAGATTAGAATAATGCCGTTGGAAAAAGCAAATTTCGACACACACAAAATGAATTTGCACGTGTCAAGATATCGCAACGAGCGATTATAACAATTAATTTTGATAGACTGTTACGTTCTCGCTAGTTAAGTAAAATTCGAAAATTCGAAATAAGAATTAGAAATTGAGAATGAGAAATTGAGGTACCAATCGAACGAAATTAAATTGCAGGCAACGAAAACTCAAAATAAGAAGAATAAATATAGAATAAGAGACGAATGTTTAACAGACTCTCTTATTAGTATGCTCTACCGATTAATATACCTGAATCGTATCCGCTGCTTCCGTAATAAAAGGGACTTAACGTCTTAACATCGTTTATGGGACTTGCGCCGCCGTTATGGAGATGCGTGGTGTGGACGGTCGACGGGTTCACGGCAGTGGCATAGCCGTGATGAGATCCCATGCTTATCGAACTGCACGGGTTCGTGGAAACCGGAGACACGATGCTCGTCAGAGGTGATATCCCGAAACTCGTATTGTCGGAATCGATGCTCTGCAGAGATTGGATGCTGCCTCCGGTGCTCATGGAGTTGCTGATGGTGCCGTTGCTCGTGCTTTGACAATTCAGCGGTAACATGTCCCTGCAAGTGGAACACGTATTATCAACGATTAAATGGCTTGAAAAAAATAATGCTGCCCTGAATAGACACTTGTCTCAGCTGAAGGAATACTTGACGATTAAGTATTCACTTATGAATGAAAGTTAAAAAATGAAAATGCTGGAAAATCCACCATATATTATAATTATGTAGATATAATTTTATTGCGTATATAATAATACTTCAAGCATGAAAAGAAAGGTTTCTTGTTAAACCTTCTTAGTTTTAGAAGACGATTTTCTTTCCCTTTTAATGAACCGTCACGAATGGATTGTTCGGTAGACGGAGGCTCGTTAACAAGATTTTTCACGATTAGTGAAAATGATTAGCAGCCTCTTAAACAAATTAGTTATTTCAGAAACAGGAAAAGCCAAAGTACTCTTGATGGGAACCATACACGCATAATATTGCAACCCTCTGGGTACTCCTAGGGTGTCCATAAATCTTGCCGTTTTTACGTTAAGAAAATCACCCAGTTTTCCAGAGAATCATGCATATGCGAGTCATTGTCCTTAGAGGCCGAGAGAGGTCCAAGAGGCTTGCTTAACGGTCGAATGAGGTCGGCGTGCACGTGAGGGCGGGTAACGCACACACGTGCACGCGTGTTCCGAGAACTTTCGCTGCATCAAACATCGGCGAGGCGAACGCGACTAACTGAGGAACCGAATGGAACGAAAGGCACGAAAGAGACCACGACGACGACGACGACGACGATGAAGCTGATGGCGACCACAGGAAAGTCCACCTTATTCCGCCCGGCATTGTTCGTACGCGCCGCCGTGAAGAAACGAACCGCGAAACCCGCTTCGTCGCACGAGTCGCGTGAGTCTGTGTGAGTGTCACGCACGGTGGTCCATGTGCGACCAGCTCCGCCCATGACCATGGTTCGCCTACTGCATGGTGTTCCCTCTTTCTCTTTCTTTCTCTCTTTCTCTAATGTCGGCCCGCGTATTTTTATGGGCGCGCCTCAAGGTCTGAATTTGAAGAAATACGCCCCGCGCGTGTACCCCCGAGTCTTTCCCCCTTTCTCCCTGCCGGCGAATGGGAGTTGGGACCTTAGGTCGGACGGAGGGAAATGTTAGGGCTCCTCTCGATAATATGTCTCAGGGAAACTATTAATGTCGCTCGTGCGACGTTACGTAGTAACAAGTGGCAATGGGTGAGTTTTTCTCCTCGAAAGACCTGAAAATCGCAATCAATTTTGATCAATGTACGCGCGACAGCTCGAGCTACGAATATCTATGATCTCTATTGAACATTGATATACTAGTTACCTCAGTAATGGTGTAATGATATTGTCGCAATAGATTTTGCTGTATTGTCTCGGAATTCACCCTAATACAAATGTTGCGTTGATTTCATCATCAAGATAGTCTTTGGTTCTTGAAGAACACATATTTAGCTTTAGAAAGATGCGAAAATGGCAAAAAGGGAACCGCATTGTTCACATCGGTCACGTCGCTCCTCAGGCCACAGTCTAACGAGGAAGGAGCCGCGTCCTCGTTTTCACACGGCACACGCAAAGATAAATCGCGGTAGCGGCGGAGGGCCGGCCGTGGCCTTTATGTAGTAAACTATTGGTAGTGCGAACAGCTCAATGGTGAAACGGGAGATGTAACCGAAGCTGCGTCATAAAACGGTAATGGGGCGTCGCGTTTCCTTTTCCTGGGGCCTTCGGCGAGAGGGCGGGTGGACGTTAAGGACACGAAAAGGGAGGAAGTCCGACTTGGTCCTCTGCCACCGAGAAAAGAATTGTTTCTCCAAAGTGGGCGCGAGGCGAGGCAACGCTGCGAACACGCGACGACGATGTAATCTCGCACGAATCTCAGGATCCTCCGACGAGTGGAAGAAGTTACTTGGCTTCCTTGACGTTCGGAGTAGATTCAAAAATTCTATTCGAAGCGAGAAGGGGATTCTCTGGCTGGAGAACGCGTGCTTGGAGAAATGCGTGAACCCGAACCGTCTTCAATGACCAGCTTCGTTCGTCGTGGAGCAAAATTCGATCAACCAACGCTTCATTTATTATTTTATCCATTTAATTCAAACCTCGAAATTTATGTGCAAAAGATATTTTTCCCATCTAAGAAGCGACAATTGCAAATGTTTGGCGAATATCGCCGAAAGGTTGATTGCCAATTGTGGAGAGGATTGACACACGAGCGACAGCGGGATCAATCGCGCGGTGGATAAACTCGGTCGGTGCCGAATATCCTCTCGGCGGTAGCGATGGCTGACGCAGCCATCGTACGCGAAGGTATCCCTTACGCACGCACGGGGCCCACGCACGGTGTGCGTGTCCACGCGTGAATTTCCGGCGGGCGCGTTAAGCCGTGGCCCGTGCAGTGCGCGCGAAGAAAGGAATGGACCCTTGGAGAACGGACGCAAGCGTTGTTATGGCTACGACGGTGTCGCGGTCACGGCCCGCACTCTTTGCCGGGCCTCTCCTTCCTGACGGACCCAGAGGTGCCGCGCGAATTTCGTCCCTCTCGCTCTGCGGAGTGCTCGGCGAAGAAATACGTATCCCTCACATGTTTCAAAGTCTGTTGCCAGATAATTACGGACAAGATGGGCAATTTTATTAAAAATTAAAAATTTAATTAAACTTCTCGAGACGAAGCGACAATATATGTTAAAAAGTTCATTACGAAGAATATAGATCAAATTTCAAAAGAAGATGCACAAAGGTGCATACGTCTGCATAAAAAAAACATTTCTTGCCTCTTGATCTCAATTTTCATCATTTTTTAATCTCGTTTGCTGTTGTCACTCTTCCATAACGTAGCGTTGGATACATCGTTACGGTATGATATTAAATAATCTTGGTCGAGCGGAGCTCTCTCTCGGCCCGACGGAATCCGTGCTCCGCTCCGAGAATTCCGTTCCCGATCTCGCGCGCCTCGATCAGCAGCAGATTAACTCCACGCCGGCCGATCTTATCGTAATTTGCCGGGCCTGTTGTGTCAATAAACGGCTGAACACGCGTCCGGCATTATCTAAGCGTGACTCCGTCTGCGTTTCTGCTTCTGCGTCTCCCCCGCCGGCTTTTCTCCCCCCGGTGTATCGTTTACCAATGAACCGAGCGCGTAACATAACAAGCAGCAGCTTTACGACGGTCAGCCAGACCTTATCCCCCATTCGCAATCGCCGGAAAGGACGTCAACACGGTGCAGACATTAATTAGATAAGCCCGCGGATTAGATAATCACGCGGCCGTAGAAAAGAACCAAGCAACACCCTTGAAGAATGTCTCACGATTATATCATCGCTCCGGCTCCAATAAATATTTTGCGGTTGCAGGAACGCGGGAGTTTTCCTCATCCATCGAACGATCAAGTTCGAATATCATCGATCCGACTCGAACAATGCGGGATGCACTTTCGATGTACTTTCAGTCGCAATTATAATCTCTCTGATAGAAAGTTTCGAGTCCAAAGGGCTTGAACTATCTCCGATACGTTACCGTACCTGGCAAGCTTTCCCAGCTTTCCAAAATGGGAAAAGCTTTCCAAATTGGGTTTTCCAATTGCAACATCATGTTCCTCGCACTCTATTGAATGGGAGAATTATGTTGCTACATAAAGATTCGAGATGATTTTCTGTGAAAGACAATCGTTGATGAAGATCATTCATGCGGCATAGGTACTTCAAGTGATTTAGAGTGTCCGGTGTGGAACGGTCAGTTTTTGGAAAAGGACACACGGACACATGCTGGGACACTTGTTGCTCCTTGAAAAAGAACTTCGGCCCCCTGGGGGGAGGGTCGGTGCACACGTGCCCTCCATGCACCCGACAGCATGCAACCGAGGCTGTCCGACTTGTCATATGAACATTGAGATATCTTAGCATTTCGTCATTAGTAAAAAGTGTCAAAATCCTACAAGGCGAAAAGAAGAAGAATAAGTACGCGGTGAGGCTGAAAGAGAATCCACGAGGAGCGGAACAACGACTGCGGAGGAAATTAATTGCGGCTATGCGCGGCCCCGTTTGTTCTCAAATTAAATGTCTGTTGAATGTCGCGCGCCAGGCAACACCTACAAGAAGCTTGACCCATTCTTGAAATTCGATTGTGTGTCGTGCGAAGAGACGGGAGTCAAGAACATCATTACGCAACTCCGAGGAATTTTTCTACGTGAATGAAAATGTGATTCCTATACCTGGAATGGAATCAGTACAACGTATCCTCGCAGTTACTCGAGAGGCTCAAGTCGAAGGGTTCCACGTACGATCACGACGTATCTGCGATTATCATAAGCACTTTGATTCCTCACGCGGCTCGCGCAAGATTTACTCGTGCGGAAATTTACTCACGTTCTCGCCTGCGGGGTGCGATCTCGCTGCCGGCGATTCTTGAACCAATTGGACACCTGTGTCATCGTTAGGCCGGTCTTCTTCGCGAGGTTCTTCTTATCATCCGGCGTGGGGTATCGGTTTCTGAGGTAGCACTCTTTCAGAGCGTTCCTCGAGCGTTCCTTGAAGCAGTACACGGTCTCCTCGCCGTCCCAGATTGTTTTCGGTAAGGGATACTTTTTGCGTAACCGATACTTGTCGACGGCGCCCAGGGGCCGGCCGCGGATCTTCTCCGCCTCGCGATAGTGCGACTTGAACCACATCTGCTGCAGCTCCACGTGGCGACGTGGCGAGAAAGGGTGGCTTTCCAGAATCGAGTAAAGCTCGTGGTAGGCCCCTCGGTGGAAGGCAACGGTCGCTCGCGCCATCAACACGCTCTCGTCTCCCCGCAGCAGCTCCGCGGGCGGCAAGGACCAGAGAAATCTGTCGCAAACGGGAAGGGTTCTCTTTAATAAATCTTCTCATAAAAGAGCTTCGTAATCCTAAAACTTTCGTAAAAAAAAAGAAAAAAGGAAACTGGAGAGATGAGACAGAAGAACTTTGAGAAATTTCTGTTTTGAGAGACGTTTCCAAATGTTCGATGTTAACGAATGTTTAATATTGAAATTGTTAACGGATCAATCGACGTCTAGAAAATGCAGAAGCAGGAATTCGGCTTACCTCGACAGCTTCTCGATCTCTTGGCTCTGCGAGAGTACCTCGCACATGCAGGATATCTGCTGGGGCGTGAAGTTGCTGGTACTTCCGAGGGAGAAGTCGCCGAGGTTGCTGACGTTGGTGCTGAGGCTGGCGGAGCTGCAGGTGGACAGCAGCTCCTGCGAATACTGCGGACTGCCGTTCGACGTCGGCGTTAAATTTTGGGGATGGCCGAGGCCAGATATCGAGGTCGCGTTGCCGTACTGCGCGCTCGTGTTGCGATGCACGACGCCCATCTTGCTGTTGCAGTCGCTGTTCGGCGATGACAGCTGTTCCGAACTCTCCGACATCCTTGGCTGCTGACTGCGTGGCTCTCACGAACCGTGCTGGCAGGGAACAGGATTCCCAGATCATTCGCCGGTTTCCCGAGTGGTCGAAAGGTCCTCCAAGGCACGCGGGGTTTCCTCCGCGATCCTGGGCAGAAGGAATTGCTCTGTCTTCCGCTTTGCCAACGGCGAATCGCAAACTGGAATCGCGCGGCGCGACTCAAGTCGCGGATGAAGGACAGATCACTTTATCGTGATCCACATTTGCAATTTTTCCATTACCATTCAGCCGAAGAAGATCACTAGACGATTCTGTATCTTTACGAATGTTCACCCATTGTCTTTATCGTCGAGAATCTTTGTGTCACAAGGCTTCCTAGAGCGGAATAGTCGAGGCTACGTTCGCAAACTGTAGTTTCCCGCGTCCACTATTGAACGTAGAGATCGGGGGTACTGTTGGTGCGTAGTATTGTATGCTTTATAGCTCGCTCTACGGATGGACAACTAATGACGAAAGTAAGCATCCGTTATTCGCACGTTCGTGCCGACGCGACGGTTGTTTAATCACGCTCGTTTCATTCATATCGACGCCGATTCCGCTCCCATTCATCGAGACTTGCTTCGATAAACGGCCTCGCCGTTTCTTCGCGTACTGGAAAACCCACTTGAGAGTTTCAAGGAAATTCGCAATTTCCACTGTCCGACCTCACGTCTTCACGTCCGACGGTCCATGTATTTCATCACAGAAGAATAGTCCCACCGATTATTTCTCAGTCATCGATCGTTCAGTCTATCGTTAATGTGAATTCCTACTTTCGAGGTGAACACTTGAGCGAACGCGAGTGACGATCATTCTGCGTCTCCGATCGAAAAACGCGAAGAATTCCCGTGACGCATATGATTATTCGCTCGTCCTTCGAAATCGCATCTGATTACCGCGCAGTAAGCAAATAACTTCGGACTTGTAGTCCGGAAGGCGTCTGAAATCAAATCTGGACTCGTCGGCTTCGCATAACGAATTACGAAATCGTGAACCGATGATTCCCGCATCCGCGAGGGAACGGGAAACGCTCTTCCGTGATGGATCGGAGGTCCACTTCGAAAGTGTCCATCGTCAGCAGTCGTCCTCTCGCGCGCTGCCAAGCGCGCGTCCTCGTCAAATCCGCTACCTGAATCCTTGATCCTCGCGGTCAGCTGCTATTGATGACCAACCATTCACAGACGTCGCAGACGTTAAATTTCCAAGAGAAGAGGACGACCGACGACGAAGAGGAAGAAGAAGAGTTGCACGAGCGATCTCGTCCAACACTTACTCGCGGTACCACTATCGCTGCCCGTCGCGGCCGATTGTCCCGGACCACCCCCGAGATCCTCACCCCGTCACGATGGAAATCTGTGCGGAATCCTCGAGGAAGCTGTGCCAGTGCGATCGACGGCGATCGCGGACCAACGGACGATGACCGATTGCGTAACCGACACTCTCTCGCCGATAGACGGACTACCCTGATCCGCCGCAGACACGCTCACTGAGTGACCAAGTCACCAAGTTAGTAAGGCGAGCTCCGTGCACTCGTGGTGCGGCAGCCGACGTCGCGCTGGCTTCCGTCGTTGGATTGTGGTCGTGCGGCCGCCTCCGTCGACGGTTGTGGTGGTGCCCGGTGGTGATGCTGACGACGCCGGTGTTCATTCTCTCTCTCTCTGTCTTTCTCTCTCCGTCTCTCCGTCTCGCTGCCCTTCTCTCTCTTTATCTTTCTATCACTCTCCCTCACTCTCTTCCTGCCTCTTTATTTCCCTCCGTCTCTCCGCTCTTTTCTCTTTCTCTCTTTCCGGTCTCTCCTCCCTCCTTGTTCTCCGTGTCCCCTTGATCCTCTCCTTCTCTCTCCTCGTTCTCCTGCGCGTCCTCCTCTTTTTTTCGGCAGCGGAACCGCGCGATGAGCGAGGAACGGCACACCGTTTGCCGTCCGCCGCCCGCCGATTGGTCGCCACGCCGCATGCGGCGCCGCATTATTGGTCGAGAACGGGGGCGGCGCGTTCTTCTACCCCCGACCGAGCCGACGGGGCTTCACCCCCTCGCGTACGCGAGAGCGGTTCGCCGGCCCGCACGACGCTCCCGATTCCTCCGCGCGCGCGACGCAGAATTCTCACCTGGCGGCCTCCACGACGGACCGATTACCTGGATGTATCGGATTTCGGCGATTCTTCTACCTCGAGGGAGACGAGCGTGCGCAATTTCTCGTTTTCTTTTTCGTTATGTAACTGCTGCGGCGAATTATGGCCCCGTGCGCCGGACTCTTTTCTTCCGACGCTGCATTTTTTGTCGCACTTATGCGTTCGTCGAGTAAGCTGTTGTGCGATGAAATTCATTGCATCCTGCTCGTTTGACTTGTTCCGTAAAAATTCGTCCACGCACGAATTAATTCAAAGCGAAGGAAACCTGTTTGTTGGGACTTTGCAGTTTGCGGCTGGCAATTTAACGTTTTCCCGCGCGATTTTTATGTATGCGGTATAGATACCGTTTTCCGCTATTGCGGAGCTACCCTGACCAATAAACACCGGAAACGAAACGTGTCAACGTTACCGTACACCGTGTTGTGATTCCACGCGACGCTATCGCGCCTCGTGTTCGACTAATTTCACAACAACCGCCAGCAATCATCCACCCTTCGCCGGTGGATTTGACGAAAGAATGAGTGTCATAAATTCATTTATGGATCAGCATTTGGACGTCAACATTGTAAATGTTTCACCGTGCACAATGCGCGCGTGACGTGGAGTGAATAGATTGAGAAACAACTCGTCAATCTGACGAAATAATTTTATAATAAAATCAAATCAAACATTTGTTAAATCATCGCTCGCTCCAAGTTGGATAATTAATGTAATTATAATGATAATTCACGTTTACGATGTCAAGATGCGTATGCAGAATGAAAAGTTCTCCAAACAGACTCTCGTTGCAGAATCATGTATTGCAGGAGGCAAATACATCATTTTTCAGAGATTCATTCCCTTTTTCATCCCCTCGCGAAGGTCGTCGGCTCATCTCCGGAGTCATGTTATGATACACATTTCTGCAAATATGATCCAACGCGACAAACGTAACTTTAGCTGCAGATCGGTCCGAATATGAACTCGTACACGCCCAAGGATCGGTTTCGTTCATTCACGACCGTCGCATGTAGGATCGTTTGCCGTTACAAACACGTGTGTCTTGCGCACGCGTGTATTTCGCGATCGTTTACCCCGGTTTTATAATTTCGATGGAATTTAACGTCGCGCAACATTATCAAATGTTTTCAATGAAAATCTTACGATATCGCGGTTGAATGCAAACTTTGCAGAAAATTTTATATATAAAATACAGAAGTAAAAAAAAGTTTATTTAAAAAAATTAGCGGATAGCGTAATTACATTATTTGACGGTATCCGCGCGGATACTTCAGGGTTGATTAAATCGCGCGAGGAATAATCAAGACGGCGTCTCGCGCCTAGAGTGTTCATCACGTGACGGAAATCTGGTGGTTGAAAATAGCGAAAAGTCTGGTGGATTGCCAGGCGTTATGTAGATCAATGAGAGCCGATGCACCGATGATGATGAGCGAAGCCGTCTTTCCTCGCCACGCCTCGCCAATCCTTTGAATCCGCTCCGCCTTTTCTGACTAATTGCCGTTCGCATGTCGCGCGATGCAGACGTGGCGTGACGTACCTCGGAAGAGCATAAAAAATCCCTCGGTCAGGATTCAAGCGGAACATTCGTGAACCTATTATAGAACAGGCTCTTTGAGAGCAACAGCAAATCGTTAGGAAAGTC
This sequence comes from Ooceraea biroi, assembly GCF_003672135.1. Taxonomy (NCBI): domain Eukaryota; kingdom Metazoa; phylum Arthropoda; class Insecta; order Hymenoptera; family Formicidae; genus Ooceraea; species Ooceraea biroi. The sequence continues at coordinate 12,195,432 of NC_039513.1, read as the reverse complement.
GGATATATTTCAGAGTCGAATCAACATGATTCAACTTGAAAATGAAAATAACTGTCTGTAAAGCAGGTGGACATATAAAAAAATATATAAAATTGAACGCGTAATGAAAGCTCAAAATTTAAATCGAGCTTGAAGCGAAAAATAAAGTTTCTCTGTCTGTTCGGACTTGCGAAGCAAAATTTTACGAAAAGTTGTACATTTTGAAGTGTTGCGAATCGAAATGGGTGTCCTGATATTTTTGCGAGGGAGAAATTGCGCCCCATATTTGTAATTTTATTAGATTTTTAAGTAACGTCACTGATGGCAAATTAAGGGTAGACCGCGAGATTTACGAAAACGGAGGAAGTATGATAATGATTTTGATTTACTCGGCGCGAGCTTGCAGGCGCAAGGGTGACACTGTGCCGAAGCCAAGACCCAATGATAAAGGGGCGGCGCCGCGCTTTGCGATGGCGTCTCCTTCGATTTGGTGTCGGATTACCCTCCGGGCCGCCATTTTCTCTCCTCCTCTCTGTCTCTCTCGCCCTCTTCCTCCGTGCGTCCTCCCGTTTCCGACCCTTAGGACAGGGATGATGCTCTTCCTTATCAAAACGAACCCGGAGACGACCGACTTTGTCGTACTTCCTCTCCTTCACCCCCCAAATCCCGTCAGATCCAAGGGCGCACTTGACAATCCGATATTCGTTCGAGTGTACGTCGAGTTTACGTCAACGAGCGATCCTGGAAAATGATTGATTAGTATTTAGTTAGCGTTCGATAACCGCATTTATTGTCACAAAGGGATACATTTAAAAATAGCTTTTGAAAGTGAAGGGTAAATTATACATTATACCTGTTAACCGTTACAATGTTACAACGTAGATTTACGAGATAATTTACTATTTAAAGTTAGGACATCTACTTGTAATATTTTTTCGTTATCATAGAAATTATAATACTTATAATACTTATAATCAAATGAATCTTTGTCAATGGCATAGAGAGAGAAAGATTAATTTAATTGCCACGCAGGACGGATATTTATTCCCTCACTTTAACTTCGCGGGTCTCTAGTCGTCGCAGAGGAGCCGAGCAATACATCGACGAAATGAAATGATTTTCGAATTAAATCGAGAAAGAGAGACAGAGACAGAGAAAGAGACAAATAGATGGAAAGAGAGCGCTTTGAAGCGGATGCGAACGCATTTCGCCGGAGATGAAGCGCGCGAATCCATTTTACGCCTCGTCAGGACTCGACCGTTCGGTAAGCTCTGAAAGCACGGGAAAGCACCCTGTTTGTTATACCTGGGCACATCAAGGCATTCGCGAGGCAAAGAGCACCGGCAGGTGCTACGCGGGTGGAAAAGCGAGGGTGGGAAGGGATAGAGATAGAGCATAGAGGTTGCGGAGGAGGGAAGCAGCAGCAACAGCAGCAGCAGCATCAGCAACAGCAGCAGTAGCAGCAGCAACGGCGGCGGTGTCGACGGCGTTGGCGGCATCGTGTTTCACTGTACTGCGTTTAATTGCATTCCAAAATGGCTCTGTGCAAAATCCTCCCCCTCTCGTCCGCCTACCACTCTCGCAATCCTCCTCCAACCGGGCACAGACGGCGAGGCATCTTCAGTGCCGTAAATCCAGATAAATTAAACCGGCGGTGCTAGTTCTCTCTCTGTCTTTCTCTCCCTTTGCCCGTCTGTCGGTCTCTCATAGATTTCAACGCGCCCTCGTTTCCCTTCCGTCTCGCCTCCGCCGTTTGTTTCGGACCGTACCGGGTCGTCCTCTCGCAGTCGCGGGCGAATCTACGGTTTCACGTAAAGCGACGTGGCGATAAAGAGCCGGCGAGCCGTTTGTAATGACGGATTCGCAAGTGCCATAAAATCGCGCGTGCAAAGGACACCGGGTCGGGAAGAACGGCGAGATGCATAAACTTTCCGAGGTACAGCGATGTGAAACACTATTCCACAATGACGCTCGCGGATGAGTGGTTCATGATATTTTCCGTGTTTTTCATCGCAGGCACTCGTGTAAATCAAATTTCCGTGGGATAAGAGGAAATTCCTCCAAGAGCCTACGATGATACGTCAAATCAATTTAATTAAACGCAACAAAACACAGTAAACAGAATGACGTTCAAAACAAAAATACACCAATATTTCAAAATTGCCTTAAATCTTTTCATTCCCATGGATAATAAAATAATTAGACGCGCCATAAATTCTCTCCGTCTCTCTCTGCAAAATGTCCCAGCCATCGGGTACAGGCGCTCGCGAAATGGCGAAGAAATATCATCACGAGGGCGAATTCGTGCGATCCCGCAGACGACGCCGCACGCTCGCAGGTGCATCTCGTGTTTCCTGACACGCGGTGTCATCGTCCGGCGCATCTACGCGCCGTTAAAATTAATATCGTCGAACAATAAGCCGGGTCGAGAGGTGACGAAAGGAGCTCGCCTGCTCGCGCGGCGACGGCGACGTCGTGTTGGTGGCCGGACACCGGACACCACCTTCGTCGAGAGATAGCGGCTATCTCTGCGTGCACACGTTACACGTACGCTGCACTCTGTCCCCCGAGTGCCCCCCGCTCCCCGTGGACGATCGGCCGGTCTTGCATGCGTGCGACCGGATTTATTTTTAGCAACCGACATTCCCGATGCGCACTTGAGGCGACGTGTCGGATCTCGTCGGCACGGAAATACACGCGCGAACAAACACTCGACGCAATCATTTCGGCGTTGATCACATAATCGTGTCTCCTGCACTTTTTGCGGAGTCCTCGTCGTTCATTATCACGCCTGCCGTCATCGCGTGCCTGCGATCTAGAATTCAGCAATCTCGATTCGATCGCCTCGTAAGGTGCCTTTAATTTCTCTTCTCTTTCGCCAAGGATGCAGAGATTACCCGCGATCGAGAGGGGACAAAGTCAATTATTCAATTTCGCCATGGTTCCACGAAAGGAAATAATTTGATTATGTAAATCATTAATATATTTAAGTATCAAAGTGCGGAGTTTAAGCCGATTTGAATGACGATCATCGGACTTGACGAGCGTCTCTGGAGGAACATCCCCACATCATCACACATCCGCGCACGATCTGGAAGAAGTGAGCGGGAACAAAACGCTCGTACTCGCTGGAATCGCTTCAAAAAACGCGATCGCGCGTCGAGGGGCGGATTAGGCGACATAATCCGTCGCTTATTTTCCCATTAGCGGCCACGGTGCAACGTAGAGATCGGCGCGCGAGATTTTTTGTCCCGTTCGCGCGAACAGGCGTGAACACAGGTAGCCGATCCGGAACCCGCACAAGAGAGTCCCCCGGCCTAATGCCCGAAAATATGCTCTTTATGTGTCACTGGCCACTTTATGCCGCAGTTCACGCCGTGTCAACGGACCCGTTCGTAGATTCGAGGGCTCGATAGGCCTTCCGCTCGTCGAGCGATACACAACGAACGTTATTTATAGCTGCCAAGTGTCGTTATTAGCGCGAAGTGAATAATCGGACAAAAAGACGAATTTTATTGATATTCGGTGTACGATGGCATTTGTAGATTTTTATATAATTTAATTTAAGGAAATGTTGATCGAAATGATGCTTCGTAGTTGTTGCATGAACGCACTTTTCTTGCAGCAAAGTTTTCCGGATTGCGCAGGCGTTATCGAGTTGACAATCTGTAATAAACCGTTGTAGATTAATGAGTCGCGTTATAACTATAATTATTATTACCTACCGTCCAGCGCGTGAGAGGCGCTGTCTTTATTAGGGCTTACGTAGCTCGTAGGGCGTCGTAATAGGTTGAAATTGTCGATTACACGGTTAGTTAGACGCGCTCGGTGATTTGAGGGTAGCGCGCGAGCGGTGTATTGTCATCATCCCCCCGTAACGTTTGTATGCATATCCCTGTATCTTCTTAGGAAGCGCATCTCGCTCTAAGTCCATGCGTTTCACAAATTAAAGAGGCGGAGGATGAAAAAAGATGGATGAGCAGCAACTCTCGCAAAGTGCAAAACGTGTCCAGCGATACGTGTCTGAAATCCCGAAATTGCAGCTATATTATTGGAGTCGTTTTTTTTCGATGCAAAAAGATGTAATCCAAAAAGATGAATCCATTCGATTCGACGAGATTCGTGAGGGGCAAGTTTTGTTTGGTAATACTTATATCGGTGCATTGCGTAAAACGGTGATCGAAATCGCGAACTACGTAACGACGAAATCACGAGCGACGCACATGAAGGATCGTATTGCACGATGCAACGATTACTATGCAACTGCATATGCTTTGGTATGCATACGACGCAGCTCTCATGTCGAAGATCGGTCAACCGGAAAATTTACTTCACATTCATGGATATTTCAAAGAAATATCCATGAGCGCGATAGCCGATGCCAATAGCATCGGTATTTTACGAACGTAACGGAATACTGCATTAAAACCTCGATCGTCGATTGTGACCGCGTCACTAAAATGAATCCCATAATTCGCGTTTGAACAATGTAAAAAAAGTATCTAATTTTTATAACAACACACAAGAACGAAATGAAATAGCGGTTCCTCGAAAGTGTTTTTCTCAGCGTCGAAAACAAGTAAAAAAAAATATGCAACGACGCGACGTCAATCGACATCGATCGAGCCAATCAATCGAACCTTTTTGAAGCTCTCTTCCTGTTTTTTACAGCTTTTATCGGAGGTGCAAAGGCGCGGAAACCGCGCGTGAACCTCTCACTTACCCCCTCGCTGTAACGAATAACGTCGCATTGGAGTTTTGCGAAAAGCAGAAAATGGAGATAAAAAAAGAAGGGAAAAGGGATAAGCAACGGGGAACTCGATGTTTAATGGCGTGGACTCGCGCGGCGGTGTCGAGATTTATGGTGGCGGCTAATTATTATCGGGACACGGGGGAGAAAGCGCGACATGTGCCCGGAGCGGCGTAATGGCGCAACCCTTACGGCAGCGGCTCAGGATAGGGAACCGTGGATGTGACGCCAATTATGACGATCTCTGATGGATCTGCCGGGGGCCGGAACGGCGACGTTTATTAAGGCTTGATACCCGCACCGGCTAATGGACGCCACGCCGTGTGTCACACGATGGGACGTACGTTTCACGCATCGCTTCGCCCACGATGAGACCGCCATCACAAATGCGTAACCATGATACGGTGGCGAGATATTTGCCTATCTTGTCGATCGTGAAATGCTTTAAAAACGATCCTCCGCATGGATCTCTCGTTCAACTGCAACGGATAAATAATTGGAGAGAAATAAATAATGAGTTAGTAACAGGAGCAAAATGGAGAACGAACGAGCTGCGTGCGTTCTCCAGGAAAGATATTGTTTAGCATTTTGCTATTAATAATTGTTAAAAGTTTCTTCGTCTTTCTCTCGCTGCGGATTAAATAAAATATTATTTGTTTAAAAGCGGACAGTGTTTACCGCGGAAAACCGATGCGGTTTTCATTATGTTGGCTAGTCCATAATCATTAGAACGGCGGTTTGCTGCTCGCACGGATGCACAATTCCTCGTACGAGAGACTCCTCCCCATGTGCCAGTTCGCACTTTCCACGTTCCCTTATCAGTGGAACCTGTGTCAGGTGAGTTTTGTGGGAAAAAAAGCTGGACGTAGTTCCGCGCGCAGCGGATCGTCTTACGCCAACTCGCACGATTTATCTGCAGGTACATCGCAACGCGCTCGAATCGTCGCGAAACGTTGCAGCGTGCCACTGCGGGGCACACTCTCACATAATCACTTTACGTAATTCGACGATAATAAAAGGATAAAAGAAGAGAGAAATATATCTCGAGAGTCCCGGTGAAGCGCGGCGCGTACTTTTCCATGAAATCGACCCCTCGGCGATCTCCTTTCGATCGGAAATTAGAGAAGTCGCGGGATCTGCAGTCCCAATTTGAAAGAATCCAAAATCTCTCGCGCGGTCACCTTTCACAGCGATCTGACGAGATTTGGAGTCTCCCACGATGCGCTATCGCGCACGGTGCACTCCGTATTACACGAATCTTATTCATAATTATGGAATTAACACCCGCAAACGTACTTTTGCCGTTACTGCCCATCAAACTGTAAGAGAACAATAAACAAATGGTCAATTGTACATTCGCAAGTCGCCTTGTCGAGTCAGACTTGACATCTAGCAATTTATTTATTCCTCATATACATTCATATATGAATACTGTATATGTCATACGTATTTTACAATTAAATAATCACGTAAAAAGTCAGACAATCCTCAAGTGGCTGATATTTCTTTGAGATATTTTGGCAGAATTTCCTCAAGATATCACCACGAAACTGCTTCGCTCTTCCCGACTTCCGGCGAAGATCCTTAGTCCACGATTCCTGCGACGCTTCCTACGACATGTTCGCACTCCCACAGGGAGTACCCGATAAAGGGCTTGACGCCATAGGGCGACGTCGCCGCTGTTGTATCGACAATATGTTCCGGATCCTTAATAACGACGACAGAGTGAAGCGGTATTAAGAGGCATTACAAAGCGGCGGACACTTGAATGCCCGTCGAGGAGGGTTCGCGCGCTCTTGAAAAGAGCATCTGAACACGAGGAACGCCGTGCTGCCGCCATCCCACCCTTCACGTTATTATGAACGCCCTTCTTTCTGTCCCGTGTCACCATGTCTCCGTCCTTCCCTCGTCGCCGCTTCGTTCACGGGACTTCCCTCTTCCTCTTTGGCTGAGACACCCCTGTACATGCCACTATTCGACCACCGAATGGTTCGCGAGGGTATAAATATATAAATATTATATTGTACTTCTTATTCACTCACTCGATAATGGCAAGACTCTGTTTCGATTCGAGTAAGTTAGGAAAACTTATAAATTAATTTTGCACATGCACGTATGTCCGATTGTAAATGTTTTAAGTTTATCTTCGGACTGTTGTGTGTATTTAATCTATACGCATGATTAAATAAGGCTAATGAAAATTGTTATTAATTGATTGATGTCAGTTTCAATTAAAAAATGTACACTTAAAATGTAAACTTAAATAAAGAAAGTTTAATATTGAACACTTAGTTGTTTGGAAATTATAGATCGCAGGTGTAGATCGAAATTTATCAACAAGTGCCGAATAATTTAATGTTTTATACAGCAACCATTGAAATTGAATACTCTTTTGCTCGGAATGAAAACATGTGAAATAAAAATGCGATGTTAATATGAGCAAATAAAGCTCCGAAATGTACATTTATGGCGGACCGAAAAAGGGGGGGTGAGAAAAGTTTTGCAGGTTTCGCGTTACATCATTGTCACCCTGGAGCACCCCAATAGGTAGCTATACGCTTGTAGGTAGGATAGGTGGTGGATGTACGAATCAACCCCACGAAAATCCCCCGTTTACGTGTCCGTGCGTCATACTCCCCGTTAGAGGGTGGTTTTGCAAACGATGAAATCGCCCGAGCCGCAACCAAGATTTATTCAATTAGTTTCACCGCGTTTCCTCTCCTTCCTCGGTTTTGTCCGTCGTGGTTACCCATACAGCACCGATTAATACAGAAAGCTTTCAGGAAGGTTTTAAAATCATTTCAAGATTTCACATTTCATATGCAACATTTCTGAAAGAATTCCGCAATATGTCATATGACATGTTGCAACAGAAATGTTTCTAAAACCTACCACATGCAATAAATTTGAAAAAATGTGAATATTGTAAAAAGTAAAATTATATATATATACCTAGACCAAGTATTCGATCTTTAGTGAAGCTAACCAGTTGACAAAAAAATGCATTATTTTCACGTATCCTTTTTTTCTTTCAAATATAAGTGTTGGTTGAACAGAGAATTATATATCTATATAATTCTTTCCTTTTAATCAACTATTTGGAGGAAGAAAAAGGAAAATATATAATATAAGAATGGCTCTTTGTCAATGTGCCAACAATTCACGCTTTTTAAAGGGAAACTTGGTGAATACTTGGTTTAGCTATGTATGTGTATATCTATATATCTTATATATATAGATATATATGCATATCTATATACATCTTATATATATTATGTATTTTTTTCATTAAGCATATTTCAGAAATCATATTTATTATATTAATTAGATTGTAAATATTAAATAAAAACGTACAATAAAAATAATAAATACATTTTATATATAATTTTTATTATAACTTTTTAGTATTTGCAATCTTCCGAATACTCGTATAATAAATTTAAATATAATTTCTGAAGTATTTTCAATTTATTTTAATAAGAGCTTTGTAATTTGTGTGCAACATCATAGGAAAGTTTCAAAATTATTTCAATTAACCTTTAGTAATATATCAAAAAGATTTCAGCTATTTTAATAATCTTTCGGCAATATTTCAGAAAGGTTGCAGATTGATCTATACCTTTCAGCAACCTTTCTATAAGGTTTTGAATGCAAGTGTCGCGGACATTTTGCTATTCCGGAGTTGTCTCATAACTGTTGCAGAAACATTTTGCAATGTTTATGAGATGCTTTCATCTGTCAGATGAAATACGTCTGAAATATTTCTGAAATGTTTTCGTGCTGTATGGGTAATATACTAATGCTTAAATTGAACAAAAATATTTCCTAACAGAATAAAATGCCGCATACTTGTGAATATTGCATTTGCCGACTTATTATCACAATTACACTCCTTCTGCAAACAACGCGCAATACAAAAATTTTTTTCTTTGAAAAGATCGCGCAATACAAAAATTTCAAAATTTTTCTCGTATTCTTGCTCTTAACATTCTTCTACATCATTATCATTAAAAAGATCTCAGAATCGTCGAATCTCGAAGGTGCAATTTGGACGCTGAAATGTTCTAGAACGTTGGTTCGAAGAATTTCGCTAATTCGTGCGGCAAGCTCGGCAAGTCCGACATATCAGTACTAATTCTTTCATTCTTTCACGCTACACACGTAAGAAGATGACGTTTTCACGAAGACGAGGACGAAACGCTGCCTACGACGATTCTTCGAGCTGACCATGCAGACTCGTCAAGGCCGCGTCGCCTTTTATCGACTTATCAAGACGTTGTCACGCCGAGCCGCTCGTCCACGCTGTGGGAACTGAAGAATCATCGCGTCATACATCCAGGAGGTGTATTTATAGCGTCTCTAGGAAGGAAGGATCTCCTCGGTGAGTCCACGTGTGGGGCTGATTATAGCGCGACTTTGGAGCGCTGCTGCATCGACGCTTTCCCGCCAGCGATAGCGAGCCGGTTCAAACGAAAGAGGAAAGTATTTTTAACCCGCTGCTAAACAGGCGTTAGTATCAATTCAATTACAAAATGACAAATCATCCGATCGTATGATTGAGTACGAGTCATTATGGTGAAAAAAGTTGATTTTATGCACAGGAATGATTCATGAAAATATGTCAACGAGATTTGCGTTTGAGAAGGCAGAATGCGTGCGAAACTATAACTTTTAGAAAAAAGGCGTGAAACTTGGAAAATACAGAAATAAACTAAGAAAATTCTCCGCGAATAGAACATTGTTACAGACGACTTAATTGTTTGTAAATTATATTTAATCGTGTTGAACGATCTCCCAATACATGCGTACTAATGAATTAATAGACACGGCGCTCGATATCGCCGATCTGTCTAAGCGGCACGTGGCGGAAGTAACAGGAGAAATAAAGTAGATGTTGCAAACGCGGAGTCAAGTATTCCATTCAGGCTGTTTAGAGCGTGCTAAATTAATGTTGATTTAACCGCAAATCCCGCCGGCTACCTGCGCGCAGGTACGAAACCACTGGCCTGTCAAAATACGAGCGCAATTCATCACCTCCAGCCTCTTCAGGTTTCTACGAGGACACTAGCCAGGTAAATGGGGTGTTATTGTACGGGGTCTCGTCCACGGATGGGTTTTACAACGAGTTCGCACCGAAGGAAGGTAGGTGGTTGTTTCTTCGTGCCTAACAAGGTGTGAAGTGGTCGCTGACAATGGCACGGTAGTTATCTGCGTGAAATCGTTGTCCTAAATCGAGACGCACCGGGCTGATGAGTGCGTGTACCGTAAAATCATCAGGTTAAAAGATGTACGTTTGTTTTCGACGGGGTAGTGATTAGAAGGATCAGGATTATTGTATGTACAGGAGTATTGTATTATTTTAAGTATTTCTTTATATTTTGTTCTTTAAATGTGTTATAATAATTATAAGAAATGCAAAGAGTTGTAAGCGCGTTCAAGGATATGCATTTATTGACATTCTGACCCATCACTGTTATCCGTGATTAGTCCGACGTCTGTTTAAAATTGTTTTAATGATTTCAGGGTAATTTATGAATATATTTCAATAGCTTCCAGGGCAGGAAAATAGCGAATCGTCCATCGTTCGGTTCCAAACGACGTCTCGCTCGACGTTCTCGCCGCTAACGAGTTCGAAGGGATGAAAGGCGGCGGGTGGGCGATTCGCTGCAACCGCGGTCGTTTATTAACTCAACCCCCGGCGGTGATATCACGCGAGACATAACTTACGCTTGGACAGGGTTGCAAACTACACTATACAGAGAAATAGAGAGACAGAGAGAGAGAAAGAGAGAGAGAGAGAGAGAAAAGGGGAGGAAGAAGGGACGAAGGGTGAAAGCGGGGAAGATAACCGTACGTAACGACGCCCAAGGTTATGGCGTTACACGGCGGATGGTGGAGTGGCACCGGTGTCCAGTGACTCCCATGTCGGCTTGTTATCCGGACCGCCCCGTCGTTATCTGCAATTACCCCAAAACAGCCCCTAGTTTATAAATTATAGACCACCCCCGCCGTCCCGCCGTACGTACGTAGAACGAGGGTACGTACGTACGTACGTACTCCCTTCGTTCTCGCTCCGCTCATCGCACGCGCGGAGCATCCCCCTCGGTATCTGGTACAGTACATCTGTCATCAAACGCAAGCCAATTACGCTCAATTATCCCGGTCACCGGCCGCGTTCGCCATGCTGCCGGCACCGCGGCCGTGTTATCGCCGATGCGGCCACGTTATCATCCGACGCGCGCGAAGAATAAATTTCCGGCAAATTAAGCGAAACTGTGTCGCGGTAATTGCTAATTAGGCGCGGGTCGGCCAATTACAAACTCGCACGTGACCACCGCGAGAACTGCGAATATCGCCGGCGAAATTCCGCCGTTCGAATTTCCACTCCGGTGGTTCACGCAAGCTTTCCCGCCTGATATGGTATAACGATATCTCGCTATCTATAATTGCCCTCGCGCAAACGAATGAAATCAATGAAAGCCGACTCGGTTCCGGAACTCGCGTGGTCCTACGAAACCAGTTTAGGTTCGCAGTTTCGTGATTTGATCCGGACGTTAAATTAGCGGAATGGTGGCACATCGTGACCTAATTCAACAGCGTGATCTCCGCGCGACGAGACGTAATCCTCGGTGACGGGGGCAGCGATTTTTCCGATCGCTCGCAGGGGCACCCGCAGCCCCGGGATGCTGTCGCAGACCGACAATGCGATCGTCCCGTCGCGCGCCATTGTCGCGCGAGAGATTTCAATGGACATCGCGACAATGAATTGACGACGGTGCCCCGCGTTGCGCAAAGGGAGCCCCTTCGGACTGGCATAAGCCTGCTTGACTGTACTTTTCACGCCCTTTCCGCAGCGCGAGATTATTATGTCTCCGACCCTCCGGCGCGTGAACGCCAAATAGACATCTGCTTTCGAAAGGCGTAATGCCCCATGTATATGAAACGAAACGCGATTACGGGATCCGTATTTTGTCTGTACAATGTTAAGCGCATTCATCTTTCTCGATGGCGACTACATGAATCAGGTATAAATGTGCTCTTACGAGCGTTACATTGTCACTCCAAGAGAGCAGAAAAGAGTCGCTTTGATCATTGAATAATTATCTGGAGCGAGATATTTGTATTTAAGACATTTGCTTTCTATGGGAATCTTTTGCGGCCACAGCCAGAAGCGGTGAAGCAAGAAATGTTCGCTTTCGAACACCCACTTCATCTTGATTGCTCGCATCATTGTTTGCTGTGGAAGCACGTGTAGATAGATGCAATCGACCGTACGCGCTCGCGTGAATTTGTATAACAGCCTTTATTTGATCGATATGATACAATTTTAGTAGATGTATGTCGCTAAGTTACGTGAAATCTCGGTAATCCGTCTCTCCCGTTTCTCTCGCGGTCCTCGTGGCGACGCCACGCATTGCAGTAATCGTTACGAGGCTTGACACTGCGGCTATAATAGGTCACACAAGCGATATGTTCAGAATTCGACGACATTCCAATGCGTCATGAAAGTTTCGCGATTCAGCGGTTTCGCGTCATCGCGCGTCCCTCGCAATTTTGCGGAAAGGCAAGCTACGCCGCGCGACTATCGCCAAAGACTAACAAGCCGAAAAACCGACCAGGTTGGCCGTATAGCGAGACGCGAAACCGCGAAATCGCTCTCGTCCATCTCGATAATCGCCGCTACGATAATGATTGACTTTTAGCACAAAAATACATCTCCGTAATTATAAGGTGGACCACTCTCGTGCTAGTTATCACGGTACCGCGAGCATGCGTGATGTTCTGTCGATCTGTTCGATCTACCTCCAGAGGAAAACGCGCTCTAACAATGCTAACTCTGGAGACTCGCGTCTGTCGAGAGACCGTCCCTATATTGTACAGAGGGTAATCGTTTAAAGACTGCTTCGTAGATTTACTCAAATCCTTTCAAGATCTAGTGAATCGTCATAACGCGGCCGGCCACATTCTCACGTCGACGACGACGAATCTTGGAAATACGATACATACGATATATCCGTAATATATTTACACACGAAGTAACTTTAATATATGCATTTGGAAGACAGAGGTTTATATGTTATGCGTATATCGATAACGTAAGTTTAATCTTCATGTATATATATAATATGTATATGTCTATCTATACGAGACGTATGTGTGCGCGCATAATTATGTATAATCTCCAATTGCATGCACGCGCGAACGCATACGCCTTACACTTAGGTACGCCATAACTCGTTAATAACTATATTAATAATTATCGCGCCGCCATCGCCTGCGATCAGCCACGTATCCGATGTAGAAATGAACCTGCCTTCATCGTCAACGCACTCAACCGTCCTTTCGTGTCAATATATGCGTATGTCTTAAATAAGCGATGAAACCGCGGAATATCGTCATTTGCGCGACACCCTCTTCCGTTCCGACGTGAATTTATGTTGATTTAATTACGCAGAATTTTATACCGACCAAACATCGTTGGCGTAAATCATTCCTCAATGACGAATGATTTACAACGTTCTTAACAAGCAAATATTCACGATGATAACTGGATATATCCAAGAAAATTCGAAATAGAGGACATAGAATACAGAGAGAAAACTCTTGCGAGAGAAAAAGTTTGCGAGGGAAAATCGCGTACGCTAATTCTCACAAGTGCCCTTTCGCGTTCGTAGCATACGCGTGACATGTCTTATTCATCATCGCTCATGTATTTACATGATATATTATACAGCACACACAGTATTATATACCTCGAATGAAAGAATCTTAGCCTTAGCGTAACGCCGTTCTCAATACGAGCAGTTTATTAGTATGGTTCTTAAAAATTGACATATTCATATAAATATCTCGAAGAAGATTTGAGAAATATATATATATATATATACGCTGCGAGATACATATGCAATTTCCCGCCTACTACGAAAAAAAAAATAGCGAGTTCGAATGACAAGGTAATCTGAATCATAATTTACGATTCGTCACAAATGAAAACACCAACGGATGACAAATTAATTGTATTTACAGCTGAACGCGTTAGACACAAATAAAAATCGAGTAGAATCGATACGTAAAAAATTGCCGATCTACCGTTAAATTATACAGACGACTGCTATATACAAGATGGATAATTAAGGCGTCCCGTCGAATGTATCAGTGCACGTAATACATTCACGTTAATTAATCTAATCCGCCTATCTAAGATCGTTAGCTGCCGGGAAGGACCGTTTTACGTTCTCTCGGGCATCGGAGCCACGCTTCGGAATTTTTTCATGTGGATTGACGTTATCACTACACGTAATCTATAGTTGTGTTCACAAAGGGAGCGAAGGTATCGCTGTGTCCCCTTAATTGCGATGCGAGTGCCTGTCGCGCATGACGGACGTTAACTTATATCTTTTTGGTCTAGAAAATTATGTAAAATCCAAGAATCTCCAAGTAATTGATGTTAAATTTTGATGACGACAAAATACAAAGGCTTGAGGACTGTTTCTCTCCCAATGCTCTCATGTGTGATGTAACGACGCGCAAATCGGGATCTACCAGCTGCAAAGTCTACGGATACAACCGTCCGAGTTTGCGACTCTCATTTCTCCAGTAAATTCCAAGCGAATGCGAATTGACAGACGCGTAAGATATGTTTAATCAAGAAATTCTATTGCATCGTCCGTCAACAGTTTGATAATGTGATATCTCGATATGTGTGATATCCAACTCAGTGTTCGCATATTAAGGGGGGAGCCTGCTTTAGAACGCTGAAAATAAGGTATATTTTACGAATTGTTTTTGGAGAAACTATACAGCGGATCATTATAAAACTTTGATGCATTTATTAGTACATGTTTAAAGATAAAAAAAATTATTTTTTTATTTGAATATATCGCTTGTAGAGGTCGTCCTGGAGAAATCTTAGTGCAGCCGCGTCGCCGGCATTGCAAATTGGTGAGCATTCTCCTGCCTCCAAATTTCGTCTAAACTGAAAAATTGAAATATCTTCTCGTTATTTATGAATTCCCATCGTCGATGAACCAAAGAGAGAAGAAAAAAGTTGAAAAGTGCCAAAATGGTGGAACTTAGAACACAAAAGTACGATTTTTAGGTAAAGTTTTTGAACTTTTTCATGCAAAAATAATTGTTTAACTTAATGTTTTTATGAATATTAAAGGTTCATCGACGATGGGAATTCATAAATAACGAGAAAATATTTCAATTTTTCAGTTTGGATGAAATTTGGAGGCAGGAGAATGCTCACCAATTTACAATGCCGGCTGCACTAAGATGCCTCCAGGACGACCTCTACAGGCGATATATTCAAATCAAAAAATAATTTTTTTTATCTTTAAACATGTACTAATAAATGCATCAAAGTTTTATAATGATCCGCTGTATAGTTTCTCCAAAATAATCGTAAAATTATACCTTATTTTCAACGTTCTAAAGCAGGCTCCCCCCTTAATACATTAAAACGCAAGAAACGTTCCAATTTTCGAATCGACGAACATTTCCAATGATTTCGTTAAAAATGGTACTCAGCTGAAAGTTTGATAGACGATTAATTGACGATTAATTAACGAGATAAAAATGCGATTAAAAATCATTTTAAGATATGTATCGCTTGACTTGACGCTTGCCAGATGATCGGGGAACCACTATTATCACTGGGCAACGAATACCAATTTACCGAAAGATAGTGGAATTCTAATGTTGGGTACTCGACGTTACCCAACACATCGAAACAATAGTTTCTGCTAAAATTCTTTAAAAACTCCGATTACGCACACGCTGCAAATGTATATTCGTAAGAGGGAGAGATATCGGATACTCAGATATGTCTACTTAAAAGGGTATCTCTGTATGATATCTCGCCTGCTCGGAACCCGCTTTAACATCGCCGGATTTCCATCTCGCCGATCCGCTCATCAAGATTCCATCAGCGACGATTGCGAATCGTCCCGGCGAGAAATCCGCCGATGCGTGCGCCTCGCGAGGAAGAAGAAGCGTCCAACGGAGAACTAGATGAATCTCTGATTTCGGCTGGCGCGAGGGGATGGTCGGGGGTGGTGCTTTAAAACTGCGGTGGTCGCCCGTTCGCGATCACCGCGGCGTTGTTCTTATTCCTTTTTGGCGGTACGCTTTGCTGCTTTGGCATCGTCGTGACAGTGGGATCCTCTTCTGGGGTTCCTTACTCCATCGTGTCGTACTTGACTTTCTTCACCTTGAAGTATCGATAGGCCGCGTAACCGGTGATCGTCAGGAGGACCGCGGCGGCCAGCGTGGAGCCGACCGCTACCGGCGCGGTCTCATCTCTTCCGGCGCGCGCGCTCAGCGCAGTGCACGAGAACTCGGCGGCGAACTCGTTGTTCTTGAACTTGAACGGCTGCAGCTTGATGTTCCTGAAAGTTCCCATTGCCCCCGTTAGTACCTCATGCATGTCTTTTTCTCGCGCGACGCTCGAATACTTTGCCGATAAAATACGGATGGTCGTAACGATATTTGTTACGTAAGATAGGAAGGAATTTATGTCATGGAAATTTTTATCAACGACAAGCTCGCTTTCTGATGTGTTTAAAGGTTTGGGGATGTTAAAGCTACTACGACTAATTTTTATCTACGTAAAAAGTGATTTAACGTAATATTAATTGGATGAATGGTACCATAGAAATACGGTGGCGTGATTCTTGCCGTCGGTGAGCGGAATTTGGGTTTCGTTGGCGCAGGCGTACGATTTGCCGACTGGCGTGGGGAACAGCATGGAACTGTGCTTCTGGCCAGTGCTCAATCGAATAGTCTTGTCTGCAATATCGAAAAAAAATCATTAATTCTGGTTAATATTTGATCGAAACATGTGAAACATATTCGAGTAATTTAATTTTATCGTTTACAAATTTGAAGAGAAATTAGATTCGACAGCTTGATGTATTCACTGCGTAATTGTTAGCACTTTGCAAACAATTAAGTAATTGACTTGTGCGACATCATCTCGAAACGTTTCGCGTGGAATGGAGAATTACGCAAAATTAGTGAAATTGACACCAGTTGCACTCACTCGGCTGATCAATGTGCTCGAAGTGTTTGTCGCTAGAGTTGTAGATCAGTTCAATCTTCTCGACGTACCAGCGTTCGCCACCGGGTGTCTGGAAAATGAGTAGCGAAATCAAATAAGTATAATTTAGTATTAATAAGAGTTAAAATATAAGTACTAATATAACTACCTTGAATAAAAAAATGTGTGCCTTACTAAGAGAAACTCTTTATATGCTTAATTATCTTTTAACGTGAGTTACTGAGAAATTAGAGAGACAAGACAACGCGATGTAGTCCTAAAGCAGATTTTCATTGTCGCATACGGGTAACATCTACCGCTCGTCGAACGCAATTTTTCCTTTGACGATATCGCGTCACTTTCGATAGAGAGAGTTTGAGTTATTTTTACCCCGCCTACTGTAGCGGTTCGCGATATAATTGTGAAATAGCGTGGTGGTACCTCCTGACACGCAGTCAGCGATACAAAGGTGAAAATCAAATGAACTATATGCCGGCAAAAGGGTCACGTATTGATTTTCGCGGGAAGCGACACCGTACCTGGCAATCCGGATTTATCCCCCGGCTAATTGCCCTCCGACCTGACAATTATTCTCTTGACGTAACTGAAAATGAATAAAACATTTTCGGAAAATTACCTTTGCAAAACTCCAAGACAACACGTAGTGTTCCCATTTGAGCGACATCGTCACCGTATTCTCGTTGTCGCAGTTTCCGGTTACGATCGCGTCGCTGGGCACGTAGATGCCTGCGTCCTGAAATTCAGCCTCAATTATAATTGCCAATCAATTTGTTGTTAAGCATCGTTAATTTATTATTATTCTCGCTATTGTCCCTATTATATATTCTATTATATATATTACTAGCTTTAATACCCGACCTTGCCCGGTAGAGTTTACATTAAACAGTGTTTAATTAACTTGTAGTAGGTATAGATACATATAATAGTATAGATAGATTATTTCCTCTGAAAAGAATTATTTAAAAAAAATAAAGACGTTAAGACCTTCTTCTCGTCAAGACGAACAAAGTGATATAACACACTTGTAGGTATAGTTCATGTTTATTGAGAAAATGCATCTCAAAATATGCACTTTCAAATTTATATAATAGTATAGATTATTACTATTACTAATTAATTGGTTCTTGTTTAACGAGCAAGATCTTTCCGTCTTTCCGTGATGCAAGATTCTTACCCGGTTGTCCCCGAGCTTCGTGCGATACTTTATGGTGATCAACGCATCCACTTGAAGAAGTATGCAGGCTTGCCCGTTGCTTCTATCCAATCGGTACAAAGGTTGTTCGGAGGAGGGTGCTCTGTGTGTGGTCGTCGTGGTTGAGGGCATGGTCGTGGTTCTTTTCAGCTCGGAGTTGGCTACCGACTTAAAAAGAAGGCGACGACGTTAATTAATAAACGAGCGATGTATCAACGGTTATTTATCGATTACAACGACAAACAAAATCACGTTAATGTCAGCGGAAAATTGTATCAGGGGAAGCTTTCAAAGAAACAAATTGGCTCGAATCGTTCTGCCCACCGCGTAATTCTCCTATTTGCAATTCACATATGTGCAATTTTCATTTTGCGTTTTGCGAGCAATAAAACAACTTCCTTCTATACGCGGCTGACCTTCTGTCAGCGGGCAATGCAAATATGATGCAAATGTACTTTCGCAGGGGCAATTTTTTTTCCCGCGCGCGACGAGTCATTAAGGGCCCGCGCAGCAGCGTTGCAACAAGTGTAAACCTGCTGTTACATCAGGAGCATGAGCAGGGACATAGCTCTCTCTCTCCTAAGTCCGTTGCGGGTGGGTAATAGTAAAAGTTTCCACTAGGATGACGCAAAGTCTTTGCACGGTGATGTCACGTAATACCATCGAAATGTCAAGGAGTATAAAGCCGGCTATTAAACGTTAGAAAAAACTTAACGTCGGGGAGTGTAAATACTCTATACACGCGAGTGTAGCGAGTTGTCGAGATTCTCTCTCAATATTAAATGGATAACGATTACTTTTTTTTCAAACTCATACTCATTAAATTATTTATTATTCGAACGTTCTGTCGACATTGGGCTAATAAACGATTAAGTTTCATTCGTGATTGCGAGAGGCAATTTTCGATTGTAGGGTACTTGATAAGCTCATACTGTGCGATGGCTGAGTAAATAGCGCGCGATTGTAGCATAGTTTATAAGAAGACATTAATGGAACGAACAACACGCAAGCCGTTAGCTCCTGCAAATTTTATCAGCTATTTAGTATACACCCGAGCGTATTCGCAAGACACGATTCTGCTATCACGATATACAGAATGTCCATATAGATAAAGCGAGTTTCTCCATTCAATTTAGAAGTCAATTTGGATTTTTGTCTAATACAAAATTCCGCGTCACCAGTTTTCGCCTGTCGGCACATCGAAGGTGTCTCTCTTCGCTTAAGGTGCTCCCAGATTCCCGAAAAGGGCAGCGTTCCGCTATCATTAATTCAGCACGCGCAAATTACGGTCGATCGCGAATGATCGCGGCAGTAAAATCCTATACGCGCGATATGCATAGATAAAGCAGAGTACGCCGGTGGCATTTACAGCCGGAAGTTATACGACTTGTGTCGCGACGGCGGTGAAACGTAAATTGCATGCGCGTGTCATTCAGCGAGATATTTTCAAGCAGCAACAGGCCGCGTCCGACGCGAGCGATAAACGCGTTTTATTATGAGGGATCACGCTAGGCGGAGCGATCGCCGGACGATATAGCGTTTCCGTTCTGACACTTTGCGGCCGAGGGCGATCTGGCTGATCCGATTGCAACGGCACACGTGACGCACGACGATACAGGAAGACGCAAAAGGTGTTACGAGTACCACGAGAATCCCTCAGACAATATCAATGTTCGACAGAACTTTCGCGTGGCACTAGCATTGCAACTGGAAGTGGCTGTCATTTACGCTATCGTCTCGCGATAGCGTTCATAGAAATAGCGGTATCGTGACGATGTCACATTATGCAAGAAACAATTGTTTCTTAACTTAAGTTCCCTTTTTTTCTTCTTCTAAATCCCTCCCCTTTACGGCGCGGCGCCGTCGTACGCGCGAATGAAGGCCGGCACTAACTTTCGACGTTAAAACAAAAGAGAGGACGTAAAGGGAAGACGCAAGGAGCAGGCAACAATAAGGCCAAGGCCGCGCGAACAAGTTTCTGAGATTGCTTTACGTGCCGTGCTCCTTTATAAATTTCACGGGTTATTATACGTTATAACGTGACACCGGCGTAAAACCACCCTCGCGGTCACGCCGGAGTAAGGTCGCGGCTTTGCCAGGAGGAAAGCTTCGCGAGGGCGGCTTTCCCAAGAATGGAGCGCGATCTCAATCGGATGACGACGTCCGGGTATTTTCTCCGGAATTAATTATCGGATTTCACCCTTGGATTAAGTAAACCGCCCGTAATGAGCGGTAACGCGATTACACGCGGATTTTAATGCGGCTCGCGTACGTAGGAGTGGTCGCCGCCCACCCTGCACAGAGGGTATTAATGGGTGTAGATGGGTGCACGTAGATATGCACGATCCAACGTCGGCCGATCGCTCGCAACCCTTAGCGTGAACATATTCCAGCGTGTTCCGCGAATCCATTTAAATAATTACTCCTGCGTAAAAGAATACGATTGTGCTTCTAAAAATGCATACAAGTGCATATCGATCGGTGAAAAGAAAACGCTGCACTCGCCTGGTAATGTAACGCGGTTGCAAATAAATTGTTGAGGAAGCCCGTAATTGAGCGTTTAACGCGCGCGCTGAACTGTTCCGAGATCTGAGTTTGACGATTAATGACGATTAATTGTAGATTAATTAGGATTGATTAATCATGCGTACTTTTAATAATTGAGTTTGATCGTCGGTGATTGATGAAAATGTAGGAATGGTGCTTGCAAAGAGAATCCCGGAGAGTAAGTGAGAAAAAACGGTGCTAAGAATTCCGAGCATCGCGTATACGAAATCTAATGGATACTTACAAAAGGTATTCTCGTTCTCGGAGTGGGCATGTCTACAAAGACTTTCAGTGTCCTACGTGTGGTGTAACGTAGTTGCTCCTCCAATTTAAGTGGCATCGGCGAAGGGAGAGAGACACTTAGCGCTATACCTGAGACACACCCTGCGAAAAGTGACTTTAGTAAGAATGTGGTAATGTCACAATGCACATATACACGTACTACATTTTGCGAATTAATGACAAATTAGAATGGATGCATGCAAGAAGATTGTTTACAGTTAAATATTAATTTCTAACTCGACGAAATGAGATGAAGGAAAGAAGTGCAGAGTTTAAGTCTCTCTAGTCGAGCTTAAAAATAAAATAATTAAGAAAGTTCGCCAAATAAAAGGCGATTCAGAATTCATTATTCAACGTTCAACATCTGAACTCCTTCGGTCTAACTTTCCCCTTCCGTGAATGAATAATTCGCGCCGCCCTTTTACGTTCCGCGCGAATTAGGCTCCGAAATCGAGGGTTAAATCGAAACTGAGGCCAAAAATAAACATCCTAAAAATACTGGGGAGTATCCCTCAGATCGATTTAAAGTGTAAGTTGAATCTGGATTTTCAGTTATAAAAGACCTCGAAAGCACATAATTTATTTAAGAGCCTCGTCCGCGGAATTTCTTGAGAATGCCATTTCTCACGTGAAAGCACCCTCGTTTGTCTTGCTTCTCACAATATGCTTGTCTTACTTCTCACAATCCTCATATATACCACACTGGTGCTGTAGCAGCACTACAATCGCGTAATTGTAGGGTTGCCAGAAACACCGAGTAAGCGAAGAAAATAATATTCCGCGAACACGGCTATTCAGCACAATTCCGTTACGGCCAAGTCCACACACACACACACACACACACACACACACACACACACACACACACACACACACATATAAATGCACGCATACGCGTTACCAATTTTACACCGGAATTCCATAATGACTTGGATTACAGCCTCGAGCTTTGCAAGTAAATAAGTGAGAGCTTTGATCAGAACTCTTTGATCGCGCCTCTTTGAAATCTCCAGTTACCGACGTTCGCGGCGCTTCAACCCTTCGACGCACCGAACGCTCGCGGATCTCCTCTGCAACCCTCATTATTCCGCACGTACTTTCACCGCGTTCTACTTCAGCATCTCACCAACCACGAGCAACAACTCCAATCCTCCCTATCCTACAATCCGATCCAACTGGAAGTTCAAATTGACGCAATCTTCCAGTATCGGGGCATCGAAGGGTCAAATGACGCAATCCGCCCTCGCCGTTGCAACCCCGTTGACGAATATGGATGTACGTGGAGAAAGAAAACCCGCCAAGTGTCGGCGCACAGCGAGAAAAGGAATCTCGCGCGACCCTTCCGGGAGACTCACACAGTAGGAGGATCGCCCTGCCGTGTTCGCCGCGACGTGACATGGCGTTGCCGCAACTTCCTCGCCTCCTGGTGCACTCCTGATGGCCGATCGACGAGACGGGGAGCACGAGACGGTAACGAGTCGCACACGGAGTCGCAAATCGGCACCCCCAGCGTTCGGTGGTGTGCCGGGACGGGTTGCTCGGTGGCGACGTTTGCGAGGCTTGTGAGGACGAGCGGGAGCGAGCTCGGGGGTGCGGATGGATCGATAGTCGCGCGGCTTTCAGCATGCGCTACTACGCGGCTGCCGTTCGTGCCGTATAACGCACGATGGTAGAGGCACGGTAGGGTGTACTCGGTGGCGACGCCGCCACCACTGTTTCCCCGCCGGTGACGTCGTCGTCGGCCCGTCTCATCGTCAGAGGCTGTTCATTCACATTATGCGCGCATAGCGATTCCGCGTAGGGGAATTGCGGGGGCGACGCGGCAGGAATTTCACCCTTCCGTTTGCTCTCTCTCTCTTTTTCCTTGTTAAAATTTTATTTTTTTTTTTCTAATAGCCAAACGTGACTTCTGGAGGATTGTCTTCAAGATCAGAATTCTCCTCACGGCCAGGACTAAAGGACTAAAATGTGATGAATTTATTTCATCGGTATTTTAGAAATGGAAAATAGCCGCAGCGAGCCAAGTCGGGTAGAATATCTATATGAGATTCCATTTTTTCCTGCTGCGGCGATGCTGCGGGATGCGCTTCTCTCGAGTCTTATATAAGAAAGATATATTTCTAAACTTTTCCAATCATGCAACCGCGCGATAACCCGTGTTCAAGTTCCGATAGTAACTTCCGCAGTTTCCTTATTCCCAATGCAGCAGCCGTAACGTTGTGATATATCCAGCATACGAAACTCTGCGGAACCGCTGCAGTCATATCGCAGTGAACTTTCAGTGGGCGGCCGACGAAAGTTCAAAAGATCATCGATTCTCTTTGCAGATTTGACAATTATACGGTCTTAAGAAAGCTCTCCATAATTCTAAATGTAGCGACTTGTAAAATTGCACGCGATCATGTATGTGTGTGCAAAATATGGTATCTCGTTTGCAATCTCCATCGCATTTTTTAAATGTCAGACCGCGTTCAACATGACCGCGGGGCGCATATTTTTGTTAGCTCTCGTATCAGGATCAGGAGCATTCTGCTTGCACAAATCCAGCTTCAACCACGCTCCGTTCGGAATAAATAAATACAATTATCGGGATAATATCGAAAGCGAAATGGATTCGAATGAAATTCAACCGGTTGCTTCATGCGGGAGAGAGATCCCGCGTGAATACTTTGCGAGACGCACGCCAGGGCATACGCAACGCGACTTGATGTCGCGGAATAAAATGCACTTTTTAAGTTCCATGCTTTTATTCGTGGCAAAGAAGAAAAATGTAATTGTGTGAAAAAATCATGCAATTTCATATTTAATCTCTTCCTCAATCTTTGCAGTCAGCGGAGTGAAAACTCGATCTCACGAAGGAAAGTTTGTAAAAGAAGACCTTCCATTTCGCCCTCCTTTATTTCGTTTTTCATTTTCTCGCGGAGCAAACGTTTGTCTATTAGATTTACACCGGAACTTTGCCGAAACGGCAGTTCGATCGTACAATGTAAGATCGTAAAACCCGTGACATTTACGTGATTGTCGAGCGTTTGGACAAGTGTCCATTAAATGGGGCTGAATTCCGAGTTACCGTTTCGCTGAGGGTGCGCTAACGCCCACGGGCAATTCCACCCACGAATTCCCGCGAATCGCCGCTCATTTCGGCCGTGACTGCGGTAAAAGCCAGACTGTTAGCATCCGGTTATCGAGGTAATTAGATTAGCTCTTATTTTCCGCGATGAATTGGTTTACCGGCCTGGCGAGACTGCCATTTGCAAATCAAATTGCCGCTTCATTCAGTTTTACCGACATCGATCTTATTGCGAGTATAATTGTTCATTATACATTCCACTCCTCGAGCAATATCCCCTTTTTAACTCTTCATTTCTTCATAAGAAGAATCCATTATTCTTCGTTTATCTTCGAAAAAATGAGAGAATAAAATTGCCATTTGTTTGGAATATTATTATTAGATATTTTTCATGTTACATGTAGTCAGGTATTAATTTCGTGAATTTTTATTTATTTATTACTCCAAGATAAATCATTAATTTCGTCACGTTTCTCATTCCACCCTCACCCCCCCCCGCCGAAAAAAAAAGATTTCAACCCCTGCGAGAGGTACATTATCATCGCGCGATTGCTCGCGCTGAAGCTTCGTAACACCGCCGCCAAGTGACAGCACTTGTACGAAAAAGTGAGAAAAAAAGTACCGCTAAACGTCGCGAGGTGGCGGTACCGGCCTCGTCGCCAGCTGATTGAAAAATCTTCAATTCACCGCGTTAGGGCAGCGGTGTCTTCGCGATACGTTTATCGAATTCGTGCGGCGGAATTGTCACAGCGGCGCCTCCTCGCTATCAGCGACGTCGATGACTGGCGAGATTCTCGGAATCGGAGCGAGTCGCGGAATATGCTGGTTCTGAAAGTAAGGCAGACGAGCGTGCCCGGTCCCGCGTGAGCTCCGCTGCGAGAACTGCTTTTGGTTTCTAGGCGACCGTTGTTAGTTGCTCCCGCAGACGCGTCCGCGTCCTTCCGAGCTTCTTGTCGAGGTGCAATTCGGCTGCGTCGACCAGTCCCTGTGGCAGAATGTCGTTCGACGAGGAAAAACGTAAGAGGCCATGATGTAGCGGTCGCACGGTTGAATTGGGGAGGCGGGTTGATCTCGCAGGTATTATCACGTGTCTTTTCTGCGACTAGAGAAATTCTTGAACATGCCGGCGGAGGAGAAGCGAGGTTTCTACAAAGGTAGCGTCACCACCGTGGACCAGGTCCCCACGTGGCCG
This sequence comes from Ooceraea biroi, assembly GCF_003672135.1. Classification (NCBI taxonomy): domain Eukaryota; kingdom Metazoa; phylum Arthropoda; class Insecta; order Hymenoptera; family Formicidae; genus Ooceraea; species Ooceraea biroi. The sequence continues at coordinate 12,170,356 of NC_039513.1, read as the reverse complement.
GAGTACTGGGACAAGAACAAGTCCAGCGTCGCCAGGACCCTCGAGAAGGCGGACAAGGTCGACGAGCAGTTGGCCGGCAAGGTGTCCATGTGGCAAGGAGACATAACGTCGCTCGAGATCGACGCGATCGTCAACGCCGCAAACTCGAGTCTTCTAGGTGGTGGTGGAGGTACGAAGCGCTCTTGTCACAAAGTTCTGCGCGGGATGCACGCATGTTTCCGTGTTCAGTGATGATAACTATCCTCTGCAGTCGATGGAGCCATTCACAGAGCGGCAGGACCGAATCTGAAGAAGGAGTGTGCGACGTTAGGCGGCTGTCGAGTTGGCGAAGCCAAAATCACGGGGGGTTACATGCTCCCGGCCAAATGTTAGTGATCAGAAAATCAAGCCAACGTACACACGTGATTCGCATCTGACTGACGAACAATTGCAATGTTCCAGACGTTATTCATACGGTGGGTCCCCAGGGCGAGAAGCCAGAGAAATTAAGGGAGTGCTACGAGAACAGTTTGGCGCTGGCTAAGGAGAATCACCTGCGCACCATCGCGTTCCCCTGCATATCGACTGGAATCTACGGGTACCCGCAGAGGCCCGCGGCCAAGGTGGCCCTGTCCACGGTGAAGAACTTCCTCGTCGAGAATAAGGACGCCGTAAGGGCATTCAATTTTTTTCGGCACTTTTGCAACTATCTTGGTAGTCTGTGACGTAATAAAATTTCTATCATGGATTGTTCTTTCTTCAGGTGGACAGAGTTATCTTCTGCTTGTTCCTGAAAACGGACAAGGAGATCTACGAGGATTTACTGCAGAAGTATTTCGGTCTCGATTAAGTCTATCAGGTGAATCTCCCATTTTTGCAAGTTTCTTTACAATATTTAGTGTAATTTCATATAAGGTTGTACCTCTGGTGATAAATATAAAGCATTAAGTTCTGCAATCATGTTATCCCGTTCTCGACCTTATTTCCAGAATTGCTCAACTAGCTGCCACGAATTAATGACCCGATTGTACACGAAATCGTGGTTTCGTTATTGCGACATTTACGATGGACTCGCAAGCGGCGTCGTATTACGCGTTTCACGCGCCGACATTGCGTTAATCGCGAGCCTGTTCTGCAAAACTGCAGTTAACAGCAATTACGCGTCACGAGTCGCCGCCGTCGCGGTGCTACGCACGTCTTCAAATTTCAATTTCGAATGGCAACACGGCGCGGAACCGCGAATCCACGAAAGAACGTACGGTTCAAAAAGCGCGCGCGTCGTTCTCGGCGCGCAGGCGCGACGGCGCGCACCGGGGCCGACGACGACGGCGCGCCGCCATGTTGAAAAATCGAAGTGCAGCGACGTCTGTACTCGAGGGTAGGTGGGGGACGGTCGGTCGTTAACGCGGTGTATCTCGAACGGAAAATCCGTCGCGAATGGGCGAATATCCCTGAAGACCGAGGCCCGAGCGCGCCGTCGTACGAGCCGCGTACTCTGCGAGCGTGTCGCGCGACACGGCACGACAGCCCAGCGGAGCGGAGCAAGCAAAGCAAAGCAGCGACAACAACCGTCCGTCGACGTCGTGATCGCCGCCGCCGTGCAACCGCATCGTTACCGCCGCCTCGAGCACACCCAGGGCTTCGCCGGTCGGTCGGTCGGTCGGTCCTCGGTAATCCCCCCGTGGCGAGGCTACGCGGGCACAATTGCATGCCCGGTGAGTAGAGTGAGATACAGCGTGCGCGCCGGAAAGAAGAAAGAAGAGGAGAAAGGAAGAGCGAAGAGGTAGAGGGGGGGCGGAGAAGTACAGTGTCGATAGTAGAGCCGTGTGGCGGTGGCCGGTCGTGCCGTGTATAGCTCGGAGCGAGCGTCGCGAACGCGAGCCGAGAGTGTCCGAGCGTCGCGAGCGTGTCCGTTCGTGTCCGTCCGCGGTGATCTCGCCGCCGCCGCCGCTGTCGTAGCCCGCGCTCGATGCTCCGAGAAGGCGCGATATCGTTCGTCGTCGCCGTGCAACGTGAGAAGAGGTTTCGTACCAGCACGGCGTGCGCATCCGTAATGGGCGAACGGAACGTGCGCGCGTCCGCAACGTGAGCAGTATCGTCCCCGTGTACCGCGGACGTCTCGTTTGGACGCGACGTGGTGAAGGTGCGCGCGAGTGCAGTACGTCAGCGAGCAGACGTATCGCCAAGTGGAGAGAAAGAGAAGGAAGAAGAGTAAGAGAGAAAGAGAGAGAGGTGCCGTCACCCTCGATCTCGACCAGAGGCGAGACAAGAAGGTGGACGTACGTACGGAGGACGGAGTCCCGTAATCCTGAATGGCCGCCGCGGCCGCAGCTTTCTAGGTTACTGACGGACAAGTCGAAGTGCGCGCGCGAGAGCGACCGAGCGCGAAAGAGAGACAGCGAGACGGGAGCGGACGTAAGTGAAAGAAACGGAGGTCGGAAGAGGCGAGGATCGCGAACGCGGGAGGAAGAAGGACAGCGAGTCGTGCGTGCGCGCGTTCGTCCGTCCGTGAGTGAGTGAGTAGTGAGTGAGTGAGTGTGCGAACCGAAAGGACGGCGGCCGAGAGAAAAGAAGAGAAACGTGCGCGCAGGAAAGAGAGACAGAGAACGACCGTGAGCGCTCGCGGGCGCGCACCCGCACCCGCCGCCGCCACCATCGCCGTCGTCGCCGTCGCCGTCGCCGTTCTCGTGCCCCGAAGCGGGCTCCGACGACACCCCGCCGATGTGCGGCCACCGAGGGAACTGTGCGCGACCAACACCGTGCCCGGGGCGTCCCTGCTCGCCGGCGGAACGTCGCCGTCGCCTCCACCATTGCTGCCGTTCGTGAGTCGTCGGAAGTCTGAGGCATCGGCTGTCGCTTCCTGCTACCTGGTGCCGCAGCCGTTCGTCGTGAAGCAAGTCTGTGCATCCGCCAATTTGTCACCACTGCAGCAGCAGTAGCAGTAGGAACGGCACGCCACGCCATCGTCGACGCCGACAGCGGCACCGCCACCGTCGCTCGTCCTCGCACGTCCTCGTTGCCGTCGCCGAGGCTCGTAGCTCGCATGTATGCATCTCGACGCGTGAGTACTCGCTACTATGCATTTTGTCAAATTTAAAAAAAAAAGTCAGAGAAAGAGACCGAAGAGAGAGAAAGTACCGTTTCGGCACGTATATGGACGGGTTTCGCACGCGTGTGTTGCACGCGGGAGCTGCGTGTGCGTAGGTGAGTGCACGGTGTGGTGAGTGTCCAAAAAAATCGGGTGGGGAGGTCGGTTAGCCAGTCGAGAGTTCGCTGCCGCGAGGAGTCACTCCGCTTTTCTTGCTGCTCCCTTTCTCTCTTTCTCTCTCTCGCTCGCTCGCTCTCCTCGATTTGGCTCCGAGGAGGCTTCCTGCCTTCACTCTCGTCTCTCTCTCTCTCTCTCTTCCTCTCCCCGTTTCGTTCCTGCCGTTCGTCTATCTCGCTTGGAACCTGTCCCCGCGTATTTTAACCAGCTCGAGGCTTCCTAACCTCACGTTTTCGTCTGTCATCAATCGTCACTTCCGACGAGAGGAACATCTCCCTCCGCCCCGCCCTCTCTCTCTCTCTCTCTCTGCGCTCTCTTGGGAGCGGCTTTCCCGACATTGTCGCAACGTAAGTTTCGCGTACGAATCGAACCTCGCGGATATCGATTTCAGCATCGCGGATATTATCGGCGTTAAGGTTAGGCGTGCACGTGAACTCGCTCATTGACAGCCAGCATTGCGATTTTTATCGTCTGGCGAGACTTTGCCGCATTCGACAGCCGCAAACGGCAACTTATTGTTCGAGTATCCGGGGAATAGGCAAGGTGATTTCGTTAACAGAGACAGCGAACTTAACTTCCGCAGCTAACTTCGCGTAATCACGAACGCTGCCTGCTGATTCGTTCGTTTAACCTCGCCGAGAGACGAGCGTCACGTGCATCCGCGTTAATCGCAGTCGTGCGCGCGCGAATGAAAGCTTCTCGGAATTTGCCTCTCGGGGAAAAATGCGTTATCGGGCAATCTGTTTTCGTCCTTCGGCTTTGAGGTGTAAGAATCACGGATCGCCGTGCGTTTCGTATCTCCGTTATCATGTGCGATCGACCATGCTCCGAGTCACTTCCGTTACAACTCGATGCCACCGAAAACCCGTGTAAAGGGCTTGGAAAAGAGACGAACCCGCTCAGGAATAAGTGAGATGCTGATGCTTCCTGAGGAAACCTAACCTTAACGTTGTCGGGAACGAGATACCGAAAAGATCGTTTTGAGGTTAGTTGAATTTTTTCGTATTTCTTGAATCCTTGCTGACGCGTTGCGTTACTCATCTCAATATCATGAATATCAGGCAACTTTTGTGTGTGTGTGTGTGTGTGTGTGTGTGTGTGTATTGAAGTCGCAAGTGAATTGAATAATCACATTTCGAAACATAACAGATAATCGTTATAAAACGGGTCTCTGCTATAACGGAGGCACCGAACCGTCGCGGCGGTGCTTCGAAATGTGTCAACGATTGAGAATAAATAGCAGTTGCTTTCTATTGTACGTAATTACGTAGAAAGTAGTGGTTCAGGCGGTCCGCTCGTATACCATTGTTTACGCGCTCGCGCTGAACGGTGGCCGGTGGCATATCGTGTAATCGATACGCGATGACGTAGAGATTCGCAGAGTGGAAATGAAATCTTGTGTGTGTGAAGAGAACGAAATAAATTTCAGTCAAATATAAAAAAAAAATTACGTTGCATAAAATAGAATTTCTTTCCGCGCGACGACAGTCGAGAGTCTCTCCAACTTCGACGTTCGATTTTAATTTCGACTCTTGGGAACCACCTACTTCTCGATATCGTATCTTCTTTTCCTTTTCCGAAAGCCTCGCACGTAGCTCTTTTTTCCCCAACCTCTCGCCCTCGTTTAATCGTTCACCGTACACGTGGCTCCGCTGGGTATCGCATCGAGAAACATGGAAAAAGTTTCCATTGTAGCGGCACGTCACCTTTACCATTGAACGACTCGGGAACATTTTCATGACCGGCCGTTTCCCCGTAGCCGACGTGCGGAGCATCGACCACTCTCGAAACGATCGAAATGGCCTTTTTATTAGTCGTAGCCCGACTTTGCGAACGACTCTGACGCACAAACCAATTGCCTGCGAAACTTGCATCTTTTTTCACACTTCTCTCGAGTCACGAGAGTCCGTGCAATTATTCCGTGCGTTCTCGTATGCTTTTGTTAAAACATGATACCGGCCGGCCTGCCCTTCCTCTGGCCGTGGAAAAATTTTATCTCGCAGCAACGGCCCCTTATCGGATATCTACCGGTCGTAAAGGAATCCTACGATAATCTATATTTATTATCCGAGTATGAAAGTATTGACGTTGCTTAAGTATAGTACATTAACGTATACCTTCAGTCCTGCACCTTGGGGCTCAGCTTTCCACGAGTACGATGTATCTTGATGGAAAGCTCCTTTGCCCGTGCTATCTCGTTGGTATCTCAATGAGGAACTTCATTTCTGCGTAAATCTGCGCGTAGCGGCGCATCCTTCTATCGCCACCGTCCTCTCGCAACGTCGTCTCGCAATGATAATGGCAAGAAAATTCTATTAACGAGAAGCAATAGTTCCAAGACTCATAAATTCATAAGTCCCCCGCGCTTCTCGCGCATTTCGAAACTTTCGCGCGTAATAATTCGCGGAGCGACTCACAACAACGCGCGTGGCGAGGATTTATTATCGGTAGATATAATGTATCCCGCTGCTTATGTTCCGCGTCTTACGTTCTCCTTTAATTACATTTTGCACTTTCACGAGCTCGCGTACCCCGCAATCGGTGTCTGATACGCGACGCTGCTCGCGTTACGTCGTCATTGTTCTAACGATGGCTGCCTAATGACGAACCAACGGACGCCGCCGCCTCGCCGGAAGTGCTTTTTAATGTTGCAAAAGTGCCGTACACTTGCGAGGCAATTATCGCGTGTATCGAGATCAGACCCCGCAGCATCCAAGCTCGGTTAGCCAACCGTACTCAACGGTACTGTCCCCTTGCTCCGCTCGTAATTGCATCTGTATCACTCGCTTCACATTCTCCACGTCCGTCTCTCAAATAATGAACGATTAAAATCCATTCAAGCTACCTTGATACGAATTTGTACGTGGTGGATAATAAATTAACGCTAACAAGAATTCGGCTTTTGAGACACACTTACACGGAATTGTTTCCTCAATCTTGAATGCATTTATCTATTGGCACATAGCACACTTATTCCGTCTATCGATCGATCCTCATTCACCATCGTTTATCGTCGTTTGCGCCGACTAAATGAGCAGAGTGTCCTCTCACAAGCGCGTCCGCATAGACAGCGAGGATGGAGAGTAATCTTCTTAGCGCGAAGACTTGTCGCCGCCCGGCGACGATTTATTCTTGGATTACGCTATGGAAGCCCGGCTTCTAGCTTTATGCAATACCCTTCCTCGTTGTGCTGGCTGTTGAATTCTTCCGCCCGCCGGCGGAAAGCCGCGGGAATCGCTCGAGAAACGCACACGGTAAGCGTACAAGCGGAACCGGCGACGTACGTTGCATGCCCGATAACGGCGCGGCGGCGTTTTGACACGCAGGTCGCCGCAAACGCGGGTAACAGGGCCGGCTCGATAAGCTCCGCTGTATTTCTGGTATCTATATTTGATACGGTATCGACGATACCGCTGGCCGGTTCCCCTGAAACGATGAACGGGAGTATCGATGTTCGTACGACTAAGGTAGAGGAGGCGTTTTCCGCCTGGTATGCAGACGATAATTCTGAAGTGAAAACTGATAGATTCCGCGATCAATTTTTCTTCATTGAAAAAACACACGTGCACTACGCTTCCGCAATTTTTTTCGTCATCGATGCAGATCACGTGATAGTTTGATAAAAGCCGAGGAATCCAGTGAACGGACAAAGCATTTGTGCCACGTGCGTTTCGTTCGAGGTTTCGAGGATGAAGAATGAAAAGTTCGCGCGGTCTTGGTTTCTGCAAAATCTCTAGCCGGCCCTGGCTGCATGCCCTAACTGCGCGTGTACCGATGACCCAGTTCATAAGGACGGTGGTCTAGGACCTAATTTCGCGTGACTCCGAGTACCCTAGATTGCCGCGAGCACCTGCGAGCACGCTGTTATCTCGTGCTTTTTACGGGTAATTTGCATCTCGCGCGGCTTTCCACGTTCTACAGGTGGCTCCAAGTCTAATCTACCGTGCCGTAGACCGTTTCTTCCGCGATTTCCAAGCTGATACCCATCGATCGGCGCGGTTACATAACTTCGTCATATTGTTACATGATATGTACCAGTATGTAAGGTAATGGAAGAAATCAGCTCTCAAATTAACGTGACAGTATCTTGTAAACGGGAACGTCTTCGAACGTCAAATTTGGAAATTTGAGAGCTCATTTTTCCATCGTTCGCTGACACAATCATTTCGATTTTAACACCACAGTAATTTGCAACGTTCTAACGTGACTCGACATCGCGACAATTTTATCGCATATTTTCCATCGCAATAATCACGGTACTCTACGACTATCACGTTCAAGAACTGTTGGTTTCCGTAGTTTCGAAAATCACACGTGCCCCGCCCGCTCGGGCACTTTCGCCGCTTTTGAAGCTCGCGCGTGCGAATTCGCTCTATAATTAGCGGCTAATGTCTCGCAGGTGGCCGCGGAACGAAAGTATATTCGAAACACCTGTTCGCGACGAAATAACGTCGTTACGAGCGTATTCCTGAGGCCGGGCGATTCGTCTCGCAATGTCCTACAGCTGTTATCACCGTCGTCGCCTACGGTCATCTATCAAATGCCCGTTTTACGTCATCATCACGCGTGCACGCATGCGAGCGTGCCCTGCGTGATCACGCACTTCCGTGTGTCGCGATTCTCGCCGCGTAATCCTTTCCGCCTAATCGAGATTCTGCTCTGCTTAATCTTGGAGATGGGCCAGCACACTAACATCCTTAATTAAACGTGCAAACTCGCGTTTATATGCGTGCTTCCTTAACGCGGATTTTGCAAGAACACAAGAATACGTAACGAGAGTTGCTGAAGTAGACGACTCATCATTTCGTTCTGTTCAAATAATTTTGACTAATTTTATTATGTTATTTTAACTTGAATGGTTCGCTATTGCAAAGAGTTCGACATGTAATTTCGATCGAATCGAAATAATTTTGATCACCATGTAAATTCTGATTGCGATGAATAGAATAGAACGTTCAATTAAAATAATATCATTCGGTTCATTATCCTTGTGTAATCGCCGATGATTGATTGATGCCGTCTGAACGTCGATATTCACTCGACAATCTTGCAGTATATACGCTCTCGCCGCTCCTTGAATAAATTTTCCATTGAAAACCGGCGATTGTGCAGCTATCCAGTTGAATCCAGTCGAACTGAATCGCGAAATCCGTGAAGCAGTTATCGATCGGTGCTCGTCGCCCGGTCACGTAGCGGAGGAGATAATGCCCATCGGGATTATTAATCTCAATGCTGAGAGACGACTTTCGCCAACCTTGTTTCACCCGACCAATTACGAGAGACACAGACTCCGCACACGCACGCGAACGCCATCGAATGCGTATGTTTCACAGGGTGATCCACGTGATGTCGCGTGCGATCTCGATCCTCGGATCTAGCAGCAGACATGAGAACAAATTAACATATGAAGAATCGAATTATAAGCGATGGGAAGAATACAAACGTGCTTTTCAAACTACTTCATAATCATGAAATATGAAGAGTTTCAGGAATTTGTTTTATCTTTCAACGCAGGAATGTATGGAATTAATTTGATTAAAGCAATTACGTGAGAAAAGATGAGAAAGCATTCTCGTATGTATTTCGATTTTAATTTGTCACTGTTGGCAAGTTTTATGATTATTTGATTGTTTTATTAATTATAGATTTTATGACACGTTTGAATTTTATTAATTTGCGGGATACAAATTATTCGATTGTACGACAATAATTGATTCTAGCATCTGCAGCTACTTATACGAAAATGCTTTTGAAAGCATTGCACAAAAAGTTCCTTACGCAACACTTACGTAATCCTGAAAACGCCTGAGAATCGTCGTGAGTAAGCGTGGATCACCCGGTATGCACGTATCTTTTCCTTCGTTTGTTCTTTTTCTCGGCCGTCGACGTTTCTCCCTTTCAGTCGTTTCCGGAGATTTCTTGTTCCGCTCGATTAGATAGAAACCTTAGGTAAAACCGAGACTAGAGAGTGTCGCAGGACTATTGATTCTGCTTAAAATTCGCGATATAATACGGCGATACTCAGCACTCCTTCAAATAAAAAGTTTCTCAGATTGGATTGACGTTTCCTTTATCCAACAAAAATAGGCAAAGTTTTCTATGATCAAAAAACGCGTTGTGCGATAAGATATTCCTGGCGCTATAAAGTTCGGGGCTAATCCAGGTTGACTTATTGGTTAATTAAAGAGACACTAGTCACGTTAACTATACATATATGTTTCTCTCTCTCTCGATGACGTCAATAAATAGTGACGAGTTTATTTCTGAGACTGTTAATTTTAAATTCTTTTTTTTCCACGATTGCAGGTATTTTTACGAGACCCTGAATCGTCGCGATTAGCGATCTTCAGAAATTTCCCGGTTTTCCAATATCGGCTTCGCGCATCGAGCGTGTAGCGCGAGCGACACATTCTGCGTCCGGTTGCGTAAAGAGACGCAGTTAATTTCTCAGACTCGGAACATGGACATTGGCGGGCGTGTGTTTCGCGCGTAAACGTGGCCGCGCGCGTTTGTCGCGGGTGTATAAATAGAATTGTAATATACGAACGTATCGCCCGTCCGTGGGTCAGCAGACACGCGAGAGCCGAAGTTGGCCCGATGTTACATTCCGCCCGTACCCGTTGCTACAAGGTATGATTCACTCTCTCTCGCCTACCTACCTACCTGCCTGCCTGCCTGCAGGTTCGGTCACGCAGGATCCTGTCCTTTTTAGCCCTTCCCGGCCGCCGTAAATATAACCCGGCAGCATAAAACTTTTCATCCCCGAAACGAGCGAGAACAAGCGAGATGTTATTGTCAACCGGACTTGCTGCGGCCGAACACGTTATCATTTAGTATCTCTCGCAAAATCTCTTGTAGTTCTACCTTTCGGCGAGTTACAGCTGTCGTGACACCGACGATTCCAAAACGTCCAATCTGAGCTGGAAACTCAGTTACAAGGTAAATAAGATTTAGTCGAGTAACGTGCTCGCAAGAAAAATGCGCATTTTAAAAAATACTTGAAAATTATTTCTGAAAATTTGAGATATGTATTATCGATAATGACGTACCAGGTAAAAGGTCTAATTGAACTCGCTTGATGCTAGTGTGCCCATAATCGACAATGTATTCAATCGACAACGACTGACTCATCGCATGAATTTCGCGCAAAAAATATTTTCGATGCGAATATTTTCATCCCTCCGCCGTGTGGGCGATGATACTCGTGTGCATCCCCATACAAACACGATGGTGGATTAGCGTGATTTCACAGTTCGGTCAACCGAGCGTGCATGTGACGATCGAATGATAGGTATGCGCCACGTATGAACGCGAACGGATACCGAGCGATGGTGGTAATTGAAGCCCACGGTTTACCACGTGCATACCAATTAATAAAGCAGGACTTCGTCAATCAGCGCGATTGCGCCGCTATGTCGAACAGCATCGATCCCGGCGCTCTCGGCTAAATTGCCCGAAAATTGCATTATCCGACCGTGATCTCGGTGAGTGCGCGCGATTATTTTCCGCAGAGACATTGGTACCCTTCTTTGGAGTCAGAGAAGATGATTCGAGCAGTCGGCGGGCATGAAATTAATATGTTAAACGAGCGTTACTTGTACGTCCAGACGTTCGCGCGATAAATCGAGATTTATAAAAGATATTTTCGTACTCGTTTACCTTCCTCGGCAGAAGCCGCTTGCTCTCCCATTGCAGTCATTTTTTACGTCAAGTCACTCGAATCGTTTATGATTCATCTCGTGATCTCATCTTCCGATGGCGCACTATTCCTGCCGTTGAGTAAACCTTTTCCGATTCTGATGCTCTGAAAAGGACTAGGAAAGGCCAAAGAGGACTCGTCCGAACAATACGTCGACCCTATCAGTCCCACTTGCTGAATGTCGTCATTCTTTCTTTGTTCCAGGCGTGAGGGGAGAAGAGGGTGCGTCGACACAGCGTTGGAGGAGGGTTTGAGGCTGGAGTGAAACTGGCTGGCCTACAATGTCCGCTAGCATGCGGAGCACCCTGCAAACTGTTCCCGAGTCCGTGCCGGCCGACCACGTCACAAACTCCAAAGTAAGTTCCTTGAAATCCGATTTGCTACAAGTATCTCCTTCCGTGGAAGACCACGCTCGTCGTCCTTTGTGCCTTGCATTCTCATGGCGAACGACCTCCGACGGCATGCTCCTACCTGCCCTGGAGACAATGAGAAACTTTAGTACAACAAGCGCGCTTTCCGAGATGTCGCCTAATTTGGAGATGTTTCGAATACAGGTGTACATTTTGTATACGAAACAAGGCGAGCGCTGATGCAAATAACTGTATCTTCAAAATGTCGAATCATTAATATTTTGACATTTCTCAATCATGTTTTGGTATTTGCAAATTACCAAAGCTTTCTCATGTTTGAAGAAAAAATACTAAAAGTTTTATCCTCTTTCTACTAATTAATCGACGAAGATCGAAACCTCGTTAGAGACCTAACCAGAAAATGTACTCGGAAGCGTAGCGGAGGTGAACGGACCGACAAATTGAAAGAGGTTCGCCGGCATATATGTTCCTTTTAAAATATCGCGTGCTATATATGTGCTCGATGCAGCCATTCCCCCGACCTTTGAACCTTTCCGAACGGGCAGGGGTTGAAAATGTCACAGGTGCATCGGTTAGCACTACGTACGTCCACGGACGACCCTGACGCTCGACTGTGCGCGCGGTGACATAATGCTACGCTTGATTTACCTGGCAAATTCAATTTGTCCCGCGACGGGAAATGGACTTTTCTTCGCGCGATGTCACGGCACTTAATTATCCGTTGCGTAACGCAACACGTTGAAGCGTGTGATGCCGCCTCGCGTGGAAAAGGCGTTCCGTATCGACGACTGCGCGTGAAGTCGCGTCCTTTGACCGTGACTGAAAAATAACGGGAAGCTCATGTGGAGTCCATGGACTGCGTTCGTGGATCGCTGACGGAGCAGCGGCACGGCTTGATCCGAATTCCAGCGACTTACAACAGAATAACGCGAATCGCGTGCAGAGTTCTTTCCCATTGATCGCGATTAGTACAATTACAATGGAAAGAACAACGGGATAACAAGACCTTTAATCGTCCCAGCACGAGCGTCCAATTTTCTCACTCTGTCATTTCCCGTGTTCATCGAACAATGATGTTTCCGATCAGTATCACGATATCAATCAGCGCGAGGATCAGCCGGAAGGATTGGCAAGCTTAATTGAAAGGCAAACGCGCACGCGGAAATTACAAGCCATTATCGTCCACCTCCGAGCGGACCTCCGAGGCATGCGGAACCATGAATTCCATCCATGAGTGCATATCTCATTGTCTCCAGGCGTGAAACGTTACGCTGTCGTTCGTAGGTCGACCATGTGCCTCATCACGTGCAATGTCTTAAGGCTGTGGGTCGACGTTCGCAGATGCAGGAGAGTGTCCGAAGTCAGGGTACACTATGGGAGTCGCAACGCGATTTTTGAGATCTGAGAAAGAGAGAGAGAGAGAGAGAGAGTTTGACAATTACTTTTTAAATTAAATATTGAAAAACTGAGCAAAACTCTCCCGTGAATCGTTGTCGAAATACCAAAGCATCGTCATTTCCGGCGATTCCCAGTTTTGCACCCTCTTCGTGCACATTCGTGCGTACATGGCGCGGAGATGATGTTCGTGATGCGAAATGTTGCTCTCCCGCTCTGATACCACGTCACTGCGTGCCGCAAATTCGCTTCGTGAAGGTACTGGGTGATCGCTTTGTATCAACGTCAATGCTTCCTCAGGCTGAGGCGATTAGTCGATGTAATCGGGCTGATGAAGGCCTGAATACATCCTGAAATCAATCAGGAGATTAACACAGCGTGTCGCGTATCTTTTAGCAGTGTATAATACATGAACATTGAAGATATATTGAAGTTTACTCGATTGGGCAATTATGTAACGTTATTTAATTAAAGAATAAACAAATTCGCAAACAGTATTTTTTCTCGTCTGGTAACTTTGCTCGCGAGATTATTTACTGGTCCCTTGAGAGGACTCGTAAATTGTACATGTAGTTTTATGCTTTTATGCTTTATAGCGTTCACGTTTTACTGCCAGAGATGCCGAAATTTCGTCTGTTTTTGTTGGACAGACGCTTTTTATTCTCTCGCCTGCTCGGGGGCTTCTGTTTGATACTGTATGCATGTATCACACACCATACACACAAAAATGATGACAGAAAAAACCGAATATGATCCGTTCGAAAGGCACGTGTCATAAATAGGCTAGCGAATCTGATAAATCTCTTTTTTTCTCTCATACGCACCTAGCCCAGATTTTTCGTCCCGAATGAAACAGAACGGAATCATAGTCGATGACTCGGCCGAACAGGTTTTCACGAGCGGCGGCTTTCGAATTTTCTCTTGGCAATAGTCGCCGGTGCTTTATCGCCGCCACTGGCAGGAAGCTTTCACGTTTTCACGCTCGCGAGAGCGTCGATGAGTTATCGAACGGAACGAACGAATTAATCCTGCGCCTCGTAATTAACTAACGGCGCGGGTTATAACTTTCGATTTTTGCCGGTACGGACCACCGTAATCGTTAAACGGATCGCCCACGAGGAGAACGATTCTCCGCGCCGCGTTGAGAATTTAATCTCTCTCGATTCGATATTAAGCGAGATAAGATCAATCCTGGATGGCTCTCGAACGGAGTCATCGTGCCTGACGATTTTACAGCTGTTATTAATTTTATCGGATTTCACGGACGGCGTTACGATCCGACGTTTCGCGTCACTATCGCATTTACTTCACGCGATTCAATTATAACATCAGAGACATTTTATTGAGAGGAACTCATTTTTAACACCCACGATTAAGGCGCCCCTTAATCACCTGCCGTATATGGTGTTCATTTTTATCTCACAAAGTTACCTCTGTCAGCTTTAAAGTGACCTCATCTCTTACGGTATATTAAATGCTGATTTATACTGTTACGATACTCTGACTCACAGTAACGTGCACTCGCTCGAGCATTGCGGCTACGCTCGGCAACAATCCGTGCGGTATATCGGCGATGATGATTTAAGGTCATCGAATCGTTGGACCTTGAATAGGGCTCGGTTACCAAGCCGCTCAATTAGGTGGAATCTGTTCCACCGGCGACGTCCGGAATAACGTTCGTTGGCCGAAAGGCGGACCGAAAGGTGGTGGCGGCTTTGTCACAAACGTCGATAGGATTTACGTCACGGATATTCCACGTCGCGCGTCCTACAGATAAAGGGTCCGCCATAATCAGAGTCGAGCGGACGCTTACGTGCACATGTGGACTTACATAGTGCATGTAGATTCAGTCCGCCACACATACGTGCAAGTATAGATCGTTGGACAAACGCGTGTTTACTTTAACGCTAATACGTTGATATGCAGGGATCGCAGAATCCTTGATCTCAATTTTAATAATAGATCTTCTATCTGAGACAACAGATTTTTTATCCTGCACGAGAGATTTTACAACAAATCTTGTTCTCTCGATATTGCTTTTGTAAAACGGATATTAAATCTGTGTCACTCATTTTTATCAAGAAATCTAATTTCCGATGAAGATGTAATACGTGCTTGCAAAAAAGAACGATTACGAAAAAGTTCGCACGAGCCTCTCATGAATAACAACGCGCTCCACATATCCCCATTGATGGACTGATTATGATGGTGCATCGTTCAGATTCTTCCCCCTTCGTGTTTCTACTCCAGATTGCATAGCGTGCTACTGCTCGGTGGTGGGATATAAGTTTCGACTGTCTATAGGCATTCTATGTATATCCTTCCGCGTAGCTGGAGGGGTGTGCCAGCTTGTCCGACGAAGGAATGACAGGTGGTGCGAATCGTTACCTGCAGAAAATACGACTGTTAATTATTCGTCACGTACACTTCGCCTCGCGTGGCGAGGCTCGCCCTGAGTGCCCCCTTTTCACCATTTGGACATTTTTACGTCGCTCAATAATTAAAAGACAAATCGTATTATTACAAAACGCTGACGTGTGTGATATTCTGATGAAGGAGAGCAGATGCGCAACGAAATCGATCGCGGATGCTGTTACCACCACGCGCGCGTGGCCGATTCGCTCGCGATACGATCGAGTGGCAAGTTTTACGGTCCGTTATTCGCGCGTTACGCCTCGTTAACAATACAAATCGCGAAAGTCGATGTGGAGGAAACCGCGTGGATTAAAAGACATGTAAAAGGCCTCCTCGGAGGCCTGATCTTGAACGGCGCAACGGTACCAAAGTCGTGCAGAACGACGTCGATAAGCTTAATTAACCCGGTTAACACACGCGCGGAAGATGCAAGAACAGCGGTGAGGCAAGGTCGCGTTTTTATCTCGTGCCGGCCTCCTTGCATCGGATGCTCTGCCAAATCATAATGACCGTTTGGCCTGATTAGCGTCGTTATTAAACGCAGCGACAATTAGTGCTCGAGTCGTCGCGTTTCGCTTCCAGCTTTGAAATGATTTTGAGCTTTCGAGTGATATTTCTTCTTTACGGCACAGGTTTTGTAATTTCCTCCGGCAGATCGGTAAAAAATAAATCAGACTAGTCGAGTCTGCAGAGACAATTTACGCGAGTCACACATTTGTTTTACGCTGTTTTTTATGCGTCAAATTCTCGCAAAATTGCGTATCAGGGATACAATATATTTCTCGCGTCGCTCAATTAAAACGAAGACGTGAGGATTTATTCGCGCGGCAAGGTGCAATTTGTAAGATCGATGAAAATTACCTTTCGCGAACGCGCTTCCCTTCGGCGTATCTCGGACTTTACGACGATTTACTGCATTGCCGGACGCAGAAGACCATCTCGTTCATAAACGCGACTCACGCTGACTAATAAACTAGGACTAATCCGCTTTTTACGGTTACGCTTTCTCTACGCATTTGTCCAGCGGTGACTGATTGCAGCGACCGTTTGTGAATCACGTACGGGGCCACGTTTGTCGGATGTAATTTCGCGATCGCTCGTTTTCCGAAGAAAAATCACCGGCCATTTTCGCGTCGGAAAATCGCACGAGTAAGTCGCGCTTTTCCGCACAATCGAGGAAACAGATTTTTCGGAATTTTTCATCGTCGTGTTTGAAACTCAAGCTTCCGGTCTGCTTCCCAGGCACTTTTCTTCTATTTTCCGTGAAACGTCAGCGACATCGTTAGCGTTATCGCGTTATATCACGCGTAATCGAATAAGCTGCTTGCTATTTCATTTCGAAAGTGCCAGAACTCCTCGAGGGCGAGGGCGTTCGTTTTTCTCGTTATACCGGTCTCGTCACGGAACGCGCGTTCAATCGCGATCAATTAGACGTCCAGGCGGAATTGCATGGGCGCTGAGTCGTTTCGCGAGCTCGTCGTGTGTGCACAACCGTCTTTAACTCGTCTTCCTCTATCTCTCTCCTTCCCTCTCGCTCTTTGTCTCTCTTTTACTCGCCTCTCATCGCAAGCCACGCGACATCGACGTGAAGGATCATCGTTTCTGCACAGTACGCGCGCTTTATAATTGTCCATTGAGCTCAATTCTAGCCCGGGATGTTGGAGCCGAGCGAAGTTCGAAAGGAGAATCAACATTCCGCTATTAATTGTTAGCGGCTGGTCCTGAAAAAGAAAATTTCAACAAATTTGTATCTCAATCCGAGACAGAAATGCGTCCGGTAGCAGCAGTGTTATCCTTTCTTTCTTTTTTTGTTGATCAAGATCGATCGACGAACAAGTTTTCCGCTAACCATTCGGTTTTACTCGTAACTTGCCAATGGATACAATTCAGCGGCGAACCAGAGAACCGGGCCCGTTTTCTTCGCCCGTTCACCTTGCCCCGATCGCCTTCTCGGACGTTCTCGGAGCGGGTATAATGATAATGCAGTCGTTCACGAGCGGTATCCAGTTTTCGCGACGGAACGCTGGATTATGATTGACCCAAATGTAGCAACGGCCTTGCGGACCCGCATACCCGCCCGGAGAAATGCGGATAAATATAAGAACCGGCCGCGGGACTTGTCGTTATGTTGCGGCGCGCAGGAACTCGCCAGCATCAGCTGCAACCGCGTTAAGTCCATACATTAATCCACTTCCCGCGAGAATTAGCAGAAACGATAATTATTCGAGCATCCAGTCTGAGAAAAGTATTTCATGAGTCGAAACTAGACATCGTTCCCACAAAGTTGTAATGAAATGTTCAAACAGTTACCTGCATGAGGAGGCACTGCACGATACGGACGAGGCTTACAACTTTTGCCGACTGAAACGACGTTTCCTCGGAGCTATCAGTGCGAAAAGTTCAATTTCAAGACGGCGCGGAGACGCTGGAAATTAGATTTTCCTTAAAGCTCCACTCGATGTAACAATAAATTTCAACGGCTGCAAATACGACAGGGTAACAAGTAAACCGTGGGCCGTTCCTCTCTTGCCCTTGCCGTTGCCATCGTAACGAACGTCCTGGCTGAACTTCCCGACGGAAACTTCGTTATTAGATCTATACGATTCTCAGACGTGACGTCGAGATCAAATTTCGCGAGTTCTCGCGAGAGAGTTTGCATAACCGAGAACTCGACTTCCGATCCCCTTCGACTCGCACACCTTTATCTCCGGTTCTGTGCTAAATGGCCCGTCTTTCAATCTTTAATACTGACGCTGTTTCTCACGGAAAACTGACGAGACAATTTTCGATTCTCTAAACGCTTTTATGAGATTCAATTGCGCGTCGATCTTAAAATAGTCCGGATTACGCAAAACCCGCAATACGCATAACGCGATCCCTTCGTTGTTCGTTATGATTGCATTGAGATTGATTGTCTCGGTACTCCGAAATTGTGATCGGGCGCGCTTATATTTGACGATGCCACTAGATATATAATATTATATTTGTGAGCATGTGTGGACGTAGATGCAACGTATAATCATCTTCTCGAATGTCGCTTATAATCGTTCGGATTTAGTCCACGCGGCATTTCGCCAATACTACTACCCGGCACTAGCTGGCACATTTAACTGTCACACGGGGCTGTCGCGAGCTCGGGACGGTAATAATCAGATCGATACGCCGGTTCATCCGGACACAACGTGAAATCGAGAAATGCGACAACGTCTCCTGGACGAGACAACAATCCGATCGTACGTAGCAGTCGCACGCGAATCCGCTTTTCTTCGTCTCTCATTGCGAGAGGATGATCGCATCAAGAGACTGGCAAGGTTTTTCCTCGACGTGGAAAACGCACCTCCAGCCGTTCCACTTGCATGCCATTGATTTTCAATTGACGGGAGCATCGCCCGATAGTCGGCGACCGCGTTCCAAAATAGAAGCGATTAGAATTCGGGATTGGAAATGCGACGTCGCGTGAGGATCAGCTTTCGTCCCAGTTTCATCCATTGAATCGGAACATTTTAATGACGAACGATTATCTGTTAGAAAGATCAAGATTAATCGTTCGTACGAAAGAGAGAGATTAGATCTCACAAAATGCATTCGGCGAATAATGTGGCGCAGGAAGATGATCATAAGGCCGATTGATCGTAAATTGCGCGGCGCCAAAAAAATTCTGAGGATGCTCCGGTGAAAATATATACGGCGTGGATGAGGCTTTAGACGCGTCGACGTTATACAACGTGCAGTTAATTGCGGTACCGTGGAAGATTTTTCAAGATCGTATCGCGCTACGGCACAGAGGAAATTTCTCTGTCACGAGAGTGCGAAGGCATGCTGAGCGTGCTAATGCGCGTGATTAATAACCGCGTTGGCGATAAATGTTCGATAAAGGTCTGATGCGCCAATCGCGAATCTCATGACACGTGTCGCACTAAATATACGAGTAAAGCAAAGGAAACGGGCTGTGTGATCGATTGTTCATTGTTGTCTTTCTAAAATTTTGGCATTTGAAAGTGCCCGATGAGTGCCTGTTTGTGTCACTCTCCCGCTCGAGAAAATAAGATTCTCCTCAAAATTAATTATAATTCTCGACATAAATAAATAATTCTCGATTTAATAATTAAAAAATTAAAAGGTATGCTTCTGTCGATGTCATATAATCGCTGCAATCTTTTGGCCGAATGTAAATTTGGAGTCTTTGGAGGAATCTCTAATTTAATATAATCTCTAGTTTAATAGAAAAATCTCGAATTTAATAAAAATACAAAATTTTCTTTTAAAATATCGAAATATCGATTTACTTGAACGAGAGACTTCGACACTTGTCTATCACTTGTTTTTATCGCTTGCAACTAAATTGTCGCTTGAAACTTAAATGCAACTTAAAATTATGCGTGATGCATTACACGTGTTACAAGTAATACAGTATAATGCACCTAAGTATTCCGACTAATAATAATTATCGATGAGGTGTGGGTACGTCGCTGTCGCTACCGATGGAGTTTCGCGGTCGCTCGGAGCATTGAAAGAGGTACGCCAGATGGCGAGCGCAGGCCCTCCCGGCTCTCGACTCGGCGTGACACGAGGAGGAAGACAAAAGCGCGCCGACGTCGTCTTATCAGCCGCATGACACTCCGAAAAGCTGACACGCCGACACGCTCGTGAGATGAAGAGTCCCCTCTAGCTTATCGTCCCGGCAATCGCTTGATCTCCCAGTCGCGCCGGAAGTGATATCTCGCTGCAAATAGAGACGATCGTTATTTCTTATCTTTTACATAATCTTCGCGCAAATCGATTAAAGAAAAACCAAGATAATAAAACGGGAAGAAATCTATATATCTCTATATATCTATACCCCCCCCCCCCACACACACACCAGAGAAATCTGAAATGAGTTGCTATAAAATTAATAATTTAACGAAAACGATATTTTACTGTCAATTCGCGTCGTTTTCTCGGTTGGCTTCTCTTTTTTCTTCCTTCTTCAAATCGTCTCGAGTCGACGCTCAACCGATGGTAAGCGTCGAATCGACAGTGCGCCTGTTCGCATTCGCAAAACCGTGTGCGGGACAGCTGCTCGAGGACAGGGACGACTTGCCTGCTGACGGCATTTGCCATAAATGGCATCCTCGATCGAACCCGGGGATCTATTGTCCTCCGCGCGCAATGTCGCTGCGGCCAGATCCGATGAGCGCAAAGAGTCGATTGTTTCGAGGCGAACCACCCTCGGTTTCCACCTACGACGCATGTACGCAGCGATCGGGCTCAAGTCTCGTTCAGACGGAACGATACTTGCACATTGTTTCCTCTAACAAGTCAAAGCGAAAAGTCTCTTCTGGCTGCGTGACTCAAAATTTTCTTTGCAGAAAGCATTGATTTTATTAATAATGTTTGTAAACTGATTGTTTGCTTTCTATGGATGTTATTTCACAAACTTCACTTTTGGCAGTCTTCTCCACATTTTATCTCATCAGGAGTATTGCATTTCGTCCAATTTAGCTAATAATGAAATGAAAGAAGTGGATGAAATTATGTTGCAACGATATTTTAGCAGAGCTAGATTTCAGAGTAAACTGTTGAAATTACTTACTTCTTTCTCGTATAATAGCAGACCATCGTGTACGTTATCCGCAGCTGTTTGCGCTTCAGTGCACCGTGTTGTCGAGGAAGAATCGATTCGTATTATATACGATGCACCGTAAAAACCACCGGATATTCCCCCGGAGACGAGAGACCGATTTTAAAACAATATAAAATATTCAATAAATTATTTATCGAGGTTTACAATTTATTAAAACAGATTCCGAAAAATTAAATTAAGAAAGACATAATTGTGAAAAACGAAATTCTCTGCTAAGGAAAACTTAAGAATTTTAATTATTAGAATCTCTAGTAATAATTTGTACACATTTATGTTTTTGTTTCATTGCAACTCTTTTTCATTAATTCTTAGCATACCTTACTCTGCACGCTGTTAATCGCCTCGGGCGACCTGAAAGGGTTGCTTTTTTGCCGGGTGTTTCGACGCTCATCGAGATTAGCTCGTCGATTATGCTTGCAGCCTTCACGTAAATCGGTCGCTCGTAAAATTTCATTCCGTTCAGTTTCGAAAGTGCCAATCTCGGGACACCACGCGCTTAATCGGGTCCCGGCCGAGATTTTGCAACGATAAGTGCGATCGGAGGAATTACGGGCGGCCAGCTGTGGGTATACTTAAAGCTCGGATAATAGAATAGGAGGATAGAAAATGATACGTGATCGATCTGAGCTCTCGCTCGCTCGCTCGCGCAGAGCAGACCGCAATCGGCCGAGAGAGCTGCCGGAAATGTTTCAACGTGAAATTTAAAACGCGTTATTAAAAATCATCCAATCAGCAAGATATTAATAGTACTGCGACTTCTGTATAAGATTCTATTTCAGTAAGATGAGAGGAGACAATTATAGTTAAGCACCGCTTCCCGAAATTTTTCTGTTGACGCAGGTCCAACATGCGAAACGAATCGACTCTCTCGGTCTTTATCGAGAGACACGTTTGCCGTGGAAAGCACATTTTAGTACGTAGTCGCACATTTGCTGAGACGACGCGGTTATGCAATCATGCTGCATTATCGTTCTCCCAGGTTTCCTAGTGTCATCGCGGTGAGATCACGGCAAAAATGATGTCACGTAGCGAGGCGGAAGATACCGGACATTTGACTAATGATCGATGATTACGTAAAGCGAAAAACTTGCGCTCAATATTGCGATTGCAGTAGGAAAGGCCGATTCGCGATTCGTGAAGACGTTATAAATGGTCCGTTTGCTGCACGACCGAACGAGAAACGCCTATTACCGTGGATTTTATGCCGACAGGAGGACTCGTTTGTGCCCCGTTATTATTGCTGTAAATCTGTTTCAAGCCAACTCTAGCGTTAATACAATGCCAAGGACGTTTTCGGGCGGTTAACAATTACGCGAGCTGAGCAGATCGATAATTCGATGGCGGCTAAGCGGTTGGAACACGTGCGTGGATGTAATTTCGTCCTTTCGCCGGTATATAATCGTACAGGAATTTCAGTTCGTGAAAAAAGACACGATACAAAAAGACCCGTGCTTCTCCAAGTGTACTCTGCACGATCTTCACCAGAAAATGACGTCACACATCGCACGTCGTTCAACGAGACTCGTAATTTCATAATTGTATTGAAAGAATTAATCAGTCATTTTAATCGTGGTTTTTCGCACAGTCATTGGTAAGGTAACACACTGACGCTCGAAATTTTGTGGAATATTCCGCTCGAGGTTATCACTGGCGTCGCTTGGATATTTCATAATCGCTGGTCGCTCTAATCAAATTTCTCGGACAGTGTATACGTTCGATTATCCACACGTTCCGCGCGAGAAATTTATGCGTGTTTGTATTTTTCCTCTAGATACTATGAGCTTCTGTGTACGTGCATTCTCGCCTTCGCCGCACCGAGACTCGATATTTAAGACTCTAACAAATTACAGAGAAAAAACATTTTCTCGTAGTTTTTCGTAATATTTCGAAGTTTCAAGCTCTTTTGCGCAAGTAAGCGTTACAGGCGGATTAAAAAAAATTCCGCATGAGCAAGTACGAATAGTTGTTGACATTCGAATTAAAATTCACCATGTCCACAGTAGACTCGAAGCCCGCGTATCGAGGACGTTATCGAATACGACACACACCGCGCGGCGAAGGGGTGGCAAGGGGGATCTCGGTGCAGAATTAATTGATCGAAGCCTCCAGCCGGGAGGACGCAGTGCTAATCATAGCCCGTCCAGCCAGCGTGTGGTTGTTCGAACGGTAATGCTGGCAGCAACGGTAAGGCCGGAGCGATATTCTGGCCCGTGAATCATTACCCGCCCGGTCTTGCGTAAGTCTTGTTAGAATACCGCGGCCGGCTTCGAAAGTTCCATGAAGGAGAGAGAGAGAGAGAGAGAAAAAGACAGAAAAAAAGTCGAGCTAGCCGACGGTTAGTCTAGTCTAGGCCGCTATAACATGATTCACAATCGTACGAGAACGAACCGCCTGGCCGCAGGCTCGTTGCAGAACGGGTTCAGACGTAAGGTCGTCGCTACGAATCTCGTTGTCGCCATACATATGCAGATTATCTTGCCGCACGCTCGAAATTTACCTTAGAATCCGCGACTCCGTCGAGAGTCCCCGATTTGAATTCCGCTGCGTCCCGGTCGACGCTGAAGAGGCGTATTCTCCGTCGTGGAAGCAGAGGAAATTCCTTTGTACGCCGATATCCCGGAGTCGAAGGAGTAAAATATGGGGAATGTAGAACAGCGAGAACGAAGGAAAAATTTTTATATTATATACAAAAGAGAGCGATATACGTTTACGATGCGACTAATTGAATATATTTACCAGTATCGAAGCGCAATATCGCAGTATACCGAAGCGAAGTATAGAATAGTATGAATCAAAAGAGAAAGAGAGCACGTTTACGGAATTCGAGATTATGAACTAAATCCTGGAATTCTGTATTCTCTTTACATTGGTCAGGATTAATGATAATGACTCGTACGCGAAAGCTGGTCTCATTATATCTCGTTGTGCCCGGGGCGAGAGCGTTTTCGATGATGCACTCCTCTCACGTTGCCGGCTGTGAAAACTAATTTATTGAAACGATCTTCTCTCGCGCGGCACCTCACGGCTGTCTCATAAATTATTTGGACCTTTGCCGGTCTAATTTACATCCAGGTGCGAAGACACGGATAAGTTCCCGAAAATTTTTCAGTTTACGCCACCGGTTTAGTGGATACCGAGCACAAAGTGCTCCGAAACAAGATTTCCAGCGGTAAATTAGCCTCTCAATCTCGCAGGCAGATGACGGCCCCTTTACTGCTTCACGTGATAAAACTTAACAAATAAGAAACAGTACACGAAGGCACTTGTAAATTTACCATCTCCCTCTCTCTCTCCTTTTCTCGTGTTTTTTACTTCGTCTATTCTTGGCGATTCAATGGACGAAACGAAAAAACGTTTCACGTCGTTGGGCGATGAAGACGTGGGTAGGAAACAGAAAAAAGCGTGCATTGTATGAACAGTAGGCGCATGTATGCTGTTTCTTTTTTTTAATATATTTAGAATAGGATATACATAACTTCCGGCAACGCTAATTAAAACGTTGTTAAAGATCTCGACCTTACCTTTAATAACGCCGTCTTTCATCTCTGGTATTATGTAAAGTCCTTCGCGTTACGCAAAGAAATCCTGCTTGTCCGCCACACTTTATCGTCGCGTTTAAATCAGTGCGCTGTCGCGCTTTTAGCATAACGCTCGAGTAATCGGCGACCGGGTTAATTAGGTTAATCTTTATGCGCTCAAAG
The DNA here is from genome assembly GCF_003672135.1 of Ooceraea biroi. Lineage (NCBI taxonomy): Eukaryota > Metazoa > Arthropoda > Insecta > Hymenoptera > Formicidae > Ooceraea > Ooceraea biroi. The sequence continues at coordinate 12,145,905 of NC_039513.1, read as the reverse complement.
GGCGAAACCGAGAATTTCTCATACGCACATACACATCGCCATGAACGGTTTTCCTCTTTTTTCCTCTCTCTCTCTTTCTCACTCCCGTCTCTGGACGTTCTGGCGTTGCGCTGCTCGCACGGCGATCGGCGAGCAGAAGCTGGTCGAGGCTGAGCGTTATTTTAATTGCCGTTCGCGTAACTATCGGCCATTAACTAGGTTGATTTTCTTGGTGGATATAAAGAGAAGGTGTCAAGGATGCCCGCACGGGAAGTTTGCTCGCGATCGATCGATCCCACCTTTTCACTCCAGATCCGATCGCTCCGCTTTGACACGGACTAGGCCGGCGCAGAAGCGAAGTCTGCAAAACTCTAGAATAAATTCATACTCGCATGAACGATGAGTTCATGAGGGTCTCTCATTGTTATAATTGCATCGATTTTATCCTCGTGGATTGCCACGAAATTTACGCGCTCGTTAACGAAAGGATCGATGAGCATTCGACGTGAAGAGGGACGTAACTCGAAAGTGGCGAAACTGTTGATACATCACGGTCCATTTAGCAATTGGTAGTTAGTGTAACAGATCGTCGGTGATGCAAATGGGTTAATGACCATGAATCTTCGTGCACACGGTTCGTGCAGACAGTTTTTCCATTAAGTCCTCGTTGTGCCGGCCTGGCACTCAATGACACGCCGAACGTAACGCGTGTATTTTCTCCTCGTAGTATAACATCACTTTCTATCGCCAAGGATACACCTCGTTCATACTTCGAGAAAGTTTCCGACCGCTGTGGGTTACGACCTGGGCTTTTCACTCTGATCCAAGTGGCTCGTCCATTATCCCGATCTCCGTCGATCGTTACTTAGCATCGGCATCAAATGAACGTTTATCTAAATCGAGTCTGAATTGCGCTGGAATCACCGCGAATCGGAATGAAACGAAACGCTTGCTCGCAAACGGCTAATCATGAAAATCACCGGCCTCGTTGGTCGTCGCTTGCATTCATTATTCCCCGTGTATCATTATCTCCTGTTTATTCGACTGTGTTAATAGAGTTGCACGTCAGCTACGTGCACATTAACAAGATTAAAGACATTTTTATACGATATTTTTATGCGAGCGTGCCGCATACACGTAGGAATTTTACCATGACGCTACCGTTGTCGCGCTAATGCGCGTTTTACCCATGAAACGGCGAGAGTAAAAGATCAGCTTAACCGTCGCGGGGTCCCATAGGGTCTCGCCTCCAGCGGTTTGCAAAATAGAACCGCGTTCGTCCAAGGGTTCAAACCTGCGAGAGCTGTTGGCGCGCGCGCAGCTCGTAGCATAAGCAACTCGCCTCCACGTACACGCATCAATTCCCAAAGTCAATTAATCTAATGGATCCGTCCGCTCGTTTCTCCGATCCGCTCCCTACCATCGGGGGAGATCGTCCCTTTCCCTCCTCCTGCGCGTTGTCGGATAGTTCTCTCTCTTTCTCCCTTTCTTTCTGGCCATTCTCTCTCGCTCTAAATGCGTTCGTTGTGCAACGAATGCATCTAGGAGCGGTTGCGGCGCATTTAATTTCTATTCGCTCGCCTGTTCGGTGCGTAAACGCACGCGGAATACGCGCACGTAAATATGCGAGCGCGCCTACGCGTGCCGCCTTACCACTCTCCGGCCAGGTGAGAAGCGGAAACAAAGACGTGTTTCTATAAGCTTGATGAAATAATGTTCGCAGCAAGAGACAAGCTGAAAATCTCATTGAATTCTGAATTAATGATCTGCAGTCCGATTTATTCGCAAGCTCACACCGGAGCGTGGTTCTCGTGCGCGTTTGATAATTACGAGCATCGCATAATCGTCAGATAAAGCAGCGAGGAGCCGCTTCTGCTCTATTTGCCTGCAAGTTGCGCAAACGGCGGCAGATTATTGGAATTTTATTGCTACGCTATACGCGCCCGTACGCCTCGCGGCCTATATACTCCGCGAGCGGACGTGGTCGAGCGATTTCAGAAATCGCGGCTCCGAGGGTCTCCCGGGGAAGAGTCGGCGGGTTATCTGGAACGCATGACGCGCCGTGTGATGGATCGCCGCCGCATTAATTGACCGCGGAACGCAGCAGCCCGCGAGGGAGCTCGCGAAAATTACGTAGATATCTTCGCGATCCCCGTTACTCGCTGACACGTCCCCGTCAGATGCGACTTGTCCCGCAAAGTGTTACAGCGGCATCCCCGTTACGCGAATAATACACGCGAATATACGTAAGCAGCGCACGTACGTGCGCGCAATTGTCTCTCTGAGATTTCTCGTGCATTTTCCGAGCCGCGGAGTTTGTAGGCGAATCAATTATAACTGCGCGCTGTTTAACCCGCGAGAAACGCCGGGTTAAATCCCGGTTCTCACAAGAACAAGCGCCATGGGAGCTTTCCCGGCCTACTTGATCGCGCGAAAAATTGCGAATTGCGTGTCACGTAAACCGCAGATAACGGTGGGTACTAATATCGGTACTGGAAATCGATTGAGCGATGACGAAACGGATGAATAAACAGATTACAAGCACGCGTGATTAACAAGCATCCAAGCAAAATTATATAAAAGATTGATCAAACAAGCGCGCGAGTTCTCTCTCCCGCTTTTCTTTCGTCTTTGCAAAACTGCCTCGACCGTGGCTGCCGTCCAACGAAAACTCGACGGAAAATGGTGAAAGAAGAACTTCGGTAAATCAGCACCAAAATATTTTCATCCTCTTTCCCACCCACAAAGAAGAATATCGTATTCGTGTGGTGTCGGGTACTCCGTCCAGATTACGCAGGTCTCAATTCTGGCGAACGATTCCGCGAGGGAGGCCGGATCGAGAGGAGGCTGTCGCGGCCACGTGTGTGTGTGTGTGTGTATACGTGTATGCCGCGCATATATTCGCATGTACTCACACGTGCATACACACACGAGGCGGCAAGAAGCGGGCGGACGGACGGACGGACGGACGGGCGGGCGGGAGCCCGGGCGCGTATCGCGCTCGCTGGTAAGATCCAGTAACGAAGAGAGCTCGCGTGTCCCCGCTCGGCGCTCGGCGCGCTCAGTTAGCACGAGACTCGCGATCGGGCAGCACGGAGCCACGAGAGTGTACGAGCGAGCCGGTGTGCACTGCCACGACGACGACGACGACGACGACGACGACGACGGGCTCTTCATCGTCCCTTCATCCGGCTCTCGACCTCGTGAGCGTGCGTTTCGAGAGGGACAGCCGCGGTACGGTTGCATTGACGTCGATTGACGACGCCGACGGCGATGACGGAGTGAAAACACGCGTGGAGGAACGGCTCCGCAAGGCCGTAGCTCTTCTCGTTGATCGTGCTTCTTTCCTCGTGTTTCTTCGTTCACTGCTGCTCGCGATCGTGTACTATCAGGTGTCCGCTATGTGCGACACTGTGAATGGACATTGTGCCGCTATCAAATGCCGCGAGGACACCGGGATATGACTCCTACCTCGTTCACGACGTTCACGCTTGCAGGGCTGTCGATCGGACTGATCGAAATGTCAAGGATGCGACTTTGTTATTTCAGAGTGTGTGGCTCACCTCGCGGCGAGCCTCCTTCGCCTGTCCGTAGAGTTATTTCCGGCCGATCAAAAATTGTTCTTCTCCCGCGTTCCCTCGCGTGACTTTGGCACGACAACGCGGTTACGCGCTCGCGATTCCGGATGCACCCAGAACCACCCCCAGGACCAGAAGGTCGTGAGGTGTCTTCCCGCGAGAGCGAGAACGAAGGAGAGCCAGCCTGAGAATTTTCACGAAGCCAGTGCACGTTTCCGAGAGCACCGCGATTTTTCTCTTCGGCTTCGATCAGCAATATTTGGTCGCGCCCACGATAAGGCGGTTGTTTGTCGCTCGCGTGTGTGTATGCAACTCCCGGTAATCCGCGTCGTTGCGTATCTTGTTTTTCGATAGTCGATTGGTGCCGAGGGGTGGACGATGATGTTGATTTCGCGCTGGAAATTTACGCTAGTGACGCGCATCCCGAGATGACGTTGCCGTGGGACCGGCACGTGCCTGCCCCGGCCGTATTATTCCGCTGATATTAATACCGGCGATGTAAACATTGCCTCGACAATTGGCAAGCTCCGGCCTTCTCTCGCCATCGTGACGAAAATCGAGGATTTGTTAAACAACGAGAGTGAGAGAGAGAGAGAGAGAGCGCTTGACGTTCAGTCTCGCTGATGAATAATCGCATTCGTCGAATGAGTCTCATTCATCGAATAAATATACGCTTGCTTCCTTGTAGCTGAGGAAAGCTATGGAACGTTGCGTTTGATCCACCAATAAACCACTAGCTATCGGTATTGTGCAACCGGATGTGCGGCGAACGTGTTGCACAATAATTTACTCAAATTTCACTCACCTTGCATAAAAAAATCTGCAAAACGAATCCTTCAAAAGGTTCGAAAACATCAAAACTATTACTTGCTCGCTCGTCCAAGACCATCGTCAATTGACCAGCTTCTATGCATTACAGTATCGATCCATTCTCGCGCTCGGTGTGCGGGTGCTGTCTCGACTACAAAAACCGGACAGCTCGTTTCTTCTTTCGCGACCGGTTTTGCCAATTCCCGCGTTCCATCTGGTCTTCCTCAACTTTGTCGATTTCAGCCAAGTACAGGGCGCTCGCGATACAGCCTCCGAGTCCTGAAGGCGACGTGACGCGGATAAACGATGCTCCGGGCGATGCTATGCTTCTTAATTCGCGCCTCGTGGGTGCAACAGGTCTATCCGGGGAAAATGGACGCTGGGGAGATCACTGAGACGTGTGCTCGCACACCGGATAACCGACCACGGGGGATCCAGTGATCCTCTTTCGATCGAGGAACGGTCTCGCTTCACCGTGCAGGCTGGTTTCATTAAGCCGATCGGTTGTTCATCAGCGCAGCCTTTCGTCGTGAACGTCTCGTCACGACGAGCTGCTCGCAATTATGCCGTAACATTTGATCCCCCTTGCGCCATCAGGTTGGTCTAAGATTACGGTTTCCTCCGGGGAGTGCGTCGCGTTAACTCGTTTGTGACATCAACGTCGTTAATGACATTAGGAAGTCGCACGTCACGCGGGATCCGTTGGATCCGCTTCGCGAGTCCTCGACAATGGAAAGGCGAAGCGCGATGATCTTGCGGTCAGCTCCGTCCGAAAAGGTCCGCGACCGCATTTCTCTGGTGAAAAGTGTACGTCGCGAGGATACGGTACCGTTTGTTAACTCGTATGTGAGAGGCTTCTTTCACTTCGCTCGAAGCTGGCGCGAACAACTGCAGCTGGAACAGTTGAATGCACGTTATTATATGCAAAAGTTAATTATTGAGTAGGAGAATACGTGAGGTAGTTGTAATTTCGTTCATTTTTGTTGCTCAGTCTGTCAAGAATTTGGTTAATCATGACACTATTGGAGAGAGGAAGGTAAAAGTAGGTAAATTACGGTAAACAACTACGGTAGAAAACAAGTATAAAAGTCTCGTGACAGTTTGTGTGCTGATGCAGTCACAATGACAACACCGTGTCAACTTGCTTGCATGCTCCGATGTATGACTGTCGACTGATCGATCTCGATACGATGTTGCATACACATACGCATATATCATGCTCGACAAAATCTTCTACACAAGCGTACAAGACCCCGACAAGCGGTGGGTGGTGACGGTGTGGTGTTTCGCGGTCAGCTCAACACGCCCATTGCGTCAGACGCGAGTCTCTATGGCGAACGCGATTCGATCGAGCAGAAACGCACACAAGACGGTGTAATCAGTTTTTAACAGCGACGCATACATTTTGCGAGAGTCTCCAACGTTCCGTCTAAATCTTCGCATCCAATCCTGGCAAAATTCAAAAGACACAATTTTCAAATTACAGGTAGCACTCTACAAGCTAGAAAGTAGAAAGGCTACATAAAGAATCCCGAATATCGAGTCCGAACGCATGACGAAACGCGCCTCCAAGAAACCACCTTTCCGCCGTTTACACTTTTTCCGCGTTTATCTGCGCAATGCAGCCGACCCTCCGCTCGGCTGATGATCGCAAAGGCTCGTACTCTTTCTTCCGTGCTGGCTGTGCGAACAAGCGATACCATGGAATTCGCCTCGCCTTGCCCACTAGGCCGCGGCTCTCGACGTAGGCAGGGAAAGAGAGTGCATCGTACAACGGAGATATGCACTACCGAGCTCAAGGAGACCTGCTCGCACACGCATGCACGCACGCGCGTTCATGCACGTAAAGATACGCACGCCGACATCGCCACTGTCCTCTGCGACGTCGCGTCGCCTGGAACATCCACGAGGACGCGTTGCAATTTCTCTCAGCGGCGAGAAACCGCCTGCCTCCCCCCCTTGAACGCCGAGCCGCATCGAGCGCATACGAACAAAGTGAATTTTCGATTCGCCATGCGTCCATCGCACCCGTCCACTCGCCCGCTGCAACTCTGCTTCTCTCTCTCTTGTCGATTTTGCATATCGTTCCATTAATCCGCGATCCCAAGGTGAAGCGAGACTTTTAAATCGCCAGACGTGACGCCGCGGTATTTTTAGCTCCGTTTTTTGAACTGCAGACGGCGTATCAGACATTGACCAGTTTGATAGATGTGTCAGTTAAACTTTAGTAGTCGTCTTGTTGGTCATCGGTAGTTTCCTCTCGCAGGATCATCATCTTCTAATAATATCTACTCCGCTCGCGCGATTACCTGAAACAAGTTTAAAAAAAGACTTACCTTTCTCACGTGGCGGTTTATTACCGAAGGTCAGCAGTTGGACGTATCGTTTCTCACCGATTAGATCGATAAAGGGGAACGGCAAAACTCCAGCCACGCCGTTAATTTATCGGATACGGAGCACGGAACGAATCGCGTGTCGCACTCTCGCCGTCAGCAGGGGGACTCCTGGAGAACGAACCCGTCCTGCGCTCGCGTTTACATGGAAATTATCAGTTTTGTTGTGTCTCCATCCTAGCGATGATTCACGCCGCGCGCGGCCAGGAATGTCGACCTCTCACGACTGCGCTCGAAGGAGAAACCGGCCGCTGCTCGTTATTCGTGACACGACCGGATATCCGCCGCAATATTATCGGCGGATATGGGGTGCTCTCTTATCTATCCCTAAACGCGCATCGAATCCAACACACGCACGTAACATCTCTTACACGTCACGTTCGTCATCGCCGCCGTGATCGTCATCAAAGCGGTGTGACCGTGGAACCGCGCGACAAAACTCAAAACTTTCGAGTCAAAAGGGTGTTGCGTAAATGTCATTTCGCAAATTTGACTCGCGAGCTCGCGCATTAAGCGTAGTTTTGCACTTGAGATCTTGAGGGCCCGGCCGATTGCAGGTGATCAGTTTAATTGGATTGGATTTAATGGGATATCGAGCTGCTCTCCTCCTTCTCTCCCTCCTCGAGATAATGACCGTCGAGGACTCGAGCGAATTGACGTTATTGAAAAGCCGCCCTCTTCTCCAGTCCTCTCCCTCGGCGCAGTTAGTTCTTCGCAGGTCACGCTAGCTTACATAATTTTCGATTAGACGGCTTAATGTCCGTACGTCTGATGGAAGAGCAAGATCGATGATTGCCGGCTCGTTTTAAGGATATTGCGAGCACGGCGAATTCGCAAATGAATCTTAGTCTCCTCGCGACTCTCTTGAGCTTCGCTCGCATCGACGCGACTTCGTGTTGCGACCACTCTCTTAACGCGTCAGTGATATCGCCAGGATATCGTTGTGTCTATTAAACTATTTCGATGACAGTAATCTCTGCTGCGTAATCACGTTAGTGCGGTGCGTATAGCTCCACGCTGCGTATCGAGAACATGACAGGACTCGCAGATGGCGAGTGCGCAGCCTTCGGGCGTTCGCGTGCGTGCGTGGAAATAGTAATAAGATCGCGCATTTCTGATTAAATCCAATGTAACGCTGCACGCCTGCAACACCGCGCGGAAAATCATCGCGTCATTAACGCATGTCGTGCGTCGGGAGTGCTCGAGTTCGATGAGTAACGCGTGTCAATCACGGCAAGCAAGCAAGAAGCCAGCAAGCCTGAGGCGCATAAAGATCCTGGACATTCTCATGCGGAGTGCACCTCGTTTCGCGATAATCCGCTCGTGCAATAGTAATCAACTGGTTCTCCATTCGTTTCGGACTTTCCACGCGATTGTCCGCGCTAACAAAGCGCGCGCGGCAAAGCTCAACAGCGAAAATTATGCGATCCCCATTAATCGTATTACACTTTCCGCTTTGGCGACCAAGACAGCTCTCGCCGCGGCTAAACTCGCTGGAAAACTCTAATTAGGACAGGTGCTGAAAGTGGGTTTCGGATCCAGCGTGCGTGTTGCGAGTTTCCCTTCGCATGCCGCGCAGAAGTAACGCGACGTTATCACGCCCACGTACGGGGCGGAGTGTATTAATTATTCCGATTATGAGAGTTGCTCGCGCTCGCTGCGGCTTCTCCAGTTCTCGCCGCGCTCGTTACGTTACGTTGATCTCGCGGCGGCCTAGCGTCATCATTGATTTCTATCTCATCGGGTGATGTCATCGCGCGTACGGTCATTTAGCTGGAAGCATGAGTCCGTGCGAATTTAATTAACATTTTTGCGTTACTCGCGGCGACTCGCACCTCCGAACATTCCATGGAAATTGACGCGACGGACAAGGTGTTGTCGCGACTGAACTTCCGCCACGCACGGAAGTCTATTTCACGGATGAATATTTCACGACACGCCAAAGACGGTGACGCCGTCGAATTCCGAAATACAGACGGCGGCACCGGTAATGCGACCCACCGTGACTTCCCGGGAAGGTTCATCGGCGGGTGCAGTGACCTCCAGCTAATTGCATCCGCGTCGTAATATCTCGTCTATTTTCTACGCGAGGAATCTTTAAGTCCCGGCGGCGTTAGGGCTGGGATCGATGAACGTAAACGAGCGTGCCTAGGTGCGCTCGCGGCTCGTATTTTCGGCTCCCCGCGGCGAGATCGCAGTGGATCAGCACTTTTTCTCAATCTCCCTTGAGCACCGAGTCGTTTGCTTTTCATCCGTAGGGAACCGCTGAATCTGCGTTATCTGCAAACAAAGAATTCCTCGTGAAACTTTAATTTTCCGCGTACGTGTAATTTTTTCAGATTCATTCGTGCGTGAGATTTAGATTCTAAATTCTTAATTTTGTAATGTAGCGTTATTCCAAGTTACTTTTAATAATGGACTATCGTACCTTTCTTAATCAATTACACTCCGGGTCGAATGAGGTCACAGTTTGCAGTCGCAGCAAGGCACAAGTTGGATCCATTTTCTCGCGTTTCAGCGCAATTGCAACGTGGCTCTCATCGTAAGAAATAAGAATACTTTAGATAATATTCAATTAGGCTGCTGAAACTAATTATCCCTCGGCGGTCGTGGAAACGATCATCTACTGATTTCGTTCTGGGAATCCTCCTAATTGGCCCTTGACATGAATTTCGCGCAACGCTGCTGCGACTCGCAGTATTCGCGTATTTGAGAGATATCGCGATAAAGCCTCGCACTCTTCCACCTGCCGAGGACGACAACCTCGTCAGGCAACACCTGCGTCGCAGCCCGTCGCTCGCGTTAGAACCCAAACCACCGTGCGGATCCCGAAATCGCGTAAAACAAGCAGCGTGACGGCCGCAGAAGCCGCATCAATGGAGAAGCGCCGGCTGTAAATCCAATTAATGACCGGCAAGGCGTGATTGAAGGAGGAAGCCGCGTAACGTTCCGCCGTCGTGCCGCAATCGTCGTCGTCGTCGTCGTCGTCGTCGCGGCCGCCGTGATCGTAACCACGTCATTATCGCCGATCGGAGAATTTTTTCCCTCCCCGTTTGCGTTACGACATTCGTAATTCCGCGCGATCGATCCGCGCGAATGTCGCATCGCAAATGTCGCAGTCGTCAAAGCGGCGCGGCGGCCTCCTGAGAGTCTCCTCTGTTCCGCAGATCGTGTAGTGTGAAGATCAAGAAAAGTGATCGGTTGAACGCCTACGAAAACCGTTGAAAACTCCACGAGAGACACTGTCGGGTGGTCGTCAGTGAATTGTAAACCGATTCCGTGGGTGTCGTAACAACGCGCGCGAAGACAACCGCGAGTTGCTCGCGAAGCTCGGCGAGCAGCGATCTCGCGTCTTCGCGTCATCGTTAAATTGTTCGTAAGAAGAGTGAAGGATTGTGTTATCAGAAAGAGTGACTTGAATCTAGTGGGTCGAGAAAAATCCGAGAAAAATCCGAGAAAAATCTGAGATTTTTTGACGAGTCATCGTACCGGGAAATGGTCAAAGGTTAATAAATCGATATTAATCAACCGTTCCAACGATTGTCCAGCAATTGTGCAACGCACGTGGAAGCGTGTACGGTTCCGCTCCGCTTTCTCCCGCTGAATGGGCAGATTTCCGCGCGATCACGCGCGCTTTGTGCAAGTGGATCGAATTGTCGACGCGTTACCCAGCTGTGCTCGACATCCTGTCGCTCAGGAAGCAGCAGACAACGAGATTGCGTGGTAGGTGTTTCACCGGAGGAGCCGGAGAGCCGCGAGGAGTGGGTGAAAGGAACCGGCTTTCTCTCAGAAGACGCGGAAGACGTCTGCAGCTTCGGGTTCGGAAACGGATTCTGATTCACGCTTCCCTCGTAAACTTCTGAGAAGGCATCCAAAGACTGCCGCCTTGCGAAGGCAGCCTGGGAGTGGCGGAACGAAGGCACTAGAAAACGTTAATAAAACAGGAAACGTTACTATTCGCTGAGACTGTTACGAGAATAGAGTCAGAGGAGAGTACTTCCTCTTCGAGAGAAGAGCAAGTATCTTCGAGCGAGCGTGCGGACGACATCGAATAGAGAATATTTTTACAATGAAATATTCTTCTATATAAAATAGTAGAAATACATATTATTCAAGATACAATACAATCTTTTCTGAATTGTCGCACACGTTGAAAGAGAAACATCTTTGTTGAAGAAAACAGGATTACATACCTCATCGACGAGACGTACACATATCGCGCCCTGGAACCGGAATCCCGATACACGGGTATCGAGCGGCGAAGCCTGTTCGCGACGAGGACGTTCCACTTCCCGGCAGAGGGAAATACTCCGGTCGATCAGAAGAGAAGTCAGGGCGGCAATCATCATCGTTCGGCGGCCGTACGGCTAGAAATCCGGCAGAATTGCTCCGCACGTGGACGACACGATGTACGTGATGGAGTCGGGTGGCCACAAAGTGGCACCCGCGCCGACGTCGACGCGGCTGAAGAAGGTAGTGGACTACAACAAGTCGATGAGCCACCACCATCACCAGCACCATCAGCATCATCATCACCATCATGAGAGTGAACGCGGGGGTGGCGGGGGCGGCGGGACGCACATCGCCGCGACGGTGAAGAACACGGTGCGTCGGTTGCTGCGTCGCACCAAGAGCCATCGGGACGCACCCTCGACGAACGCCTCGACGATGACATCCACTGTCGCCAATGGTGGTCACGCCGTGGTGATGCCCGCTCGTGCACGCCATGACGTTACCACGCGAAACGACAATTGCAACGTGCCGCCCCCTTCAGATGTACCCTTCGTGGGACGTTATTCCAGGGCTCGTGTGAGGCTTCAGGTAAGAGAAGGGTCTTTTCTTGAGAAAGGACCGTTTAAGCGAGCGTTTCTCTCAGAAACTCTTCTTCGGTTACCTCGTAGATTCTTTTATGGGGGATATCTAAAGTGCAGTTGTGTGGAAACAGATATTGAAAGGAATACCTTCGAGGATTATTGAAAGGAAACTTTTAGAGGAAAGCATAGGTATAAAAAGATAAACTATAAAAATTAAGTACATTATGTAACTTTTTATACAGATATATTTTATACATAATGTACTCAATTTTGCTCCGTTATGCTGAAATTTTCAAAATCTACACTAAATATTTATGAGAAATTTGTTATTTTATATCGCGCAATGTAGCAACGAATGTGTGCACACGTATTTCTCTTCGCTGCGGCCTTTCTCGCGAAATTGAGACGCACGTGGCTCGCTGAAACCAGTTTGCCATCTGCGCCGTAATAGCAACGTGAAAGAGGCTCGCACGAGCGAAGAAGTTTGGCAAAAGTGGCGATGATATCGGTCGTTTATTTGTGGCAGGTGCGCGGAACGCGCCGCGTGAGGAGTCTTGCAAACCTCTGCACGCGTTGCGTCAAGCGTAATCGACCACTGAGCCCGATAATTAAAAACGACCAATTTGATTGATGATGCTTACTTCCGAGCACCCGTTCCCATACGACATTGAAACAAAGTTGTTTTGTCAGTAATTCAGGTTGCCTTGAAAAGTTCCAACAGTTTTGTTGTTTATTATTGTTCTCTCATGGTCACACATCGCTGGTCCATTATTTTATTATGATTAATCGATTTTATTGTAATTAATCGATCGATAATTTAATATCGAGGAGCGAGCGAGGATGGCAAGTCACGCGAGATTTGTTTGTGTAAATGTACGTTACACGTGAGCGCGCGTTGATCTCAGGAATAGTGAGATCATCAAAGTTCTCTCGGAAACTCTCCGGGGAATTCGGGGAAGAATAATTTCATTCGCACACTCTAGAGAACGCCGCGGCCGGGAATTTACGGTCTCTCTTCCACGGAAGTCGGCAGCAGTTTTCTACGCGAGATTTTAATCAGGAACTCGCGCGGCATCACCGATTAATCAACATCGTCCGCAATTAGTCTGCGGGGAGATACGATAAAGAAATGCGCGGCGAATAAATTAGCAATTTATTCTCCCGTTGACGCGGACCATATTCGCCACGAATTTATCGAGATAAGGAAAGACCTCGCGAAACGTAGATTCAACTGCGCGATTTCCAAAGCTTGATTATACCCTGATGTACATTCATGTTTCATCGTTGAGCTCCGTTCCTGTTCTACGTGCATTTCAAGGCGTTTTCGTAAGTCTCTTCTGGCACTCGGGCCTCCATTGACATTAATCTGGGTCTTAATGAAGTTACCTCTTCCTCGAAAACGCATTCGTCGAGAGGAAATTTAGGTCTTCCATGAAGCCTCTTTGTGGGGACTATCTCTTGTAGAAGAAGAAGGGACTAACACTAAACCCAACCGCCGACTACATAATTGATGTCGTAAAAGCGCGTACCGAACGAGCTTAATTGGCACTCGAACGTTTAACTCGTAAATCGCGTCACATCTTGCCGCGTACAAAGCGGCCACGTCGAGGCAGACCGATGGCGATCAAAACCCGCGAACAACGCGGAACTTGCTCGGCATTCTGCAAAAAAATAGAAACTTTAATCTTTTATGCTAAACAGCTAAATTCGCGTGAAGAATACGAGCGAATCAATTTGTGCCGTGGATTGCAAAAGATCGTTGCAATCGCGTGAAATTCCATTCCCTCGTGTTTCGCCAGGCTTTTAGACTTCCTTCGAGTACGCGCAGGTAGAAAACATCATTTTTGCAATCATTGAGCAAGAGATCGATCTTCACGCCACGCCCGAGCGCCGAGTTACGTTCTCTGCGGCGCGGCGCGGGACGTTGAAGCTCCGGAGCGTTGGAGCGCACCGGAAACCTCGCATTATGATTACCGTATCTCGGTCGCGGAGGACAATGAGCCGAGTACTTTCCAATATTACGAAAGCCATAAGTCTCTCCGCCTTCTCGGCTTGACAAACGAAGGCGAACCGCGCGAGAAGTGATCGAGCCGAGCCGAGCTGAGCCGCGCGCATTCCACGCTCCTGTCAATCGCGTAACGCCGCGTTTTCGCTCCTGGTTTCCTTTCACTGTTTGCGGTCGGGTCTATGCGTGTGTATGCGTGTTGCATATATGTGTGTGTCCGTGTATTTCTGTTACACGCAAGCTGCGACGCACCTTCGCAGCCTGCACAGGTGCACGAGCCCGTATTGGCGCTACCGCGAAGGCGAGGACTGCAGTTTGCACCTGACCGGCCCGTTTGTCAAGGAACAAAAGACGTCAGTCAAGGTCCGAATTTTGCCAGCGCAACCCGCAGCGTGAAACAAACGCGTGTCACCGTTTCCGGTGTTTTGTCTCGATGTGTGATTCATGGTTGTGGAAACGGCTGTCAAAGGGCTTAAATGATCCTAAATTTTCCTGAATATATTAATCATCGACATCATCGATATCATCGACGAAATTTTCATTATTAGATGGGTAGCTTGGATAGCCGAGAATGAATGAAGCGGTTCGACGTTGAGTTTAAGTGCGAGTGCTCGTAATCGTGAGCCCGAGTATTACCGAAATTCGGGATTAACAGAGCGCGATTATTCCGCAGCCTTTTACCTCGGGATCGACGAGCGATCTCGTGGAGCTTGAATTTCCGATGTTTCCGGTGCGCCCGGAACGATTTCCGTAAATCTACCGCGCGAGTCTTGAAGAGCACACTTGGTGCATTGCTCGAAAAGGTCAAATGTATTGTAGCACGGCTGCGGAATTCGCGCTCGTTCCATTCTGCAGACTTTAGGATTCCATTACGTGCAGTTTCCCATTATCTGCACGCGGAAGCGTGCGCGAGTCTCACGGTAAAATTCGTGAGGGTTTCTCCCTCCTCGCCTCTTTGACGCTCGTTAATTGCGACATCGGGATGACTCCGGTTTAGTAATCAAATAATGGAACGGAGTCCGAGGGGCTTGTTCGCGTTACGAATCTCATTACATTACTGCATTACTGACGATTTAATTAATGCGACGTAATTAATGTAATAACGCTCGAAAAGGAAAGTCCCCTTTAAAAAAGGCCTCGCGCGGCCGCTCTTTAATCGCCAGTTTCCTGATCGATGTGATATCGATCTCTCTTTTTCTTTTTCGATTTTGTCTTTTTTTAATAACATCACGCGCGCACTGAAAATTTTACAGTTTGAGATAATCGAGATAATTGTACATTATCGGATCAGCTCTGGTTTCCGAAGTGCTTCTCATACTACCGTCCACCTATCATTCTTCCTCTTGTACGTGCTGCTGCCTGCTGGGAGCCCAAGGAACTTGCAGTTCTCCAGTTTAATGATCTGTAAGACGTAAAGACTTTACTGTCTCTCCGCGAGGGATTAGTTCGCTCTTGCTAAATTACTACGGCGAACGTTACCGAGCCGAGTCACTTCTTTCCTACGTTTGAGACGTACGAGTTGGTCGCGTCGCGAGCTTCATATTTATGGCTTTTACCGGATCGCTCCGTATCGATTTCACGTTGCGGTTGTATTTTTAACGTTGTCGTCGTCGGTACCTCGTATTCTCTGCTTTCGCGAAAAGGGATGGAACCCCCGTCGCCGTCGTGGTTCGCTGTTGTTTGTGCACCGTCACCCCCATACAGCGATCCGTCATGGGGAACCGGGACGAGTTGAACCGGCGCCAAGGGTGTTTCTCGGCTTCCTGTACGTGACACTGTCGAGATCCGCAATTCGCAGAATGCAGAAAATACGGGGTGCTCGTGCAGGCAGACGTGTTTTCCTTTCATTTCAAAGAGCGCCCAGGGGAGAAGAACGAGGGAATCCGTGAGGCATTTTTTATACATCTGTCTCTTGAAAAGACGGAAGCGAGACTCCGTCGTGGCGTTTTCATCGCGAGCGGACGTCGACATCACGTCGGTTTATCGGGATCATTCGCTCGCGCGTGAAGTCATTTTACGCGAATGGACGTGTGAAATCGTCAGTGCAGAGAGATCGAGGCGTATCAGTTCGCACGAGCGGAGTATCTCGCATCCGCGTAAATAGCGTGACGCATTATTTGTAAACGGGCGAGCGAGCGAGCGAGCACTTTCGATATTTTTAACTGCTCGTTATCCTCGCCCGTGCACACTCGCCGTAATTTATCGGCCTTTACGTGGGAAAACAAACTACCCCGGCGCGGGAATCAATCGGCTTTCGCCGAGGCGAATCGTTTCGCAGACCATCGAGTCTATGAATAAGAACGACTTCCTCGTCTTCACGGGGACGCGCGCTGCCGAGAGCCGCGACTGCATTTGCATAGCGAGCCATTCCAGCCGTGGAATTTATTCATACGGCGATAAGCAAGATACGATTGAAGGCAACTCGCGGAAAACATTTCCGCTGTCCTCCAGCGCGCTTTGAAAAAAAAAAAAACAAAATTATACTCACAATCAGTGAGTCCGAGATAGTTCGAGGGTGACAAACACGTGTGTAACGGACCATCAACGATATGAGTCTTCCATAAAAATCGTGATCATCTTGTGCAGGAACCGGAAGTCGAGAATCTCAGAATCTCAGGCGATAGGCAGGCGCGCTCGATACCGTTCGATAGATACGTTACCTCGAACGTTTGCGAGCCGAGTAGAAGTAAACGATCAGATAGTAATTACGAAGAATGCCTGAGAATTCCGTCGCGATTATTGGTTCTCTCCTCTTCTCAGTGGAAGCATTCTCGCGCGGACGTTCCGGCGATGCATCGCGCGAGATCGAGCGGCGACGAGAGCGCACTTTATAAACGATTCACTTCCGCGATGGCAGCCGGGGGATCGTATATCAGGTTGGGCCAGATTCGTAGGAACATTGGATGGGAGTTTCATCAAGGCCGCGTTTGATGGCGGCCCATCAAACAATTGTGCGGCTCCCCCAGCGCGCGCGTTGCGTGCGTGCGAATGCGATGCTGCAATTTATTTAAAACATATATCGTCAAATGGGAACGCAACGGCGTCAATCGCCGGCCGGGAAGGCGAAATGTCCTTCAAATATTGAAACATTAATTTAATATCGGTTTCGATTTCACTTGAAAAGTTTGCGGTTACACAATGTATTATGTACACCGTGTATAAATAATAACCGGGATATCGGATGCAACGCGTTTCGCGTTGGATAATTGAGAGCCTCAAATTACACAGGGGGATTAAGAGCTGGACGTAAAACGCGGTGAAACTATGATAGTGCACTGTGACACCAGGTATATCAGACACAGGATGAGGGCAAGGGGATAAAAGCACTCCGCCAAGGTACATTAGCAATTTGATTTCTAATTTACGACGCCCGCCGCGTTTACTCGTCGCTCGATGCCGGCAGCTCGGCGCTCGCGTCCCGCAAAAATGCGATGTACAAATTCGAACGCGGCGAATTATTTTTAGATCATGTTTTCCAAGGTCTCTAATAATACTGTCAGCCATCGAAGGTTATCGATCGAATAGGTGAAGCGGCCGCCGTAAAAATAGCTCTCGGGCGTCCGCGTGTGTCGATTGTGGGCGTTGCACGCGTTGACTTTGCTGTCACGGCTTTGTGCGAGCACGAATTTCCTGCTCCCCCGCGTAACGCAATCAATAAAAAAAGAAGAAGAAAGAGAAAGAAGACGATTAATCATCCGCGGGAGCGAGAGCGAATCGCGCTCGCCGCTCGTAATTAATGCGATCTGCCAATCGGCTAGTGGTGTACCTACTCATCTCCTTAATGAGCTTCCATATTGCTCAAACGCTGAGCCCCTTATCAACCTCCGACGATTTATCGTCTCCTTATCACCGCGCTGTGAAAAATACGCAAAAAATAACTCGCTCCCGCCAAGAATAGCCGAGAGGTTCGCAAGTCTTGCAAGTGGCATCGTGGCATATCGGCACGCGGAGTGGAACGAAATAATTAACGAGTACAAAAGCCGGGGCCGGAAGATCTTCGCGAAGCTTTCTTTCCGCGACGGGATTTTCTGATTCATTCTCTATTCTGGAAAAGAGAGAGCACGACGACGAGCGGATGTGCAGAGGTCTCGAAAAATTTTCTGGTACCCATGCCCGACAGTCTGACGACAATTCATTATCTGGTTGCTATAATTAGTGGCGCTTCGAAAAATGCTTCGCAAATACAGACGGGCGCCGGAGTTTTTAACTGAAAGGTGTATGACGGGCGACCAGACGCTTCAGTGGCTCGCTGCAAAACAATCATGTGTTAAAAAAGGATTATCTCATGTTATCGGCGCGTTGGTAAAATGCAGCACGATGGGACAATCGAGCGATGCAACAAATTGTAACGTTGCTAAATCAACGCGAGATAACGTGTTCGCGATAGTTAAAACGTTTCATACTTTGTCGTTTGTTAATATTTCGCTGTTTCGATTCGCAACAGCATTAGTGTATGAAATGCAGATTGGCGGGAAAATATTGAAAACATGAATTATAAGTTAGACAATATCCTCTATTGGAAAAAAAACAAAGATTGTGAATATAAGTCGAAATTCGTTGCTGGATTGTTATTGGAGAATTGAGAATATTAAGTTTGAATAGTCTTGCATTGATTCTTCTGTCGATTCTTCTTGCCCCGAATTTACTGCTGAGCGATCGTTTTATTGCCCTGCAAGGCACGTGTGACAAGAGGAATGCACGACTGCATCCTATTTGCTGTACGTGCATGACTGGCCGATAAGAAAGCGTTTGTTTAAAGAGGATTTTACGCCGCTTTAACTAACGCACGATTTATGACGCGATTAAACCCGTAACGCTACACACGCACGTCTTTCAATCAAATTATTTTTTGCCCTATATGAAAGTTTTCGCGATTAATGCACTTTAAACTAAACATTGATCGTCAATGTACATCTATTTGATCGATAAAAATATTACTCGTTTACAGAAACTTGTCGAATTTCTGTAATAACATCTACAACCACATCTCCGAAAAAAACAAAAATTCTTATTTCAATTAATTTTTGGGACTTCAGTGCAATTTCAGTATGACAAAACCGGTTTGGCGAATCCGCGAAGCGCGTGCAATTTCCGCGATATTGGCGGCAATTTAAGGATATTAAATCTCAGAGCCGAGGCGTGCGCGTGTAATCGCGTTCCGCAGTTTCCACACTGCGAACGCAGGAGAAAAACAGAGTTACTTGGAATGCTCATTAAAGGCAAGGCAGGAGGCGCGCGGCCACGTTCGAGCACTCCTGCGAGATCGTTCCAGGCATCACGATAAGCCGCAACGTTTCGAGAGGCTCAAAGCTCAAACGAAATTATTATATCCGCCGCAGAAAGACGTGGAAGCGCATCTCGACGAAGAAGTGAAGGGGGGAAGGACGAAGAGATCTCATTTGACAGCCTCCTCATGCGTCAGGATGCATCAAACGACAGGTCATTGACGCAATCGCGACGTCGCCTCGGTCGAGATGATCTGCAACACGTGCGGATGCGGTATGCCGCTTAAAAATAGATACGCGAAATCGCTTACACGCGCTGAACGGGAGACTCGCGTTTTTTACGACCGATAAATCCCGCTGTTGCGCCACGTGCTCGATAGAATCGCGAAATCTGCCGCGAAATCTGACCCGGATGATATCTCGCGCGAATTTCCGATGCGGCCGTTTGAATCTCGCCGCTATGGTGCCGCGAGATTCGCCGCGCCGATACGAGCGGAACGGAGCCACCGGAGCGGAATGGATCCTTGCGAAATCCGCCGATGGTTGACCGATCGCAGTAATCGGTGCGTCGTCAGGTTCGCCTTCTACAAACAGATTCCTCGCGTTTCACGATATACACTATTCGGCGTTGAAGTGTAGTTCGAGGAAAAGCAAATCCGCAGCATTAGCCACGCGTTCGTCAGACGCGTAAGTCATAAAGTCATTAAACTCGAGATAAAAGCGCCGGCGCGATATTTGCGTAAATGCACCGCTAATCGGCCGTTGGAGCGACATGTGAATGGAAATTTTCGATTCACTGGCGCAGATCGAGTTGCAGGTTTCCTTTGCTCGCGGCTGAAAAATATATTAATAAACAAATAAGCCCCGCTGATGATGACAACAATGACATATGTATCCACGCTGTCGCGTTCGATTAAATTATCAAGCGCATAATTGAAGCAGAAACGTCTCGCTGGTGCTTGGCGCGGCGAACAGCTCGCGAGTGCATAAACGCAGTCGTTTATCTGATTCTCCAGCTTCGAAACACGCAAATATTATTCATCGCTATTGAAGACGGCATTGGGAGACTCGAAGATCCCGAAATCGAGGTGATCTTAAAAAAGACGACGCGCGCGAGGCAAAGATCCTCGACTGCATCAGTACACCGGACGCGTGTCTCGCATCCTCGTCACGTAACGGATTGCGACCTTCTGTTATATCTTCCTTTGTACATTGCCCGTACGCGTTCGTTGCGTTAAACGATTGCAGAAACCGCCACGTCACTCGACGAGCCGCCGATGATCTGGAAATAATCTGTGCGCGAGCGCGCGACATTCATTAACTGGACATTCAAAGCCGACGTTAATTATGCCATTTGCGGCTTTCGGTTCGCATCGGTGTGCAAATTGTCCGCTCGCCGATGCAGCGATAATTAGCGCACTGAACGGCCATGGGGACCCCCAAGGCGTGCCGGCGATGGAAATAATTATATTGCCCGAGAATACGTGTTTTCCGCCAACGGCCGGTTTTATCTTTGTTTCTCCGTTTCTCGTAATTTGCCGTTTTGTAATGACGATTCGATTGCTCGAAACTAGTAATTGTGACACACTCTGTAGCTCCGAGCTCCTCCGGATCGAGACACGTGACGCCGAGGTTGAGCGCTTCAGAGTCGGAGGTCATAAGTAACGACGAGAGGAAATTGCGAGCCGATAGTCCAGCAGATTGCTCAGAGGCGAATCTTTCCAGAGTCGTTCGTCGGAATTTTCTCGCGGACGAGAATCGTTTCTCCGGACCGACGCGATCTTCTCGCGGATCCCCGCCATCGTGAAGAAAAAGCATTTCTTCGAACTAAGTAAACTCGGCGCATTACGTAATTGCGATTCAGAAGCTAGTATGGTTTCGAGACGCTTTGGAGTCTTCCATCGACGCGTCGGTCGCAATAATGACAAAGCGCAGAATATTATTTTTTTCCTAGTACACGCAATTACATTTATTGATGATGTCGCGATGCACCAATCGCGTCCTCCTTTTTTGGGCTGATGATGATGATACTGACGTGCGTTTTGTATGCACAGGTGAAGTGCATGTAAATATCTCGTCTACCGTGCGTGACTCCGCTCGTCGGATTCGTATGGAAAAACTCGTTCGCTCTGGTAGCACGCAATGCACGTCAAGGAATCCTCTCGGCCCTTTTCTCGAGGGCTTTTCCGCCGGCGGCTATTAAGACCGCCAGTCCAACGCTAATCGCGTCCAACGTGTGGGAAAGTCGCGTCCGGCGCGCGTGGGTTTGCGAAACCGCACCTTCGCGTGAAATTTCCTCGCTCCAGGGAGCGCCTATCCCTTGATAATCGCTGCTATATAAGGGTGGACGGATCACCTGGGTGTCTTTGGAAGGTTTTTCCTCGCGTCGTAGAGACGTTCCCTCGCCCCTCGATCGCCCCGATGTCGGTCGATAAACTATTTTCCATCACCGACAGTAAAGCGAGCGACCGACGATGCCGCTCCGTCGTCGCCCGAAATAGTCTTCGAAATCGAGAAAATTAAAATGAAATGAATAGATTTCCCGTGCTTTGCGCGCTTTCAAATAATCACTGCAAAAATAATAATTAATAATTAATAATATCGCCTTCATGCTCGCGTGCAATTTGATTTCACCTGAAAATCGTCGATCCGACAAGCGATCGTGCACATCACGACTCGACTTGTAGATTCGAGTGCATTCACCGAAAGTTCATCCCGAGTGCCGTCCACCTCTGGTTCCGCCGCATGCCTGCGAGGTCAATTGTACTCTCGGTCACGTGGTGAACGGGGTCACGACGTAACGAACGATCGCGTAACACCTCGTCCCCCGACGTGTGTATTTAATATTCATAAGTTTCATAAGCATGCCGCCTCGACCTGCCCTCTCGCCTCCCCCGTGTCCGTCCCGCATCACCCTCGTAAGGGTTCAACGCGTAGATCTAATCACGTGCATGACGTACCGCTTTCGCTTCATGACTATGCGTTCGGGTGCAAAAGTCCGTAAGAGCATAATTGTCGACCGGTTCCGCGGAAACGATCGCGTTAATCGCACCTGCAAACCACCGTTACGCTATTTCGTATGATTCACCGTCCGACTGCTGATCAGTGACTTCTCATTACGTAACCGAAAAGACAGCATTTTCATTCGAATCTTGCGCGAATTATCTCTGAAAATGTTTCTAACTTGTATAACTTTCCGCAAAACCGCGGTTTCATTATCTCATTTTTCTTTTTATGGTAGAAACCATTCATCCACGGAATTATTCTTTCCCCGTTCCCTCTCTCTCTCTTTTTGTACTTACGGGCTTGGTGCCCAGTATAATAATAATAATCTATCTATCTATCTCTCCCTCTCTTTCTCCCTTGGTTCTCTCTTAATTTCCCTTCTGTTTCTGTTTGTTTTGTTGATAAAGTTAATTTCGAAAAGTGGAAGGAAAGTTCGCGCGGCACTCAAAGCTGCTACTTAAGGCGCTTTCAAAGCACACCACCGAGTCCTCTCGCCGACGCGATACATCGCTAATGAGATAACGACGATGTAAATTTGATTATAACCTTTCGCGCTTTCTCCCTCTCCACCTACGCGTTTCATACGGTGAGAAAAAGTGAGCGCATCTGCAGAGTTGCTTATGTAATTTGGTCGTGCTTAAGTGATACGATGCACTTTCACGAGGAATTCATAAGTCGTCCATTGGGAACGAGCGTGTGCGAGCGCGGTTTTTTTGTAGCGTAAAAAAGTACAGAAGGCGCATAATGATAAAGAAAAAGTATCGCGCGGGAAAACTTTTCACTTCTGCCAGCTCGTTTCATTCGTTTTATTCGTATCTGTCACTCCCAGGAGAGACGACAAAAGTCCATTGTTCGCAAATGATGGCACGGTGACACGCGTGAATCGGGAATTCACAGGCAGCGTTGCTGCATCGCGAGCGTTTCCGCTGTCTTTGACAATGCGAAACGACAATGCGAAAAATTAATTGTCCTAATGATTTGGATGAATTGAAATTAAATTTGTAATTGGCAATAACCAGGTAGAAATGTACATCAAACTGTATATCGATCAGTGACGTCAGATTCTGCAACTAGACGAGCGAGAGACGCATTACGCGTGGCATAATTATCTGAATGACTTTGATTGACATGGTACGCTCATTATCTAAGTTGATGCTGCCATCTATTGATAAATGATATTTCTATACCCGCAGAGGCTATCGTATCAGCATTCTGCTTACATCAAAAGAGTACCGACTATGTTGTAGGCGGTCCTGTCCAAGCCGGTATCTCTTTTTCTTTTCTCTTCCGTTCTCTTTTTCCCCTCTTTTCTTTTCTCTCTCATGATTTACTCGATGATGCAGAGTCGAAATCCGCAGATAATCACGCCGCGTGAAACTCTTTGCAGAGATGTGAAACTCGTTTACGATACGCCGAGCGGAAGTCGCGGGGAGGAGCCGAGGCATCTCCGAGGGATCTCACGCGATTCTCTGCACCGTATCGCGATCCGTATCGGGCGCGATGATTGTTCCCACGATTCGGATTATCCCGAATGAAATGATTGATCGTCGCTGTTGGCGGCTGCGGAAAAGAAAACCGTTCGCCGAAAGCTCATTCTCCAGCGCGGCTTTTCACGGGCGGCGCCCGTAACGATCCAGATTGATCCAGATTGATCCGACAAAAGTCCTCATCGCGGTTCGGTGATTTTCGTGATCCCTCGTGCGGATCCTCGTTCCCGTGACGATGATCTTTAATGTGGCGACACATTATGCAGAATTATCAAATGTATTGTCGCGGAACATTGCAGGAGCGACGAGTCAAGTGACACGTTACTGTAATAAATCCGTGAACCATGCTCGTTAGCTGGATGTCTCCCTGCTTTAGTTGGGTCCCCGGGCTTCGATTTATGCCACTTTCCAAGTAGACCGCCTGCTGCAAACGTAGAACCGAGGTTACGCGCTATTTACGATATACCTGTATATCGCTCGGCCGTATACTGCTCTTGTGGTGTACGGTTTCATAGATCTCCTTACCTTACCTGCCCCTCACAGATTTTCTACAGGCCGATCCCGTCCGGAGATTGCAGGAACGAGAGAGGCTCGTCGACGTTAACGCTTCATCTGCGATCCGCCGAGCGAATCATTAATAAAGAGATCGAGTTCAAGCAATTGGAGAACGGATTTGACGAGCAAGAAATACGCGCGAGAGAACAGACGAGTCTGTGATCGAAACTTTTATGTGTATCTTATCGGATCGTTATCTCATATGTACAATTTTACGCATTTAGGTTTTATCGGACCCGCGTGTGTTCGCTTGTGGACACCTCGTGACGTAACGTGCTCGTATCAATACGTAAAACACACATCGTTGAAGGATAGACGGCCGTTTGACAGAGAAATTGCAGGTTTTCTGTCGCGCCTTTAAAAAGCGATGTCAAGCTGCGCGGAAAAACACGTGCTTTGTGCTCCAATTACTCCGGCCTTAGTCACGGGGACCTCGATAAAAGCACTTGCAGAAGCAGGAACCTGGCTTCGAACTTCGTTTGCCAGCGATTAATTCCGCGAGGCGTTCCAAAATTTGTAATTTGTTCTCAAAAATCCCTAACGATCCTCGTGTCATCCACACAAATATGCGGCACATTATTTCAAACGTAACGAAAGAAACTGTTTTTCATCTGAAAGTAAAGTTTATATCAAAACGAATATCAAAACAGGCAAAAGTCATATCTTGCGGAAAAATCAGTTTAATCCTTGAACAAATTTATTTATGTTTACGATGCTCTTCTTGGTTTTTCATTAATCTTCTGTTGATTTTTCGTGAGGTCATTCCACAACAGACCGGTATCTTTTGCAAACAAGTGATAGAAGTGATCTATCCGCGATACCTTACGAAGGAAGCGATAGATCATCGTAACAGATAATTTATCGTAAAATGAGGATTATTAGTTGCTAGATCTCTTGCGAGACAAGAAATGCGCGCGTTTGCTAATCAAGGGCGCATATCAAGGATGATCCACCACTGCGGAGGAAGAATAAAAAAACGGAGATGGCCGATAATCCTGTAACGTTCTGCGTGGGCAGTTTACAGTTACTGGCCTCACGTCTTCTGATCTTCGCATCGTTTTGAGTCACAAAGCCGAAGAGGAGAGGAACGTTACTTCTTTCTTCGTACTTTTTTGAGCGTAACGATCGGTTTGAAAGAGATTCGTTGGTGCCAGCGAATAGTTACACTTGCTTGCGTCTCTGAATCTAAAACCGATTCGTCCGTCCATTGATGTTACACCGCCGACGAGCTTCTGTGAGTCGGGTTTACTAGTCAGCGACAACGTTACCTTACCAGACAGATCTATTATAAATAGCTAATATTCTATGCAAAAGAGCGATCCCCTTTTTAACTCGTTTTGAAGTCAACATCCTCTTCTCGAATCGAGGACGATGTCTGATTTTCGAAGCTAATCCCAGCCTGCTCTTTCTATTTCTCTCTTCCAACGTCGACATTTATAATTTATACCAGCAGCTCTCGCATCCATTTCAGGAGTTATCGCATAATTTCATCCGAAGCTATATCCTCTGAATATCTCGGAATAATAATTCGGGATTGAAGAAGGGGACAAAGATCGAACGATAGCGGGAAGGCACGGCGATAAAGCCACGCAACCGCTGCAACGATGACGGCAACGAGCCGATCGTCGTATCGTGCGATCATCCCTTTATCCTCGCTTCTATATCCATCGAATCGGGCAATCCATTCCGCGATCGGTTCCGGCAAGGAGCACGAAGGCCGCGAATCGCGCGCGCGACGCGGTTACACCCTCAGAAAGGATTTCTGATAACGAGACGAAAAATATTCTTGACTAATTTAATCGTATTACAAGTATAAAAAATATGAAAATAAAACAATTTTTAATTTAAATCAGTAATTTCTATTCTTCTCTCTCGAATTAAATAAGATTGTCTTACTGTCTTGAGACAAGAGTAACATATACAAATTTATGCCTATATATTCTTGTATGTAGAATAATTTGATATTAGCGCCACTTTATAGTAGGCTTTGTCGATGTCGACGCATCATTTTCTCACAGTCGCTCGTCGACTCGGCGCTTCTGCGTCCTTTATTCGGATAAAACGGCCAATAATTATGTGTTGCAATCGAAAATCGGGAAAGTGTTTCTGTTATTTACAATGAATAAGTGCAATACTCTACAAGAAATATTAAAAGATATGGAAATGTAAGTAAGTATATACAATATACTTACTTGAGAAATAAGATTCGAGATAAGACATTTCCATATCTTTTAATATTTCTTGTAGAGTATTGCACTTATTCATTGTAAATAACAGAAACACTTTCCCGATTTTCGATTGCAACACATAAATATTGGCCGTTTTGTGCAGATTCTACAAATTCTCTTAGAAGAATAGAATAAGATGTCTTTTAGATCTCATAATATTCTTAAATCAAGAATATTTTGAACTTGCTACAAATTTTTATCTAAATCCTTCTGAGAAAATTA
This sequence comes from Ooceraea biroi, assembly GCF_003672135.1. Taxonomy (NCBI): domain Eukaryota; kingdom Metazoa; phylum Arthropoda; class Insecta; order Hymenoptera; family Formicidae; genus Ooceraea; species Ooceraea biroi. Next base: position 12,119,603 of record NC_039513.1, on the reverse strand, counting down.
ATGAGATAGCACCAAGATTATTTGAATCTAAATTTTCGAATTTTCTATTCAAGATTAAAATATGCTTCTTTTCAATAATAAATATGATTGTCGCTATAGCGATCTTATTTTATGATAGATTAAAGAGTAATAGCATTAAGTCCAGAAATCTTTTCTGTGGGTGTACTCGCGGGCTAATGCGAGCAAGATCGAGCAGCGGGCCCCTTGAGTCTCCAGCTCTTGGATCAGCGATCAGTCTCCCGCCGGTCTCGCTGTCTTAAGGTCAGCTTAGCGAGCGATCCGACGATCCGCGCGAGGATTTTACTCACCGACGAGCCCGACCCCGAATCTTCGATCGGCAAACTTTCCTCTCGCGCTGGCTTTCGATTTTTATCCGCGAAGTGTGACGCATCACGCCTGAGCACTGCAGGTCGTTCATTCAGCTGCGAGAAATGCCGACTGGAAAAATCGAGCGCGCGTGAAGTGATCGAGTTTTTGGGGTTCTTCTCGTTTTATCTTTTATGGAAAAGCGTGGAATCACGAGTGTAAGAACGAAAGTGCGAACGCGAGACCGTGATCGGTCAGAATCGCGGCTGCCTTTGATCTTTATCTGCACATGCGGCCTCACCTCTGGGCGGATCTGTACTCTAATTAAAATGGTCATCAATACTCTGACCGATGGTTTGTTTTCGGGAATTCGGAAGCCATTTAAGGTATTTGGATGTCCATCAGTGTGCGTGATATCGATTACACTTTTAATTATAATATTTCAAATCCAGAAATTCGAGATACATTGAGAGCGCGTGTACAGGACCTACATAGTAGTACAATACAAACGTCTCTATTTGTGTTCTAGTACAAGTCCTCTAAGAACACCGAGGAAGACAATAATACCTTGAGTGTACATAACAAATCGCAAAGCACATCTCTACAGAATATACAGAATACACAGAATACATGCGAGGTAATTAATACACATTTACACTAATATTAAATTCACATCTCCTCGACAAAGACTCGCCAGACCTTCTTGAAATCCTCCACTTGATAACACGTAAAATATGTCATTTCATTATGTAGATTTACCTATTAACTTATCATCGTTCCAGCAAAATATCCGCAAAAGCTTAAAATTTCACAGCATATTCGCATATTCTACAGGAGTCGGTCCGAATTCGACAGGAGATGCACAATAATTTACACACAAAAAGATATGGAACAGAGAAAGAGAAAGAGAACATACCAGGCAGGCATCAGTTGTCATTACAAATATTATATTTTATTACATACAACTTTACATATTATACATTTTCAACATACATCTTTCACAGTACAACAGTGAACGACAGTACAAATTTTCACTACAATGCAACGCATTTCCCGCGACTGGCAAGCGAGAAGTCGCCGGGCGCCTTTGGTAGCGCGCGCGGTACTGCTATCAGCACTTGTACTTTGAGCTCGTCCTACGATATCAGGCGCTCCGAACAACCGGCCTTAAGCCGGCTGGCTGGCTGACTGGTTCGTTCGTGAGTCACTAGCAACGCGCGCGGAGCTGGCTCTCGTGTGGCTCGCTTTCGCCAGTCGGAGCGCGCACCAGTCCGGTTGTCGTCGCCGCGCGCGTTCTGGCGTTCGCCGCTCTTCGTCGTCGTCATCGTCAGCATCATCGTCGTCGTCGTCGTCGTCGTCAGCAACTTCCTCCTCCTCCTCGCTACGTCCCGCCGACTACTGGATGGGAGCCGGCGCTCACGCGCGACTAGACAGCCGAGCCGGGCCGAGCCGAGCCGAGCCGAACCGAGAAGTACGCGCGCCGCGTTTCTCGCTCTCTCAGTGACGTCTCGCGCGTGTGCGTCACCGCGTGTGTCACGAGTGCGCCTGCCACTCGCGCGGTACCACGCCGCTCGAGACCGCTTCGCGTTCGTCCTCCTCCTCGGCGACATCCGCTCGCTTCCTCCTCTTCGGGCCCCCGCGCGTTCGGAGACACGCGCGCGATTGCGCGTCCGAATTCTTTATCAGCGCGAGGAGATAATGTGATTCGCGGCAAGTGGCAAGTCGGCCGGAATATCGGAGAAGCTCGACGTCGCATCGCTCGCGGACATCGCGGAACTTTTTCGAAGTTTCCCCGCAGTGCTGGTGATACACGTTTCACATGCAGTAAGCGGTGATGTGGTGGTAACACCGAAGTGATTTCTGTGCTTCTTGCCTAACGTGCTTCCGCAAGGTGATTCATCCGTGCGCGATTTTCTGAGGGGGGAACAAGTTTGTGTAATCACGATGCCGGAGCAATCCGTGCTGTTAATTAACCACGTGCGAAACCGCCGTGTAGTGGATCACTATAGCCAAACATTATTAACGGTTCCCGACGTTCGCTTAATTGAATTCTTCTTGTAAGATCTTTTTTTATCTCTTTTTTTTCTTTTTAACATCACACTTGCAACGCTTGCGATTCGGTAGAGCCGTTTTACGGGAAATCGGGTTTAGCATCAGCGCGCGGACTCTCGCTGATGTAACGGACGTGCGTTCTCCAGTGCGCGTCGACCTCGCAGCGCGACGTCGCTTCTTCTTCGGAGTCTTATTAAGCTAACAAGAAGAATAAACAAATTCCACGATAACGGCGCGCGCGCGCGCGCGATTTTGCAGCGTTACATCACGCCGTTTTATGCGCGTTGTAGCGCGCAACGGCCGGATCATTTATTCGTGCACGCGCCCACAATCACCGACATGGTCTCTTTCCGACGATTCACCCGCGACAGCCTGTCCATTTGCGAGAACGACGCAAGTAGCACAAATAGTAATTCTGCGACGGGAGGATCCGCGAGTTTCGCCAAGCGTATACGATTCCGCGCGCCGAGCGGAACGTGATTCCGCTGCGTCTAGCGCCGCGCGTAGTTCTTCAACGTGGAATCATTCCTGAAAACGATCTCTCCAGTCTCCACTTCTCCATATCATTGTCTATTTTTTTTCTTCCATCACGTGCACCGGGCTTGAAGCCTCATTCTCCGCATTGAACGAACGAAGAATGCAAGAAGCGCACCGCGAGAAACCGGATTCGCGATCCCATGGTGGCCGAAAACGCGCGTTCCGCGTTATTAGTTTACCGTAATGACTTCGTCGAGAACCGGCCGGCTGGCTGGCCTCGCACACGACACAACTGGGGCAATCCTGCCATTTTTCTTCCCGGCCACCCGCGAGTTTCACGGTGCCGCGAGTACTACCACGGCGAATTAAAGGAGCGGATAGAGACGGAAGCGCGCGGGCACGCGGCGAAGAATTAACGGTTTATGTAACCAGCCGTGTGTAATTCCACGGTTGCGCCTCGCAAGACCTCGCGCGAGAGCGTAATTAGTACGAGACTCTGTTCATTACCCTCTCGCGAGGGTCTGCTCTATGCGCGTGTCCCTATGATCGCTCGCGGATGAATTTTTCCTCCTTACGGTGATTCGGCTTTTTTTTCTTCGTGAAGGACAACGTCTAATCTGGTTTAACGACTTCCCGGAAAAATGACGTGGACTTGGATCGCGTGGGTATTACATGAGGAATTCAGCAACTTCGCTCCGGATTTTCCGGAGGACATGCATATGCGATCCAACTGCTAGATCCAAAACGATGGCTGATCTCGTCTCCTGATCTCATTAAATTGATAGATTGAGGCTCTTCTCGAAGTTTGTTAACTCGAGATGATCAGTTTGTCATTGCATCACTCGTGGATGCGTGATCGCTCATCGCTGAGCTTACATTGCTCCTAATACGCAGTTCACAACGTCGAACTGGATTATACTTGGTAGTTTTTCACGGTTGAAAAATTTCCCGAGGGAGAAGATCGAGGTAATGATACCATTTCATATCACGCTTCTGTCATCACGTGGCGTGCTGTTATCTAACCCGATCGAGCGCGATGAACGATCGATGGGCATAAATTAGCCGATCGCACGATAATTGGACAGCAACCGCGATGATTGGGGATCGTCATGGTCATCTCGTTGTTGAGGGAGGCAGTCAGCTTCTCATCTCCCCGCTACCACCCTTAATTGGAAATCGCAGATTCGCGCGCATAATTCAGCAGCGATCGATTTCTCGTCGGGCTGACGGCGACCGCATTCTCGGACGCGAAACACCTTTGAAAAAACGCCTTTTTGTCACGTCCACTCGGGCTTAATCGAGCGTTACTATCGCTCGTTAATGCAACAACGCGCGCCTGATCGTATGGTTTTGTCTCGCCGGAAGCGAGAAGTGACCGGCCGCGCGGTTGCACCAACCTCGCTTATAACGTTAATCATGGCTATCTGTGCATAAACCAACACAACACGCCTGAGCAGCGCGTGATAAGTGATCTTTCTAATGCGTAGTCCGGCGTAAACTCGTACGCACTTTTCGCATAAATTATCACTCACGAGCTCCTTCGATGGAATTCCGCGGATTTGAATTACAAATCTCGAGTCGAGTTCGTAAGTCGTTTTCCCTGAATGATGAAAAAACATGCGCGCTGCTATACGATATCCTTTCTTTCGGAAGGTAGAAAAATGTTCCCGCAGCTTTTTGGGGGTTTCAAGCGATAGCGATGTCTGCGATAAGGAAGCAGAGATTACGAGAACATTGAATTAGTCATTGAGCGACACGACCCGAGCAAGAATCGCAATGGAGTTTGAGGAAGATGCAATCGACTTACTGGGAACAAGAGAGTGATGAGGGAGAGAGAGAGAGGGCGTCCAAGGGTCTCAGGGTTTATCGCGCTCGTAGACGACCCCGGCGTGTATCAGTGGCAGGTTTAATTGCAGATTCGGCGGGGAAAGTTTGATTAAACGGCTATTATTCCAGCGCGAGATAACGCACAATCTGCGATTCAAATCCCCGTCCGTCCGTTTTCCGCTTGGCGCAGCGCGGAACAAAGGGAAGTTTGTTTTTCCGTTGCACGTCGATACGCGGCTGATGAAAATAAGGTGGAAAAAACGAGCGTGGAAGAGAAATTTTTCACAGAGAGAAAAATCGTTTGTGCAAACCAATACGCGTAATGATGAATCCCGGATAACGTCCGCCTCGTTGGAATATTATTTATTTACGAGATTGTTTAATCATGTAAATTCCATCGATTGTTACGTGTGCAAATAAGACGTCGCAATCTACATTTCAAGAACCTCAGTTTCCTCTGAGCTCGTACGCAAAGAAAAAATTAGTCAAGCCGCTGTCTTTTCCCGATTTATGTATTTTTTATCTCTCCGCACGAACGCAGGACGATTTTTTCTCGTGAGACTGCAATTGTCACACTGTAATTACTCGCTCGTTTACTTCATTCGTCTAGTCTGCCTTGGCCGACAAAAACACCGCGCTACCCCGGTCGAGCAGGCGGCATTTTGTATTTGTCACGCCCGACAATAGAATTCTCGTGAGAGTGCCCGGCGTGTGCTAGAAACGTGCTCTTCTTCTCGCTCATCTTCGGAGCTGCCGTTGTTGCGGCACAATGGGTGAGAGCAAAAAGTCGGCGAGCAATCAATTGACGACACTGTGGCACTCGACAACTGCAACGATCCGGGTATCCCTGCGGTGTGCGGCAATTATCCAATACGGTTTTACGTAATCCGCCGCGATATAAACGCGCGCGTGCCTATGACAGTTTTCTTTTCCTGGTTCACTCCAAGTAACATTTCGATTATATCGCGGAATGCAGCACGGCGGATTTCTTATCCGACGCGGATGTGCGCTCAATGTAAACGACTTATGCAATTCACGCAAGATTGCTGATGCAAGATGATTGATCGGCGGCCCTTCCCAAGTCTCTTCTCAAGAAAAAAATATTCCTGCTAACGCATCGTTGGCGGATCGAGCTATGCGTTTGCGTAACCAGTTATGAATTAAGAGACCCTTCTGTCGACTTGCAAGTCGTCAAGATCAAATCGTGAGTGCCCGCTCAGAGATTGGTTTCTCTCTCTCTCTCTTCCGTAAACGTGTTTGTCGACGCTTTTAGAGCCGTCTCCTGCGCCCTTCGTCCCTCCGTTAACCGCTCTGCCGGAAATAAAGACGCTCCATCCGGCAGCCGGCTTTTCCGACGTCGACCAAGTGCAACGTGCCGCACTACGATGGATGCGCCCCGTCGGGTGCGACGTCTCGCTCCATAAAGGACATTGTCGGGCGACAGCAACTCGCGCGTTCAAGAGAGGAAGAGAAAAAGAAAGAGCGTGGGTGTCTCTCGAGGAAGTGCGCATTCTTCGGACGAATCCAGCGAGTCGATTCCCCGAGTCCACTTTTAGCGGGCTTCTCGTCTCCCAACGCACTCCCGGGACGTAGACGCATCCGTTACCCGGATGTCCGCGCGTTATTTCACGCTCGGCTGTCGCACAGGAATAATCCGAAGCTCCTCTTCTTCTTATCCGATTCTTCATCGTGGCTCTCACCGTGGCCTCTTGCACCGCTGCCGCGGTCAAGTTAGTCATCGCGCTGGATTTCTCGTCGGATTAAAGTGGACGAGAAGCCCTTTTTCCCAATGAAGGGCTGGATCATTAAGGGTACGGTCGAGGTAGTTTCGCACCTGGAACGTTTCACCTTTAATTTACATCGCGTCTTGCCAGTTTCGCGATCAGCGTCCTTAGATCACCTCGCAGCCACGTCACGTCGCTGCTTTCTCGACCGCAAATCCTCGTTCCCTCGACGAGGCCGGTCGTTTCGTCGCTTTTTCCGCGGCCCTCCAACCAAGTCCTTCGCCGGTATGCGCTCGGCGTGGCGCGTTGCGTTGCGTTGCATTGCGTGTAACACGCGAGGGCCTCGAACAATGCTCCGACACGCCAGTCCACGTCCGTGAATTTTTATTGCGTCGCAGACCGCAGTGCCGGGCAAATCTATCAATTGCCGGTGGCATCGGCGAAAAGGAAAAAAGAAATTTGGAGCAACATTTCTTTTCGTCTTCGCATATGCGATTGAAGGCCGCAGAGTAGCGTGATGGTGTTCGCGTATCGATCAGAGCTCGGATCAATCAAAAGTGCACGGTATACCAAATTTGCAACGCACGACGACGACGATTTTTCCATTTGCATAATGAGTTGGAATTTTTATTTATCTGTTTTTCATTCACGGCTCGTGCTCGTAGAAGCCAGCTTCGATCAAGGAGGCGGGGTTTATTAAGGTGCAGCGTACAGAGTTCACGTACGTCCGCGCGGGTCAGCGCAACGCGTCGTCCGATGATGATTAATGACTCGCTTCTTGCCTGCTTGCTTTTAACGCGCTGACACTGACATTACGTCCTAGAGGAAAGCTTGGCGATTGTCCAAGCACTTCCGAAGCACTGCTTTATGACACGGTTTGGAAACACCGGGCTGGCTAAATTTGTCCGCTTCGCTTCGCCCGAGGTAGGTGGAGGAGGAGATCACTGTTCTCGAGGGTCATCCGGGTTTAGTTTCGATCGTTAATTATTTTATTATTCTGATCGACACGCTTTATTACTGCGCTATCCCCGGTAATCCGCTTTCTCGTCTCAATCATTTCACGATTCTACTTCCAATTTCGAAAGTAAAGACAAAAGTATTGACAGCCGATTATTTATTCCGATGATCGATAAGTTGCATTGATTTACGTCCATCAATCTAAAGTCACAAAAAGTTCTTACAAATTCATGTAAAACACATGATCGCTCGTTCGTTCGCTTGACATGCTCGCCGGCTATCTTACGGCAAGATTATCGCGGCATCCGGAAACCACTCACGATATTGCTCACATCTCACGGCGCGGCGGTACCGCCTCACCGTCGTACCGTATCCCGTATTCTCGTTAAATCCGCGACAGGGAAATAATATACTCGCGCGGCTTTTTATCGGGCTTTAATAACGGGGCGACTCGGTACCCGCCGCGTGCGTACCCCGATATACAATATTTTACCGTGCCCCTCTCGTTTCTCAGCAATCCTGTGCGCGTTTACCGTACCCTACGATACGAGATCCGCGGCGATCGTCGGTGCCGGGCGTTAGGTAGAGGTACG